>NC_090213.1:5384166-5720000 GCF_033026475.1 Channa argus | reverse complement strand
TTAATTAGTAGCAATTTAAATTTCAAATGTTGGGGAACAAACACCAGTCAAACTAAATCTTTTGTAAACTCATTTTATATTTGCGGTATAAGTTATTATACAAGTTATATAATATATAAAAGTTATTAAGAAAAACTAACGACAAAGTTCTGGTGTATTTCAGGGAACACCATTTTTATTAAAGCTATTCAGCCCATATTTAATAGTGGTGTGAACTTGAGTGTAAAGAGCTCTGAGAACCTGGGGGAAACATTTATATGTATAATTGTAATATTATCTGAGCTTAAATGTTTCTTGTAGCGATGAGGAAGGGTCTTGTTGACCACATTGTTATATCACAAAATATCAGTGGCATGAAGATAATTTTATGGTGTTCATGGGATGTTTGTATTACTCGGATGTTGATTTTCTGACGATTGGTTGCTGCTGCATGCAAATAGAAAAGGGAAGAATGGATTTACTTTTTCCCTTGGATTTTCTCTGGATCTCGACAGTGAGCCCGAGGTTGGCTGTGCAAGACTGAACCAGAGCTAATAATCATCTCTCATCAATTTCATGCAGTTCCAGAGTTTTTTACATAATTTACATGTTTTTCTTAGCATAAATGAATCTTGCTTTGAGGAAACTGCTGGTAATGGACAATAAGCTCCAAATAAATCAGTCACAGAGAAAGATTTGGACCTCTTACACTGTGCAGCAGGGAAGTTAAGCCGATGAATGACTTAGCCACAATGAACCACGTCGGCCAAATGTGTGTATTTATTCATGTGTGTGTATTTTCCCTGTGGACAGCATTGCTGTGCAGCTGATCTCTCCTGCAGCATCTGCCATTCACATAAACAAAAACACGCATTTACGTGCTGCACTTTCCTGGCTTGTCTGCCGTATAAGAGTCTTCTGCAGAATGCAGCATGTTGAATTTAGGTTAAAAGAAGCTACTTTGCAGTGTGTGAGCTAACGTGCACGGAGAGATGTGTAGATAAAGCAAAATGTGAGTTATGAGCTGAAATCTGAGCAGACATCCTCTTACTTATCCTAACTGTGTCCCTCTGCAGAGGAAGTGTGATTTGAAATCACTACTATCTGACACCTCATCTCATCATGTGGACTCATTCCTCAGATAAAATCCCCCTGTGGAGTTTTCTCTCATTAACTGCCAGTTTCTGCACTGATACCTACTGAACTTTGGGGTTTCCCCTCCTCTTTTATATGAGGCTGCAAATCGTTCAGTGTTGTATCTATTTGAAGATGAAAATAGTGTCATGTTTTTTGCAGAAGAAACATGTTGCAGACCCAAAATCAATGTTGCAGTCGCATCAATTAAATGTCTGAAATAAGGTCTGTATCTACTGTAACACAAGCTCAAGTGATTTTCATTGTTTATTCTATGACACAAAATTCATCACTAAATATCCCTCTCGCATAATTTTTGAGCTTTTTTTATGTCCTAAAAAAGACGTTTGCTAACGAGTGGCTAAGTGAGACTGCAGAGGTCATTGGGATCAATAAATTTCATCATAATGGACACAGACACTCATCAACTTAGTAATCTGTCTTTACAGCCTTGTTGACTTTATAGAACTCAGTAGCTTTATCAGGTCACTATAAGAAGAAAGGCATTTGTAGAAATGATAAGTGTGCTAAAACAAATTACAAAGTAGAAGTTTAGTGGTGGTGACACTGTGGTTTAGTTTGTTTACGGCCTAATAATACCTCGTTACTTCTGGAGAGAATATTTAACTTTCAAAAATCATGAAAGTTTTTTCAACAAAACATGTGGGTAAAAACCTTTCTTTGTCACAGAGACCTTTTTCTATGATAATTCAAATGTCAAAATCCAAATACAAATGGAAAAATCAAATTTTGTTGAGGGAAACAGGGAGATGCTAACTTCCAGTTTTGCCTACAAAAAATGTCATCCCCACGGCCTTGCTAAGAATTCCCATCACTAGTTCTAACGAAATGTCTTTAGTCGTATCTTAAAACCCTACTGACACAGCACATGCTCCATCTCGAGTCCATTGAACAGCTAGAACAAGTCATCATGTGTGTCTTAGCTATGTTATGCACCATAAACATTAAGTTATAGTAAAACTGTTGATCCACTCATAAAAATGTCTGCTGTAGTGAGCAAAAGATATAATACAATGTCCACACTTGAATATTACAGGATAAGTGGGGATTTCCCCCTCACTGTAAGTATCCTACATATTGAGAACCTGTACATGTTCATGTACAGAGAGCCGTTCCATGAACAGACGGTGAATGTGCTGTATAATATGTCTATTTAAATATTTAATGCTGTATACTAATGTTTGTGTGGCTGAGACATAAATAGAACAAGAGCTTGTTGCTAAATTAACATATCAGGAACAAACATGAAGCAAGACTGAGATGCAAAACAACACAACATCTATTACAGTCATGGTGTTGATTTTAGTGTTTCCAAAGAAACCCCATTATGAGGATGATGACTCTGAAGTAGCTTATTGTGTTGACAAAACTGCCTCCTAAAGTATGACATTAGTGTCAGGAGGATGGTTTGTTTATGCTGATGAAGTGTTCACGGCTTTACCTTTGTTTCCCTGTGTTTGTGTCACTGCTTCAGGAGAACGGTGTGGAGTTTGAAGCTTGTCTCGTGGCGCAGTGTGACTCTCTGATCGAGGCGTTGACCAGACAGAAAGCCAAACTGCTCACCAAAGTCACCAAGGAGAAGGAGTACAAGCTAAAGGTGAGACGGCTGCATCTGTACACTTCTCTTCACAGTCTGTCCAACGTCTCAGTAAAGCAAGCTTTGTTGCCCCTGATACATAAACATAAAATGTGAATCCTCCATCTGGTGGAAGTCATCTAATCTAAAGGGTAGTTTTAGCAGTTGCACTGAGCTGGTACTTTACACTGCAATAAATTACTGTAAAAATTATAGCGGTAAAAGGAGCTGACTACATGGTTTTATGCAATTTTAAGTGTATTTCACTTCTTGATCTCATAGATTAAACACGGTGGTTTACAGTATTTGACTGTAATTTATATTAGTTTTAAATAGATTTTAACATGAAGCAAAGTTGTACACTACAAACAGCTCTCTGTCCTAATACGACATTAAATTTCCTTCTAATAACTTGTTTTCGGGTATTTCTGTTTATCCTAAATAGGCTATGATGAAACATTCACAGAATCACATACATCTTTATAGTTTGATTTTAGTTTTGACTGTATTCTGTAAAGTGCCTTGAGAGGACTTTGTTGTGATTTGGCGCCATACAAATAAAGTTAAATTGAACTAAATCAGCTGTTTGTGTGTGTGAGAACATTTCGCAGACAAATAAACACACAGATAAAAATAAATCTCACTACATTTGATTTATCATTTAATGATAACAGTTAGCTTAAAAATATGATTTCAGGATCTTTAATACCTGAAAAATGTAGTTGCAGTTCCTAAACCACATCATTTCTTCCCATACTGTGATTATTTTTTACTTTCCCATGCAAGTACACTGCTGGGACTTTCCTATGTGGCAGTATATCACATGGATGCCTGCCCAGCATCAACGTGCCCAGTGACCCACTGACCGTCTGGCTGACTGAGGCGGAAGGGGGGGAGGGAGGGAGGGTGTTTAGATGGAAGCTCCAAGGACAGCTGTTGTCATTATCTGCGAGCTGGGGATTGAGATTTAGCCAGAGGGCAACAAGCTGGAGGCTGTGAGGAAACAGGGACAAGAGTAGAACAGCTGATCGTAGATAATGATAAATTAAACACATAAATAAATGAAATAAATACATTTTTAGAAAATAATAAACAATCTGACTTTGCTTTTGATTTTTGGTTCCACAGAGTAATTTCTATATTACAACACACACCAAACCAAACAACAAAGTGATGATGTTAATTACAAGAAGCATTTTTTTATGATCATCTCCAACATATCTGTCTGGATAACTTTCAATTGTCTGTAATTTATTAAACTTGTTTTGAAGAATTTTGTAGGTGCCAACAATTTTGTCCATGTCTGTAATTCTGAGTGAGGAGTAGCTCAGTTATACTAAAACATCTTGTTTATCACCTTGATGTGGATGTGTGTATTGCAGCTCTAATACATCATTACACAGACAACAAATTAAGGTGTAAAAACTGTTTGATTATGTTTTCGAAATTCAAGGAAGACACTAACACTAAAGTGCAAAATTAATCAGGAGTGTTCACACGTTATTTGTGGATTTTCACACAGCTCCCACAAGTGTAGAGCTTTGCCATAAATGCATAACTGGACTCGACACAAATTGTGTTTCCTTTAGGCAAAAATGCACATTATATAACTGCCGTTCCAAGAAGAGAAGAGAAGAGAAGCTGGAATAGAGTCAGTGGATCGTATTTTCCTGTCTGTGAACTGACCTTTGACCTTTAAAATATTTGCAGTGTTTGTCTGTGCTGGTTTATTCCAAGGCTTGAATGTGTAATGGAAGCTGCCAGAATAATTTTGTTCTTATGTGTTTTTCCACTACTAAGAATAAGCTGATCATATTTTACATCATATTTATAAAGACAGTAAGGTAAAAGTACAAAACCATTATCAGCAAAATAGACTTTAAGTACTCAAAGTAAAAATATCTAGAGTAAAATACTTTTTTAAAAATAATATATATCACTACATTTAATGGTGTAATTTTAAAAGATTAGATCCCCTCCCAAAACCATCCCCATTTTTAAATGTATTGTCTCACTTTGTAAAACACTCAGTTTTTTAGTACTGTTTATTCTTGCCCCTAAAAATCAAAACTTCTACTGTAAATAACCTCACTTTACAGACTTTTTTCTATAAAAAGATGGATGCTGAAGAACACACCCTGGTCAAAGCCGTAATCCAGTGGTTGGTGGATTAATCTCCACTTTTCTGACTCGTAGAAATGTGTGTCTGGGTCCTTCAGTGAATGAGATTAGGGCTCAACTGATCGCGGTTATTGAATCATTGTTTTAGAACAAATCTACCAGTTTTGTGGTTATTTCAGTTTTCTGAAAAAACAGATAACAGAAAGTGCATGTTTGAGTTTTAAAGCAATGCTAAAACAAAACAAAGCCCCAGTAATAAATAAGGAGGGTTGAAAATATTTTTTACCTCACTTACAGAATAGAGTACGCCAACACAAAAACTGTGTATTTATTCTACAAGAACTTGACAATATCAGCTCCAGATTTGACTCTGTCTGAAATGTGCTCCAGAGGCACTAAAAAAGGCTACGTGTTATGTTTCCCATATGTTTGGTATTCTAGTACTGGCTTGCGTTATCGTATTTCAATATTTGCCCCCTCAAATTCATTTCAGGTGTAAGTGGAACACATTGAAACTTCCCTTCAGCCAGAACTGCTGAAGCATGTGGGAGGGAGCTGACGGCTCGTCTCAGAGGGACAGGAGAAAATGAAAATAAGTCTGAGATTTAGTCCAGCTTCACGCTTCATATCCCATGATGTTTACACAGGAGATATGAGCAGGGATTTGCCAACTTGATTTGAAAAACAAATTGTGTCTTGGTAAATAATTTGAGTGTCTGTCTGTATATGTTGTTAGAAATGAATTCCAGAAGCAGTTACATATACAACCACTCCTTTAACAAACCTTCACATTGATTCATCCTCATAATTTGAAATCCAAAACTAAGACAGCTCTAAGCTGTGATTACAAAAGTTATGACTATACTATAATTCTGACTTAACGTTGTACACATGTACACGTCTGCTATTAAATTTTTTTAGATATTAAATTTTAGTATTTCTTAATGAAGAAATAGTAAGAGAGTCAATTGTCTCAATATGTTTCATAAATAAACAGAAAAGCAAGAAATAAATGATAAAAAGTCACACAAATGTGACAAACATACACATGTGCTGTTTGATCTTGTTTCCTTGGTCGTCGCGTCAGTGTAGACAGCAGCTGACAGGTGGAAAATAAACCAGCGTTTCTTTAACCATCAATAAACGAGGGGTCTCATTACCAGTATTCCACTTAATTAGCTCTCTGATTCTTTCAGACGACCATGCGTTAATGGATGAATTAATTATCTTGGCTTCTATCTAATCCCCTGTTTAGTCATTTAAAAGCCAATGTGTACATACATTTGTACATACATCAGTTGTACTTTGAGCAGCTTATTAAAGATGGAAAGATCAGGTATCACTGAATGTAGACAAAAGACTAATCTGGTGGTGACAGTTTGCTGACTTTCTATCAGCCTCAAACGACTGGTTGTGACACGCATCCAAATCTCATTTCCCTCCAGCTCAGAGTTCAGCCTGCAGATATGATGTGATGTGTGCGTTGGTGTGTGTGAGAGAGAGAGACATCCACAGAGGTAGAGAGTGAGAAAAAGTCACATTTGTCTGGTTAAGGCTGATAACGTGTTTCTCACCTTACCTAATCAGTTTTTTCCATTGGTGTGACGTGTTGAAACAGCGCTTCTTGTGCCCACAATGTGCCGGGAATATTACTGGGTTTTTAGACGTGTTTATAGTGATACGCCATCTGCCGGTTTTTACATTTTGCACCTTTTTTTTCCTGCATATGTTGCCTGCCAGCCACTGACTCACCTGTTGTTCAAGCTAAGTCTAATCACCTGGTTGTCATCACCAGCTGCACACGTGTCCCATTTCCGATTTCCAACAGTGTAACAACAAGCTTTGTGAGGAAGAGCTCATAATGTGGTGCTGCCACTGTTCTTCAAGTGATTAGGTCACAAGTGTTGGATTCACATTTTAACATATTAGGTGTTTCCATGGACAGATCGTGGAGACTGTGACACGAATAGCTTTAAAAATAGCTTTTTTAAAAACTTTTTCAACTGTTTGTGTATTTTTTTTTTTATCTGTTACTGCTTGTTTTGTATCTTATTTTTTAATACTTATTTGTCTCTTTTTAGTAATTTAATGCATTTTTTGCTTTGCTTTGTTTTATTTGTGTCTATTTTTGGTCATTTGGAATAATTTTGTTAATAACATTATGTGCATCTCAACAATTTGTTTTGTGCCAGCTGTGTTTTTTTTTTTATCAAGTTTGTGTGTTGTTTCTTACATACAGTCACAGAGGCAGGAAATCGTGGTTAAATGGAGTGTAGCTGTGATATGAATAATTTTTACAATTGCTCCTTCAGCATGAACAGGAGTGTGACATTAATAGTCCATTGTCTATTTGATGTGTAAAAGACAAAGCAAAAATAAACAATTACATAGATAGATTCTATATGATATAAGTAATTCCTCTAATCTGTGTCTTTATCAGGTGGTGCGGGACCAGATCACTCACTGCACCATGAAGCTACGTCAGACCACTGGCATGATGGAGTACTGTCTGGAGGTCCTTAAAGAGAACGACCCCAGTGGATTTCTCCAGGTAACTCAATTGTAAACCTTCAGAGGTGATATCAGGTTTGCATAGAGCCTCTGAAACCGGCACAGTTAAAAACACTGTCTTTACCTCTGCTGTGGGAATAATGTGGGAGCAACTGCCTCACTCACACACAAACACATGTGATCTGCAACTGTTTTATTTTACTTATCAGCAGGCTCAGATTCTCAGTAGCTGATCAATAGTTACTGATCCTTGCATGTTAGGTCAAACTGACAAGGTCAAATCTGTTCAAACATGTTCGCCTGCTTAGAAGGACACTTGGAGAAACAGGATCCTTTTTAACAGCTCACAAAACACATTTAAGTTTTATCTGCTTAGGAGGACAGATGGAGACACTTTTGGTTCTAATTGGCCTTATAGAGCTAAATAAAAATAAGTTAAATAAGTAAACTAGACTACATTATATATGGTGTATGTATGTACAGTGTGTAAAAGAATATTTTCTGAGGAGGAATTTTTTTAACAAAAAGAGCACAAAATAAGATATTCACATACACATAGGTCATATAATTTAACTATATTTTGTCACCTAAAGTTCAGTTTGTGGACTGACATGCCTGTAAACTGAAAATCGATGGATTCATAGAGGAATACATGCACAATAGAGTAATTCAAGTTTACCTGATGGGTTTCAATAAAGTTATAAGAAACGAAGAAGACAGATGTTCTACAGAATCAAAAACACACTGGACACATTTCCTTTTAACCATATCTGACCCCTGCAGCTACATTTACAGTATAGTTTCAGTCTCTCCTCCTGGAGACAGATACTACATGAGAAAGAGTGTGAGGTAACAGGGAAAGATGAAATAGAGAAATGCACATTTTTTTCTATTCCCAGTGAATATGTTTATTCTGTTGTTCTTTATTGTTGCTGATGTCTAAATCCCAACTGAAGAAGCATTTGTACATAATACATGTGAACATCTATAAATTCGACTAATCTGAGTTGAGAAAATGAAGCTAAATAACGAAATCTGTGTTTTACGGCCAAATTTGATCTTTTACTCAAACTTTGTAATGTTAACTTTGCAGATGAGGGGTGTGATTTGCATCCTTAAATATTTGAATTGCACCACCATGAGCCTCGTTTCACTTGTAAGACACAATGTAATGAAGTCATGACTAGAACAGATCCCAGAAAAGAGAATCTGTTTTACTGTATATGGTATGGGGGTACGTGTTCGCTCGAGTTAACTTGGCTTTGCTTGTGTGTGTGTTTATGTAGATCTCAGACGCCCTGATCAAGCGAGTGACATCGTCTCAGGACCAGTGGGTGAAAGGCGCCCTGGAGCCGAAGGTCGGCCCGGAGTTTGACCTCACTCTGAGTACAGACTCTTTGCTGCAGACGATCCTGCAGCTGGATTTCTGTCAGGGCAAAGGTAAACAAACAAGTGCACGCTTTTTGTGTACATTTGTGGACTTTTCCTTCAATACAATGTTTTGCTCAGTAAATGTAGGGTTAAGGTTGGTACTACAGGCTACGAAAAAAACTTTGTCAATGAGGGTTTCAACAGGTCACAAACTTCTCTTGTCGAACTTCTCTTTGAACATAATATATGTCACAATTAACATGACATGAATTTTATGTGTCTGACGTAGTCTTTTAAATTGTGTCAGATAAATAATCAATTTGTCATTTATGGTTAGTACTCAGCATGACCTTTAGGTCATAAGGCATGTGCTCTTCATTGCTTTTTGGATCTGATGCTAACAATGTAAATTCCTTTACTGGTGTGAGAACCAGTCCCAGCTGCTTTTCATGGCGTCATTTGTCCACGTGCTGTTTTAAATAAACACCCAAACCAACCCCACATTTCCAGATGTGCAGGAGCATCGGTTATTGAAACAAACCCAGGCAGCAGGCAGTGACGAGCCTAAGGTGGAGACAGAGATCCCAGGAGGTATTTCAGAGACCCTACTTTTCAAAGTAAACCTCTGTTTTCCTTCCTTGCATACGTTGTTACTTCTCCCTTCCCCCATCAGTACCTTTAGCCCTTGCACTCCTTATAGCCATCCTGGTTGAAGCTCATTGCTCTCTTTATCCCACAGAGTATGTCTGGTCTTTCCTCTGCATGGTTTTCGTTTTGTAGCTCCTTCCCAAGTAATGGTGCCTCTGCAGAGTCAAACTGCATTCACTGAAACACTGGAACAAAAAGTTTCCAGAAAGAGAAGTGTTTCCTGATGTACTTCTCTGTTTATAATTATTATTTTCATGTCATTTTTTGTTGCAGACACTGTTACAGTGTCTATAATAAACACAGGAAATGTGTATTATAATAAAAATATTATCTGACAGACAATATATTGTACCAGATTTAGCTAATTACCAGACAGGCTAAATTCATTTTTATGTAATAAGTAATAATGGTAAAATGAAAATACACACAGTATATTAATGTGTATGAAAATATGTAAAGGGATTCATCAATATACAACATAATATACATGCAAGGATGAAAGTTTTTAAATTATTCAAATGTATATTTAAAACATGTTGTTTTTCATACGATCTGCAATGCTGTATGTGACAAGTAATACACATTTTCTGGTTTTGAATGTCAAATAAATACTTTGGAAACTGATGCTGTGAGAAATACTGAATTTACATACTGAAATTGACAACAACAAATATGTCACATGAATCCATTGTTCCTTATATCATGACTGCTGCCTGTTACCCTGTGTATTTCTTTACCATACTTGTGTTTTTTTCTTGAAACATTGACACAACTAGCTCAAGATTATAAGATATTATGGAACAGATGTATACCTTTATTTGTCATATTTGCGAGCACAAGTTTTACCACCACAAGGGTTAGACGGATATTATGTTATTACTAAAATCATTGTGATTCTGGTTCTTCCATTTTTTGACTATTTTAGCCAGTCAAGAACCCTGTTCATTCTTAAGCTGTTAAAAGATTTTCTTAATGACTTCAGTCTACAAAGCATTTGGAAGGTTTTCCCACCTTGACAAGAACTAAATAGTTTTTTTAAAGACATTGACCAAATTGTGTTCTAATAATTGCAGCTGAAACCTTCAGTTACAAAATATTCACTGGTTTCCAAAGCTATATCAGTCTAACCCTTAGCACTACTCACACGGGTTCCTCCATAGTGGGTATCACATGAGTTACTTAAAGCCTTCATTGGTTGAGCTCCTTCACCTTTAAGGCTTCCAATCCACAATAAAACTCCTACTTTTCCTTTCATTTGTTTTAAGGCAACAAACCAGCTGAAGACACAATCCTTTGTCTGTCGTATTCTTTGGTCCTACCCTTCTAAGTTATGGTTCTCCCTTGTCCGGGAATGATTTTTATCCATTCTGATTTTTATATCAGTAAATTACACTGTCATTCCTATCTTTGTCTCACAGTGGAGTCTGGAGCCTCAGTGCCAGCGGCTCCATTTCTGCAACTTGAAAAGTGCTGCACTCGAAACAACAGCACCACTCTGGCCTGGAGGGTAACTGCAAACCCTGGCAGTCCCATAGAGGGCTACATCCTGGAGCTGGATGATGGGAACGGAGGACAATACAGGGTGGGTACCAAAGGCACAGTGATTTAATGCTCAACATGCCTTTCGAATACTAGGTTTCACAGTATATTTATATGTATGTAATCGGATTGTAATATTTCTTCAATAATGATAGAACGATAATAAAAATGGTAAAACCATGGTAACAAGGGAGCAGGGCTTATGTCAAGTCTTCTACCAGAACAGTTAGTATAAATGTATGTAGAAATAGATCATTTAGCATTTTTCAGCTCTCTTACATGGTTATCACACACAGACTATTATGTGTTTCCAGGTAAATAATGCAGCTCTTAGTGTTTAGTTTGTGATTTTAACTTCCTATTTCCTAGAGCTACCATTGCTTACACTAAAGTATTACCTAGTCATTACTTTAGTAATTCCCATAATATTGCTTCATTAATGTTTATTGAAGATTATAATCCTATTCAATTGATATTACAATAACATTAAATCCCTATTATGTGACATCACCACATTACCCCACTATTACCCTGCTATAACTGTGCAGTAAAGTGCTGCCTGTGTAAGCAGTGAACACATTTGCATGCTCTTAACGGACATTTGTACTGGTTTCCATACTAAATGTGTTTGTGGGTGTGTGTCTACCCCTAGGAGGTATATGTGGGGAAGGAGACAGTGTGCACAGTGGATGGCCTGCATTTTAACAGCTCCTACAACGCAAGGGTTAAAGCCTACAATGCCATTGGTGTGGGACCATACAGCAAGACGGTTGTGCTCAAGACCTCTGATGGTAGGTTTTGTGTGTGTGATTGTCTTGATTGTGTCCCCTTTTCCCCGTTTCTCTCACCAACCTACCTTCTTTCTCCCTTTACTTGAACATTGCATCTTCCTGATCAAGAGAGAAAGGAGAGAAAAGAGAAGGCAGTGAAAGCTCAGCTTTAAGTCTCAGCTTTAAGCAGAAAGGTTAAAAGTGACGTTTCAGTTGTACATAATGATCATGATTCAAACCAGACTGCATCACTGGCACATTACAATCACAATCAAACCACCTGAGCGCTTTTGAGTGTTAACTTTGGCTGCAGGACTTCAAAACTGGATCAAACTCACAACCTAAGAACTTCTGAACCGCATGACCTGGTCAGACAGTTGACCTTTATTTTCTGGGGCTTTTGATTATTTCCTTTGGGTCGCTGTAGATGCCAACAATCAAACTCACGACCTTCAAACTCCAGAATTATCCTCTTACCCCTGATACATGTAAACAGAGGAACTCATGATATTATTTCCTATAGATTTTAGCTCAGGGTCTTTTAGCATCACTGAGGCCTTTTAATATCAAGTAAATATTATGGCTTTCATATTTTATAATATGGGTCTGAATGATGGCACAGACTTATCTCGCGGAACATTAGTGAGGGAATGCAGCCTCATGACTGGCTGTTGTTTCTTTTCTGCAGTGGCTTGGTTCACCTTCGACCCCTCTTTAGCTCACCGGGACATCGTTTTGTCCAATGAAAACCTGACCGTTAGCTGTAATAGCTACGATGACCGCGTGGTGCTGGGAACAGCAGCTTTATCTAAGGTAAACACACACTAACATTTAATTTTTAATTGATTTTAAAACTCATACTGGACCTTTTATATATATTGTTTCTCCATAAAATTATTAAATTGAACTTCAGGGTATCCACTACTGGGAGGTTAGCATTGACCGCTATGACAACCACCCCGACCCTGCATTTGGGGTGGCGAGGATCAACACCATGAAAGACATGATGCTGGGGAAAGATGACAAGGCATGGGCCATGTACGTGGACAACAACCGCTCCTGGTTCATGCACAACAACTCCCACACCAACAGGTAGGAGCATGCTTTGTCTGAAGGTAAAATGTAATATTTTCCTCACATTTTGTTTTATAGTATAAGTGATAATATTGATAGTAAATTTTTTTCATGTGTCTCCAGACAAATTAATTTGACTATCAGAAATGAATTAGAATCTCTGTTTTAACTACACGTGGGGAAGGCCCTGGCTGTTTTTTGTGCTTATGCACCAAACAGCAGTTCTGAGTATCTTGGCTTTCTTGGAGACCATGGGTGAGGTCCTTGAAAGAGTACAACCTGGGGGCTCCACAGTTCTGCTGGGGGACTTCAATGTCCAAATGATGGAGAAACCTGGAGGGGAGTGACAGGGAGGTACGGCCTGCCTGATCTAAATCCGAATGGTGCTTTGTTATTGGACATCTGTGCTAGTCATGGTTTGTCCATAATGATCAAGCATAGGGTTGTTCACAAGTGTACACCTAAGGCCTCAGGTCAATGATTGACTTTGTGGTTGTATTAGCAGATTTGAGGGCGTATGCCTTGGACACTCAAGTGAAGAGAGGAGCAGAGTTGTCAACTGATCACCACCAGGTGGTGAGTTGGATCCAGTGGTGGCAAAGGGTACTGAACAGACCTGGTAAACTCAAATGTATAGTGAGGGTATTCCTCTGGAGGTTTTGTGGGGGGTATTGCGTGAGTATGGGGTGCCGGGGCCATTGTTACGAGCCATCTGGTCCTTGTACACCTGGAGTGCGAGTTGTGTTCAATTTCTCTTTAATAAGTCAAACATGTTCCCAGGAGATGTTGGCCTCTGTCAGGGTTAACCTTTGTCACCAATTCTATTTAGGATTTTTATGGACAGGAGTTCTAGGAGCAGACGTGAGAGGAGATTGTCCAGTTTGGGATCCTCAGAATCTCTTCTCTGATGATATGGTTCTGGTGGCTTCATCAGACCATGACCATCACCATGCACTGGGAAAGTTGGCAGCCGAGTGTGAAGTGGCTAGGTCAGCACCTCCAAGTCTGAGGCCATGTCTCTCTCCCAGAAAGCCTCTCAGCAATTGTGGATTGCTGCTTTCGGTTTGGGAGTGAGTCACTAACCCTGGTTTAAGTATCTTGGGGTCTTGTTCATGAGAGTCATGAGTGTAAAATGGATCGTGAGATTGACAGGCGGATTGGTGCAGCATCAGCTGTAATGCGGACATTGTACCGAACCCTTGTAGTGAAGAGGAAGCTAAGCCACATGGTGAAGCTCTCAATTTACCAGTCAGCCTATGTTTCAACCTCTCACCGAAAGAATACGATCTTGAGTACAAGTGGCTGAAATTAGTTTCCTGCAAAGGGTATATTCCATCTGGCCTGGGAAGCCTTGGAATCCTCCCAGAGGAGCTGGAAAACGTTGCTGGGGAGAAAGATATCTGTAAAGCCTTGTAAGCCTGCTGCCACTGCATCAAGACTCAGGATAAGCGAAAGATAATGAATGAATGAATGAATGAATGAACTTAACATGCCATTTGCAATACGGTATATCCTCTGCTTTCACTTTATGTATATTATAAATTGATCTTGTTTATTTGTCTGTGTTTATGTACAGGGCAGAGGGGGGCATCACTAAGGGCTCGACTGTGGGTGTCCTGCTGGATCTGACCAAACACACCCTGACCTTTTACATTAACAAGAAGCAGCATGGGCCAACTGCTTTCGAGAACCTGGATGGGGTCTTTGTGCCCGCTGTCAGCCTCAATAGAAACGTGCAGGTCTGTGTGTGTGTTTATATTTCTGAATTATAATTTTATGTGCTGTACAGTGTCATCTGAGTTTTTGGAGATACTAAACCTGTCACAACTCGACATTTACCAGCGATGTGCACTGAAGCAGGGAAACAACTGATGTGAAAAGTGCAGTAATGCGTTGTTCTACATTTAGACTCGTACAGTAGTTATGCAGAAATTCAAAACAGAGCTGAAATAACATTGTGATTAATCATTTAGTATTTGAAAGAACATTCATCAATAACAACTTTGATAAATCATTCATCGTTTAAACCAAAGCAAACGTACCAAATATCCACTGGTTACAGCTTCTTAAAACCTTACATCCTTCTTAAAAGGATCTGCTTTTTTCTCAGTTTTATATCCTGATGAATAGAATATGTTTGGATTTTGGTTAATTTCACAGGTGTTGCCATCCATCTTGCTGCTAGTGATGAAAAGCACCTAAATGAAGCACTGCATTGTATTTGTAAGGATGACATTTGGACATCTTAGAGCATAATTAATCATTATTTGTTATGCTATCAAATAATTTGTCATTCCTTTGTTATTATTTTTGGAACTTCATAACTGGTAAAGTCATGTTTAACTGAACATAAATCCTCAAATAATCAATTTAGCAGAAATGTGATTATATGCCTCTGTACATGTCCAATGGTTAATTTTATTTATTCCTTTAGTTTATGAAACCAGGTAGATCCCACTAAAGAACGGGGGCGGCTGTAGCTCAGTTGGTAAGGCAGTCGTCCACGGACCACAGGGTCAATGTTTCGATCCGGTCCCGGCTATATGTCAAAGTGTCTCTAGGCAGGACACTGAACCCCTAACAACCCATTCCCCTCCCCAGCTGTGCAGTGCTGGTCCAAGCCCAGTAGAAATTGGGGAGGGTTGCGTCAGAAAGGGCATCCGACGTAAAAACTGTGCCAAAATCAACATGCAGACAATGATCCGCTGTGGCGATCCTGAACTCATGGGATAAACCGAAAGGACAAAACAAAAGGGATCTGTAAAAAACGCTACAATCCAACATGAAGGTTTTAAATCAGCTAAGAACAAAATCCAGAAACCAAAATCCAGAAACCTGAAGCACATTTGTTATATATATGTGTTAGCACACTTGGCCAAAAATGCTGATTCAATTCTATTCTGGGTCAAATACAATTTAAAAATACACTGTGGTGTTAGTGAAGTACTTGTACTTTTGTACCTGAAGTAAAATTTTTTTGTATGTTCTAGTATTCAGGTAGAGAATTTAAAGTGGTACCTCTTGTAGTGGAACATTTGTTTAGGCAAGTACTTGCTCTTCTGCCCACCCGGTTGCCATTTATGCGGTAATAAAAGTGTTTGGTGTGACAAACCAGTACCAAGGGAGATATTTACAGTACATGACAAGGGGTTGGGTCAGCCTTCGGTGGTGGTCTCACTGAGTGTTTGTCTGTTTCAGGTGACCTTACTGACAGGGCTGGAGGTGCCAAAGCACATCAAACAGTAAGAGCTCCTTCCTCCCTCTGAGCGTGCTCTGGATACAAACCAACAGTGTCATATGCAGCCACAGTTTGCTCCCACATGGCCCTTTTCCAAGATGGGATTTACTCCCTCTCCCATTCTTCCCAAGGTGCCCTTTCTTTTGGATGCACATCAGTGCGAAGCCTGATAATGTGGGACGAAGAAATAAATTTGAGTAATTATTGTCTAAAAATACAATGATGTCTGTGGATCACTGGTGACTGACTGTGGATTGCCATATTCATTTTTAAGTCCACGTTTTTGCCCTGTGGACTTAATGAGCCTCTCAAAACAACAGAATCAACAGTGAAGACTTCCACACTGTGCAGTAGAATAAGTTCCTCATGAAGAATGGTTGTATGATGTACAATCAGAAAATTCCACCGCCAATTTTAGCAGTCAACAAAGAGCTTTCAGCAGGCGAAAAGAGGAGAAATGATGGAGCAGTGCACAGTGTTGATTTGCGCTGCTCTCAGGTGGTTCACAGCTTTCAAGCTAAAGCTAGATGAAGGGAGTGTTTTGTAGGTTGTTTCACCCAGGATATATTTAAAAGCTAAAGTTTCACTGCACACTTTTATCCCAGTTGTGACTGCAGCAGCACTGCCTTCTCTCTTTTCAGTTTTTCCCTCTTAGTTAGAGTTTCTTATCTGTGAGCAGGAATGTGACAGCCATCTTAAATCCACTCAGCTCTACTGGTGATCAACTCTCAAAAAAAGTTACAGTGAAGACTTTTTTCAAAGTGGTTTTCACACCGAGCTCAAACTGGGAATAATCAGGTTTGATTTATTTCATTTTAATGTGGCAGATCCGCAAAACATGAGAGTGGCCACACACAAGAAGCATTTTATTTCCCAATCTGAAGTAGTTATTTTATTCTAATGCATTTGTGAGACACAGTATTATATTTCAGCAACATTATGTCTTATTATTACTTTCTGTTAGACTTGAGTCTGTGCTTGACTGTCAATAAGCAGTTGCAGCTAATTCACATGTCAGCAATAGTGGTTGAAGAAACACATAAAAAATACATTTACATTTGGTTTCTTGCAGAGAGCTAAATAAAATGAATTTTTCTACATATTAATAAAACTAAATAAACTGTAAAATTGTAAATTGTACTGCTCTTCGACTGCTGAAAGTTGTGATTCTTATTGTGATTCTTGTTTTTGACCTGATTTTAGTTTTAATGTCTGTTTCTTCTAAAATTCACTATGGGAAATAGATGACACAGAAGTCATTCTTGAGATGATTAATTTTTCCCCTTTGGAATAAAAAAATTGTAATTTATCTAGAGCTGTGAGTTAATATATAGAGACTGGCTTCCGACTTTTTTAAGTACACCTACGTAGTCTAATGTACTATACACAGCAGCAGTAAATTCTTCTATCCCTTTGTTTTTTAATGTTCAATATTGTGTTGCAAACTATTGTGTTTGTTCTCAAAGGAGAAAAACAGGAGCCATCTCTGTTGTTGCTACCTTCCTCTTATTTAACCAAGTGAACTTTGGGAGACAGATCAGACCAAACAGGAACTAAAATAAGGCTGAAATGAGAATCACTATTTTGTGCTGAGGCAGTAAATAAGCAGTAAAATATTCCTCTGGGTCAATTTCTGAAGGAAGTAATTGAATGAAAGTTTATGATATGCCAATAGAAATCTTTAAGAAATTGGGTTTTGGGAGTTGTTCTCTCCTTGAATCAGTACGTGAATTAAATTAAACATCTTAAATTTCTGCTGAAACTTTATTTATGAGGCACATTTTGAACAAACCCAGTTTAGACTTAAATTCACACTATCAACAGCATCAAGTTCAATAGTGCTTAAAATGCAATGTTTTTATCAGTAACTCAGTCACTTATGCCCAGAGAAAAGAGAAGTAGTGGTACTTTTGTAATTAATTTAATATTTAGTACTTCCACATAAAAAATAAGAAATACTATAGTGGGCTACATTCGTTAGTCCCTTGTTTATCTCTCGGAGAGTGACATCAGTTTCATCTCAGCTCTCTGCAAGAATGTGAATAAACATATTTTTTAAAATCCTGGAATACTAAAATGTTCCTGTAAAAATGTAAAAATTCTGTTCTCTCTAGATCATAGACTCATGTACAAACAGGATGCAATGTGTGTGAAAAGCTGCATTATAAAGTGAGCTTGTGCTGTAAAACATGCCGGGATATATCCATACAGTGGGTTTTTACAGCCAATAATATGCTATATGTCATCGACCAAAATGAATAACTTATTGAAAGCTACTGAATTATCATACAGGAGTCAAACTGAGTGTTAAACATTCAGTTTTCCCCTTTATAAACCCAGAAGGTCGCTAAGACAGCCTATTATTCCACACTGACTGACACCACCATTGTCTGCTCCATCTCGTCAACATTTAAATCGGCATTTAAATCTAAAACCACAATGCCACACTTTTTGTCTTGTGCGTCATGTGATGCACACCCCCTAGCACCCAGCTGGATGTATTTCTCCACTACAATCCGTGGGATGAATGCAGAAATGAAATGGAACTAAGCCAAATGTTTGTTTTTTATGAGACCGACATTCACGTGTGGTCATCTCGAGGTTAATTTGATTCTCTGCTCTTTTATTGTGTCGCACTGAAAAAGTCACATCAGGTACGTCTGCTGCTATGCTTCTCATCAGGGATTGGATACCGGAGCCTGTAGAGGAAAGTAACTTCAAAACTCAACCAGACCACTGTGACTGAGGATACATGGTCAGATTGATGTAACATACATTACACATGTATATTTAAACAATTAATGCAGCAAAAAAGGCTTTTAAAATCATTTAATCCTGGATTTTATTACAGTACAGAAATATTTCTATTCCCTGTAATTACAAAAGTGTGTGTGAGAGACAAAGGAAAGAGGTATAGACAGACCTGCCATACTAGGCAATGTGTGAATGGAAATTCACTGTATAACTGTACATACTGATATGTGAGCTATGATTACTACATGTGATATTGAGCATGAATGAAGCATCAAACAAGTTTACAACATATCAGATGCTGTATTGTAAATAGTGAACTGTACTCCTGTCTTTGCAATGAGCGATGTTAAAGCTGCTATCACAGCTTGGCCTCTGCTGTCCCGTAGTGGCAACAGCATGAAAAAAATAAGCCTGGTAATACATGCACTGCCTAGCCCCCTTTAAAAAGGTCATATTCTCTAGTATTTCATTGGACCACCTTTAGATTATGATTACAGCATGCATTTATTCCCATCCAGAAAGTTGATGATGGGACAGTTGGAGCACTGTGTGAAGTCTTCTACAGCACATCACAAAGATTCTAAACGGGGTTTAGAGTGATTCATCTATGTGTGACAACGATGTCTCATGCTCCCTGAACCTTTCCCTGATGAATCCTGGCATCGAGTCATTAGGAACAAAAAAAAAATTCACTGATGGAAAAACTCATTGAATATATTTAAGTAGTAGATGAATACATTGTTGCCAGCTGAGACGCATTAAACTGCAGTAATTACCCAGTGGAAGGCACTTACCGATTTGCCCGGGTGAGGTGGTGAATTGTTTTGCGGGCCAGGCAGTGCATTAGCTACCTGTTTTCCTATGGCTGATGCTCTGGAAATGTTACATTTCTGATTTTACCCTTTACCATAAGCTATATTGTGATATTCAAACATTTAATCAGGGACATTAAAAAAAGCATTAAATTAAATTGTAAAGGTTTTTTTCTATGTTGAAACTATTAGAATTGCAAGCAGTAACGTATTGCTTACATTTTAATACAACCCATTTTAAAATAATTTAAGTAGTAGAGTTCTAGAGTAGCTAAAGTATGTTAATATTTTATTTTAATTTTCTAATGAATAATGTATAATATTAAATACTTTTTTCATTAATCATTTATGAATCAAAGTTGCCACACATTAACAAATGTTATATCTATAGAATAGCAAACAGCATGTTTTTTTCAAGCCTTAAGTTTGCCACAGGCCCTGAGTAGCTTAACTGGCATTTTGCCCTCATGCTGCATTCTGAACAGTGGGAACAATTATTTTAAAGCAGCCATAGAGGTGATAACACTGGGACACATGACTAATATGTACTAATAAGGTAACAGAAGTCCCTCAAAATGGACTCCTCCAGCATTTTAGAATCAATAGAGTCAGAACATTTCACAGGGCATCTACCAGTATCTAATTTTGACCATTTCCAATTTTCCTTTCTTTTTTAACAGAAATACATGTATCTATAAATACTCACCGTTAGACATTGTAAACGTACTTTGATTCACTGTCAAAGTTTTAAATATGAGACCACTTACATAATCACTTACATAAGACATTTTATTTGTACGTTGACTGAAACGATTACTACAAAAAGGCATCTTTGCTTCAAGCTTTACTCAGCCTGTCACTTGAGGCCTTGGGCAATACATGAGAAGACAGTAAATATTTGCACAAAGCTAAAAGGAATAAATGTAATACCAATTTTAGGATTCTGGTCCTTTTTATAATGCACTGCAACATCAGAGACAGACGAAGCCTGATATAAATTACTTGTTTGTACCTGACGGGACTGAATTTATACAAAAGTTCATGTGTCAGGAAAGCTGAGGTGCCCACAGTCACGCACCCCCTCTGCCTGGATTACTGTGATTTCACCATGACTCTTATTATTTTCAGCTGCGAGCTGAAGTTTCCAGCATAAAAGCTTTAAAAACCTGTACACTACCTGCTCAGCTTCGAGCAGCAAAGATATCAAGTATTATGGAGCAATTGGCTGCTAGAGGACAATATTTTTGGTGAAGACCAAAACAAAGCTAAAAGGACAATGAAAATTGGACAGACATTTGTCTGCTTGACAAGACTCAGCTAATGTTGTGTGAATAAGCAACTGTTACCTGACATGTTTGCCAAAGCCTCTTTAAGAAGCCAGCTTTGTGTTCATAGATATGTTTCTGCTGCCTCCAAGTGGCCAAAAAAAATCTAGGTCTAATACATTTTACATTTAGGGTTTTTTAATAAAGATTTCATTTGAATTTGTGAAAATCAAAGCAGTACCATAAGAAAACATTAGCTGATTTTTATTTGACGTGCACTTTGTTCACCAACTGAAATCGTATTCTCCAGTTTCTAGCTTATGTTTACCATCTTTTCCATATGACATGAATGCAGCATTGGCATGAAAAAAGAAAGTCATGATCTAAACCAGTTTCTCTTCCAGAAACTGAAAATCTAACTACCTGCCAACGGGGATTCTTATTTTTTATGACCTCCCCAGACTGCCAGTCACCACCTAAGGGCTAGTTTGATTCATGTAAGACTTTCTGGCTGCTCGACTCTGACCCTGCTCCCACCCCCACACCACCGAAAAAACATGCCCCAGGGTTGACTATGCCTGAATAGATTTTAAGGCCCATGAGCAAAGTAAGGGCATTTTTTAAAATGTATTCTGAAAGTCTGGATGATTTGCAGATACAGGTCTGCGGGCTGTTCACAGTGCAGAGGCTTATTGGGCGGTTTTCGTTTCTAAAAAGGCTTGTCAAACAGTAGAGAGGCAGACCGAGACAAGAAACGCATATTTACAATTAATCACATTGTAGTCACCCCCCCTCTGTAGATTTAATGTGGCCCCTTTACCCCACATGTACCCACCCATGAATGTGACATATTTTAGTAAATTAACACATGGTGCTGAGATTAAAGCATGTAACTGTTGTAAGATTATTAACAACAGCAAAGCAAATAGTATTAATTTATCCACTCTCTTTAAAGTGTATAAATATATTTAATTACGTTTATTTTTGTTCCCATCTGTTGTTGGTTCAGTATTTTAAAAAAGCTTGCCGGCTACAGATTTTCTAAGATCTGCTTACAGCTTGAGACATGTGTTGTGCTGTAGCTAAGCTTTGTATTTCTTTATGCTTTTTTGAATAACACAAAAAGCTGCTTCAAGTAAGTGGTGTGAGAATTTGTGACCTCACCCAGCTGCACACTGCCAGATCACAGGTCTCATTTTGTCACTATCCATCCGCATTAATGTTACTCTGAGCAACTGTACAGAAAAAACAGTATAATTCTGTATATTAATTCTGTAAAGACTTTATGTTTACAGCTATACCTTTTTAAAATATCCAAGAATAGGTTTCATAAGGTATAAATACTGTATTGAAAAGGCCATTCCTCTTCTCATAGTCCTTAGTGTGTACATTGCTTTTCTAAAAGTATTTATGTCCTGTTATGACCCTATCCCTTCCTGCCAATGTAAATGTTTGTTATGACTTCATGTTTTGTATATGAGAATTGCATTGCAACTACATAATTTTGAAACCTTTACAGTGCAAAGCACAAAGAACACAAATGTCTTTTCTTTTGTCATTTATAAAAAGAAATTAAATTAACTGTGATGGAATATGATTTCACTGCATGGATGCTTTCGTGCTTTAAAGTACTGACGAAGTGGACATTCAAAGATTGTTTTCACAGATCAATTAATTGGATTTCTGACTCAGCAGTGTGTTACCAGTAAAACTATCCCATATTTCACTGTGACATGACAGGAAATCCGCCAGGGATCTCTCATTTCCTCTTCAGAGCACGTTTGGCTGCAAAACATCCTGCAGCGAGTCCAAGACACCAGTTCTTCCTCTGTTTTCCTGATACTTCCTCTCGTGCTTCCTCTTGAATCCAAATCTTCCTTCACTCCACTTTATCATTAAAGCTTAGCCTTAACCCTAAGCTTGGTGCGAACAATAGAGTCCTGACATGGCTTGCTTTATCCTTCTGTTCTCAACAACATTTGGAAATAGAAATCAGAAGACATAACAAGAGACCTATTTGCCTCCCTTTTTGCCTTTGATTTTCTGGATCTCCTTAGAGCTGAGCATCAACATCCCATTCTTGAAGCGTCCCACCTGACCTGAGGGAGCCATGCTAGAACCAGAGGAGACCTTCTTCTTCTTCTTGTCCCTGGTAGAGATGAGAGGAAATATATATATGAGGACCAGACTTGTAAAGCTCAAGAAAAAATTAAAGTGCTATGTTTCCAAACAAAGATTATATTAAATTATTGGGATAAATTAGGCATTTAGTGCAACAGAACCACCTAAAATAGGACATTTGAGTATATTGTAATGATAAACATACTAACTAAATAGTATCACACTCAAGAGAAAAATGTTTCTAGAAAATGTGAATTTGATATCACACTGACTAGTGTGGATCCCCCTGCCTTTCTCTTGGTGAGTGTAGTTTGTTCTTTGACTTTCTGTCAGGATTCTGAAAAGTGCTGCCCAGTGTATCACTGCTGCTACCATAGTAGGTGAGTAGAGGAGTGCTGCCCTACATTTTCCCCATCTTCATCAATTTTGAAACCATTTAAACAACTTTTTAGCTTAACAAAACAAAAAGGTATTCAGGTAACTCACTGTAACCACTGTGGCATGCTGAGTATGTACTTCACAAGATGGTGCACCCTCATCCCCAACAGTAAACCCTGATGTGATGTAACTGCACAATCTCAGTTTGTATGGTTTTACATACCTTTGATTGTTTTGCTTCTTCTTTTTCTTCAAATCCTACAATACAGGGAAATGGGGACAGAATTTAATATCCTATATATTTTCCATTTTCCAAGTCAATTACTAATGTTGAATTATTGTCCCCTTAACTTCTCTGACAAATTCTTACCGGATGAACCTCTTCTTTGCCTTTCTGCTTCTTCTCTTTGATCTGCTGCTGTAGCACCTTGTAGTTGACATAGTCCTTTTTAGGAGGCTAAATTAAACAATAATTACTTTAACTCAACGGTTTGCTTAGTTATTAAAGATACTTTGTTACAGTAAATACTTTTGTGGTGTGACGCTACATCACACGACCTATAGTGGTTTGGAAAAAATAAATAAAAGAATTCTCCTTACTCTGGCTCCGAGCATGACTGCTCTGTCCTGTTCAAAAACACGCTGCTGCTCCTTCTTATACCCTGTAATCCCAAACCGGTGGACCTCCAGGCGAGCCTGGTGTAAACGCACAAAAACAGATGTTACAGAAGTTCTAAAACTGAGGCAGTTATGCTGTGAGATATGGGTAGTGGGTTGAACGTTTATTGATTAGGTGTAAATACATAGTGACCCAAAACCCCTTGTTTGGTGCATCAGTATGAATGTGGCATCTTATTAAAAAAAGTGTGATAAAGTGTCACCTTTTCCAAGTTGAGTTCTTCTAAGTGGTCGCTTTGCTTCTTTTCCGTTATTTGAGGGACCTTGAGGTGAAGACCACAGACCCAAAACAAGAAGGAAGTGAAATGAATGAGTGGTGACAAGAAGAACAAAAACAGAGAAGTTGGGCGAGGGCTTACACAGCAGCAATATAAGTTTCCAGGATATAGAAAGTGCTGCATTTGCAAATATTGTCTGGGATAAAGTCCCCTGATGATGAGAAATTTCCAATAATCCTGTTGCTTTATGTGACAAAGATGATGCTGCCACTTGGCCTGCAAAATAAAACTGACTTCCCTTCACTCTCTCAGGACACTAAACATGACACTTTTCCCCCGACAAATAGTACAAGAAAGTAATAATACAAATGTTGTACAAAGGGCTGATAACTTCTTCAGTGCAGAACAGATACATACTGTGGATCCTCAGTTCAATTGAAAACACATAAATATGACAACGATTCCCAGGAGAGATTATAAAAGTTTCTCATACTCTCTTTACTACTTGAAGCTCTAGACTTTTTCTTCAGAGAGAATTAAATTAGCCCATGTTACTAGTAAAACTTGTGACTTTTTTTTGTGTGTTTCGGTGTGTGTGTAATGATTTTTTGTGTGTATGTCGAATCCTTGGGTGAATTAATTGCATTATGTTCTTATTTCTTTATATGTACTGTAATTCTATTCGTTTGTTCTCAAGACTCTCTAGCAAAAGAGATCTTGATTTTTAATTAGATCATCAAACACTTGACTCTGTGTCAAAGCCTGTGCTGTCCCAGAAACGTGGACATGTTATCCTTTCCCATTTCAAGGTCGTCCAAGAAACACACCATATTCTTACATGAGACACACAGCATCATCCGCCTAAGATGAGCATTGTCTGTCAAATCTAAGATTTTAAAGTATAAAGTATCACGGACTCACTGGTATTTCATCGGGAGCTGGTGTCAGCTTAGTCTTTGGTTTCTTTTTGGGATCCTGAAAAGTCACGATTTCAACCCGGCTCCTCTGCTCAATGTTTGGACCTGGGCCAGATATGAAACATTTAAAATAACCAGAAAAAGAGAGAGCAGACACACACATTTAATGTCATGTCAAACACATGTGAGTAGCAGTGTTAACATACAACTTGTTGCCATGTTGACTACCTGTTTGCTTTGTCTGTGGTTGGTGCTGCTTCTGTGCTGCACCACTATGATGATCTGCTCTGTAGCCTTTGGTGTCAATGCCAATATCTACAATTTTAGGAAACTCTTCCTCTTCTTCCTCACATCTTTTTCGTTTTTTTTTCATTTGAGACTTGAGCTTCTTTTTTGATGTGGGTCCATTACCTGCATCATTTAACAACAAAAGACAACAATTAAAATTCTTTATATTTTTTTAATAAACAGAAATAACTTGGCTGCGCTTGTAGCACCAGTGATGTTAAAGGAACAACATTAAAGAGCTGAACATGATCACAGTTACTTGGCTGTAGTCAGACATCATTTTGTCTGTCTAAAAGAATGGTCCTTCAACAAATTTTCATTTGTGAAAGTAGCTTAAAGTAGTAGTTCAGTTGCAACATAAGAAGTGTATGTGACTTTAAATAAGGTTACAGATTTAACAGACGGATTTGTAAAAAACAAATAGGCATTTTATTATTAAAAGCGGGGTGTTGTGAAGTGTGTTTTTATGTATGGCAAGAGAACATCAGTGTTACAGTATCGTTTCACAAATCACACATAACAGAAAAGTAGAAGATAACAGTACAAGTTAAAGCCTAATACAAAAGAAATCCATTTGATGTGAGACACATGCCCTTAAACCACTAGCAGAGCTAGTTAGCTAGCTAACGATGCACTTACCGAAGTCATAAAGCTTATCCAGAACTTGTGCGAGAAACAAGCAGTCTTCGTCTCCTTTTTCGTTGGTCTCCGACGTCATTGTCAGCTAATTATGGCAGGTTAGTAAACACAAAAATGGCAGAAATAGCTGCTCGTCAGGACTAAGTCAATGCTAATTACAGCTAAGTGCAAATGTCAACAAACCGTGTAAGCAAGTGGAACACGTGTTTGCTACCGGCATTATAACCAAACTGCCTCCCGCCTATAGTGTTTCCTCTCGTAAGAATAACCGTAGCTCTGGCAGACGATATAATTAGTTAAGTCAGGGTTGAGTTGTGGATCGGATTAAGAATCTCAGAAGCCGACTGGTTGGGGTTAGAAAAACGGGTAAATCCGGGTTAAGCTAAATGGGACAAAAATCGACGGCGGAACAGATTTCGGGTTGGTCCTTTCCGGCTACTGTAGTAACGGAAATGCCAAGGAAATACCCGTTTACACGCCTATGAGAAGTTGTTCATCAGCTGTTAACAACTACAACTCCTTTAACCAGAGACAAAGCCGTGCTAATAGTTATGTGCGTTTAATGCAGCTGGTTGCATAGTCTGTTTATGCTTGTAAGGACAAAAATGGCATCGAAAGCTGTTTTTTCGGTATGTATACTTTGCTCATTCCAGATTTCTAAACTAGCTTAGCTCCCTGCTGTAGCTCTGCGCCCACTGTTTGTCATTTCATTCATACAGGTGAATGTCATCTATAGTTAGGTGCCAGTGAAAACTCCGAACACAGTGATCTGTCTTAAAGGTGGCACGGAACACTTAATTAGTTTCTTTCATGGTTTGTTTAGCTAAGCATTTTCCACTATAAAACGAGCATAATAACTTAGCCATCTCAATTTTTTTTGTTGGCATGCATGTAGTTTGTAGTAAGAATTTTTTTTTTACAATCTTTCCTAATGCTGCTCTGCAAGTGCACAGGACAAGTGCAGGATTTCTTAATCATGTTTATGTGATTCCTTAACATTCAAATAATCAATTTCCTACCTTGCAAAAGACGTAAACCCTACAGTTGCAAGTGTTTCACAATACTGGTTCTACCACTTGGTCAGTTTTGTGTGCTGGAAGTGCATTTACGTATTAAAGAAAAAGGCAAAGCCAATGAATGTCAGAGTAAACGTGATGTACTATCGATTATGCTTAAGTTTTTTTCATTTTATGGCACTTTTATGGCACACTACAAAAATGCCTTACAAGTATTTGTGGGATTTATTAGCTGGAAATGGTGGTAAAGCTGAAGCCATTGAATCTTTGACATTCTTTACAAAAAAATTTAAAATAAAAATCAGTCAATTTTTTGAATAGCTACAAGTTGTTTTCCCCTTGCTGGAAAAATGTTTATCTGCCTGCACGTTTTTTTTTTTTTGTGTGTGTGTGTTTGTGTAGTCAGATATTGAGTGTCACAGATATTTGTTCAACAACAAGTTGGATCTGATCTAATGTGAAAATAAGGCGGGTTTAGTTTGTATTCACAATTTTGTAAAAATGTTGAAAGCATTCCATCCAATTATGGATTAAGCTAGCAGCAAAACAGGATTTTTAAAAATATGTTATGGTCCTTTATTTATTTAGCATAAAGACCCTATGCTAAAGAAAAGAGATGACTTTGAGGACATGTTGGAGGAAAGGAGGAACTCCAGCGACCTGAGATATGCCCTCAGATGTTACACTCCTCTTCTTTATAGAGGAGTGACCCCCTGTACATCCAGCTCCCTGAAGAGCATGGTGCTTCAGTCTGATCACATACACTATGTCATCAATCAGGTATGGTGGAGGTTATCTGACAGTGGATAATTAAGGTTAGTTAAAGAATGGCCTTTTTGCAATTTATCTTTAGAGTCTCAGTTTTCAAACTGCTAAATTTACATTGACTCTCATGCAGGGGATTGGTTGAATTTATTGTTTTGATTGCAATGTCGCAATTTCTCGAAGGGGCTCAAAAAGTATATATTGACAGAGTTGGACTAAAAGGGTCTGTCTATGTCTGCCAAGGACAAATAAATACCATAGCAGTTCCCTGTCCAAACCAAGTTCAGTCTGCCCCTGGAAGATGACAAACTACAAAACCGGGATTAAGTTATGAAAGGGAAGGCTAAAAAACAGCGTACCATTTAGTGCATGTGGTCCAAAAAATTGTTTAGAGTTTTTTTTATTTGCTTTACTATAGAAAGAGAGTAATATTTTGTTTTGAATCATGAAGGTTTCCAAAGAAATGGGCAGAGACACTGATGATGTCCAAGAGGAAGCTTCGGCCATCTTGGAGGAGATGGCCCAGCATCTGCAGCTCAGCACCGTTCGCTTCTTTGCCTTCACACTCAGCAAAATCTTTAAAACTTTGTTTAAGAGCATCTGCGTCAATGAAGAAGGCATCCAGAGAGTGAGTAATCGCACTTGCTAGAAGCTAAGGACAGAGGTGTTGAAAAAGATTTTAAAAAGAACAAGGTTGCTGAAGCACACATTTAAACCTTTTTTTGTTTTTTTTGTTTTTTTTTTTCAGCTCCAACAGGCCATTCAGGAGCATCCGGTAGTTTTACTACCCAGTCACCGTAGTTACATGGACTTCCTGTTGATGTCATACATCCTGTACACCTACGACCTGGCTCTACCTGTCATCGCTGCGGGCATGGGTAAGATCCAGAAAGAAAATAGTGTGCACCAAACAAAAGGTACAAACATTTAATTGTTGAGGTGTACTCGGCGGTGGCTGCTCGAGCTGCAATAAAGGTTTAAAAGAAGCATAAATAATTAAAAAAAATTTGTCTACCTCAATTTCGTATCACTCTGCAGACTTCATGGGCATGAAGATTGTTGGAGAGATGCTGCGAATGTCTGGAGCTTTCTTCATTCGACGATCGTTTGGTGGAGACAAGCTGTACTGGGCTGTCTTCTCAGAGTACGTCAAGACTATGCTCAGGGTGAGGACAATGCTTTTTCCTCTTCCTTTTTATTTATTGTGTCGAAAGCTACAATTGGTTCACAGCACCCAGTAATAATAAACATGGACAACTGTTATTTATTAATTACTTTTTATTTATTTATTTTAACTCCAGAATGGATTTGCACCAATTGAGTTTTTCCTAGAGGGAACAAGAAGCCGAACCAGCAAGTCTTTGACTCCAAAATTAGGTAGGGAAGAAGTTATTTTGCACCTGCAGTCAGATTTATGATGGGATACTGTGTTTTTTGAAACACAGTTTCTTATTAAGACATAGAGCATACACACTGTGAAGTATCAATGTAAAGAAAAGTATGCTTTAAAGATAGTGAAGCCTTAATTGACAAAGTAAATATCAACATATTTTCAACATATTGCTCTAAACATTTCAGTTTTCATTGCAGCAGCACCTTTTTGACTGCTTTGAGCTACTTCTTTGAACAGTCACCCTTTCTCATCTCATTTCGTTTTCACTCAGGCCTCTTAAATATAGTGTTGGATCCATTCTTCAAAGGGGAGGTTTTTGATATTAACGTGGTCCCTGTCAGCATCAGCTACGAGAGGATCTTGGAGGAGGCGCTGTATGCCAGAGAACTGCTGGGTGTGCCCAAACCAAAAGAGTCCACTTCAGTATGTCACTTAAACATGCCCCCTGTTTTAGAAGTGTGAAAGGAAAATCAGTGATCTACTGTCTTTTGTTATTGTTTGAAAATGGCACAGAAGTTATTTTGTGCTTTGATTCTTCTGTCTCTACTTCATAGGCTCTGTTTAAAGCCAGAAAGGTCCTCAGTGAAGACTACGGCAGTATCCATGTCTACTTTGGACAGCCTGTGTCTGTGAGAAGCTTAGCTCATGGCAGAGTTAACCGCTGCCAGTTCAACCTGAGGCCAAGGTACCATTATACCGGAATTAAATAATCCGTGGTATTCAGAGGGGCTAAACAGATATAGTGTAGTTATTAAAGGAAATTCTTCCAAATGTTAATTTGTGCATTAATAAAGCAGTCATTCTTTTTTGGGAGACAGTGGGCAGCAAATATTTAGCCACTGTTCCTTGTGAGTATATTATGGTTTTTGTGTTGTTAACCTGCATTAATATTCAAAAACTACCCTTCATATGAGTATGACCTGACAATCTACATACGTGGACAAGATATTTTTACCTATAAACCTGTTAAAACTCTGTGTTAATTTCAACTCCTGGACTGACTGTAAGCTTTTTGTTTGCAGACACATCCCCAAGAGGCCCCGCGAGGACATTCACAACTTTGTGAATGACTCTGCCTACAGGCTGGTGCGGGCACAGGAAGAGAACATGGCCCTTAAGCCGTGGGTCCTTCTGGCCACGCTTCTGCTACAGAACCAGGCAGTGGGGCAGAACCAAGTGATGGCACTGGATGAGCTGAGTGAACAGGCTGTGTGGCTCAGGGACCTTTCCTGGCAGTATGGAGCCTTCCTCCTCTGGCCTGGTACAGAATGACCGTCCTTGTTGGTTGGCAGATATAGTGTCATCAGTTAATCTCATCTCTTCTACATTAAAACACTGATTATCAACATTTAATATTTGATAATTTATAGTGCAGTTACTTCTTTATCACAGTGAGGAAAACAAAACAATCCCTGTGTGCATGAGATTTTTAAAAATGCAGAGTACTGATAATTCTGTGCAGTAATACAATGCAGACTTTGCACTGAATGTTCCTGGACCTTTTAAAAAGTACTAACTGCCGACCAATAAAGTGAGATGAGGGTAAATTTAGAACATAATTGTAGCTGCAAATATTTTACAAAAAACGGAGGATCAAAAAGATGTGCTCTTAATTGTAAAACCAAATGTCCTTTGTAGAATTCAGAATTATAATATTGTCTCGGCATGCAGATATTTAATTTTAATACTTTATCATTTCTGTGATTTATTTGACAAGTATTCGGCTATTCAGCAACAAATATTTACCAACTGTAGCTCAGTTGGTAAAAGGAGGGTCAGTGGTTCGATCCCCAGTCCCGGCTATATGTCGAAGGGTCTCTGAGCAAGACACGGAACCCCTAACAGCCCCTTTCCCTCCCCAGCTGTGCAGTGCTGGTCCAAGCCTGGTAGAAATTGGGTTGCGTCAGGAAGGGCATCCGGTGTAAGAACTGTGCCAAATCAACATGCGGACAATGATCCACTGTGGCGACCCTGAACTCACGGGAAAAGCGGAAAGGACAAAAAAATAAAATAAAATATTTGACAAATATTCAGCTGGTTGCAAAACTTTGCAAATGTCAAAACAACCGCTAAACAATTTTTTTTTTTTCAGTATTTGATGCACACTTTGATTTTACAATTGTTCTTTCATCAGAAATAATATACAATTTTAATTTCAGAGGATACCAGCTTAAGATTAACATATGTCTAATGCAGGAACATTTGTATTAGTTGAATGGGCATTAAATATTATGCTGATTGAAAACAATAATCTTCAAAAATCTTAATTGAGTGCTCCTCTACCTTTCCTTCTTGTCCTCATCCATTTCTGGCTTTTATTTCTCTCCTTCAGACAACACTCCACCATCAGAAGTAGTCTTCTCCAGTCTTTCCCTGCACCATGGGCTAGTGAGGATCTCTGAAGGAAGAGTCCAGCTGGCATTGGAACAAGGTTTGTAATTGTTTCATTTTCCTGCCATGATATATAGTATAAAAAATGCATTTTGTGTTTTTCCGGATACAGAGTACACAATACTCTTGTTTTATACAATGATTGCTATGTCAAATTATATGTTTGTGCAGTAATGGAATTTGGAAAAACAAATTCCGGCATGCAAGTCTTTTGTTTTGGGACATTCTGAAGTGTCAGATGCAGCATCAGTTGTCATCCACTATGACGGGCTATAATAAAATGATACCCTACGTCTTTAAGGACCAGTTTTCTGGCAACTGTGTCATGTAGTCGGAATGATGTAAATTAATGAAGTCCTTAATTGAGTGTTGAGGCCACAGTTCTGTGATCCGAATGTTGATCTTGTCTGGAAACAGAAAGACGAGCAGGGCCAGGGGAGCCTTCCTGCAACCTCACACCAGAAGAGGGGCTTTTGAGCGAAGCAGTCATCATACTCTCCTGTGCCTCCTACAGGAATCAGGGATTGCACATTTTTGTCCGACCAGCACTGCTGGCCTCCGCCATCCTCACTGCCTCCTCCAACAAAAAACGTAAGTACTGCGATAGTACTGATGCAGAACAGCACAGAAAATAGGATGAATACCTTTTTTCTGCTGGATGAACACACCTTTTTCCAACCATATGTGCACCTCAAAGCCAGCTGCTAGATACAGATGGAGCGATATTAGATATATTCATAGTAAAAACTGGCTGTTTTTATTGTGTTTTCCAGAGGAGGTGTTTAACAGTTTTTCCTTCCTGAGAAACATGTTTTCCAATGAGTTTATTCTCTGCCCTGGAGCTACTGTGCAGGTGAGTAGCACTATAAAATAAAAATAACCACTACATAAGTAGATAAGTTATTGTTTTTGCTTTTTATTTTTTCCTTTATCCTTGCTGTGTGTGTTGTAGGATTTTGAAGAGGCCTGTTACCTACTGGTTAAGACTGGAGCGCTGCAGGTCACCCAGCAGGAGTTTCTGGTGACAGAGAGAGGACACAGAACAGTGGCCTTCCTCGCCAGTATGCTTGACCCCTTTTTACAAGGATATCAGGTGAATGACACAAACATAGCAGCGTTCAACATTAATCCTTTTCAACTACTTGCCCTTTGTTAGTCATTGGTGATTTTGTGGCTTGGGTGAGACAAAGAAATTGGTGTTTGGGAATCACTGCAGACCATCAGATTTTTTTATTATTATTTAAAAAAAATTTTTCCCACTTGCCCGATCAGGCAACTGCATGAAACATTCCACTTGCCTGATAGTGTTAATGTTGAGCCCCGCACAGTGTCTCCTTTAGACCTGGTAGAAAATAAGGGGATTTAGTTCTGCATATTGTTTATGCTTGTTGAAACGGATCTTGTTGCGCCAAGCACCCATGTAGGAACAGCTGGCGTTTGTCATGCTGCACATGTCCTGTAGAGGGTGCTGTTAACACATCACAAGACCTAAACTACATGTTTGTGTGTTTGTATGTGCTTGTGGTTCCAGGTTGTGTGCAGGTTCCTGTGTGAAGAGGCCACTGAAACTCTGACAGAAAAACAGTTTATTCCTGCCGTCCGCAAGTTCATCATCAAACATCTTCTAGCAGGTTTTCCTCCATAAACATTTTTCATTGCTTCTGGCTGTGTTTTCATCTCATCCTTCAACTTCGTTTTTTCACTAATTGTGAGTTGTATATGTGTGTTATCCAGGTAGACTAAGATACACGGAAGTGTTGTCATCTGACCTCCAGAAGAACACGTTGGCAGCTTTGCTGAGGCTTGGAGCGGTACGGAAAATCAAAGGGTATGTTGCCTTTGATCATCCCTATGTCCCTGAGTGGTTTGATTTGGCTGAAGCAACAGTCAAGCAACAGTGATGTAGCACTTTATCAGTGAGGAAAAAGAACTACATTCCCCAAATAATTTCCATTTGCTTCAAGTCAATTTTATTTATTTAGCTATTTAGCTTTGCCTCCAGACTTTGCTTTTTATACCACATACAGCACCCTCAAATTTTTATATCATCACTTTGGGCACTGACGATCCTAGGCTCTGAAGGGGGCCAATACAAAGGAGCCCATTTGGTCCCCCCTAGCTAGACAGGGCTCCACTTGTGGGGTATTTCAATCAGTGGCAGTGCACTATAATGTGTCTTTATGGGGGGTCTAATCAGGTATTCACACATGTGGCTGCAAAAGTCTCCAACACATTAACACAATTTAAAAAAAAAAAGCATTTGAGGGCGCTACGTGCTTGTTGGCTCTTGTCTTTTGCAGTCTGTTCTAGTGCCACTTGTCAGCCCAGATGAATCCAGCGTGATCCAACACACCAGTGGGTCTTCATTGGCACTAGTTGTGTGGTGTTGACTTGTTTTGTTATGTTAAATGCTATATAATGTAAGTAATTGGGATAGAAAATACAAAAATAAATAAATAAATTTAGGGGTGTCAGTCAGAGCAGTGCATCTATATAACATTTTTAGAACAACACAGTCCCAGAGCTGCAGGAGAATGCATTGCATCCATATTTGTGAATGCCTGTAAAGACTGTTTGTAGTTGTCATTGCGAAATCTGCACATAGTCAACGTGGTTCCTTTTTTTTTTCTTTGTAATTGCAAAAATTATTGAACCCACAAGAAGAGTGCATTTTACTGCAGAACTGCTTTGAAACTGTACATCTTGTTGTAAATTCTGAAGCTGTAACATACCAACACTATATATGTGGTTCACCCAAATGACAAAAAACAGTATTTGCAGTACGACTAAATATATAATTTTGTTTGTGCTCTGGTTTTGGAGGTAACAGGAATGTTATCTTAGCAGTAACATCTGTTTGAAGACACTGTCCCCTTGGAACTTGGATAATCCACTAAAAGCTCTATTTACACTTGCATTTCTACCAAACAATAGTCACTTTGTAAGCTATGCTGCTGCTGTGACCATGAGTGCTGACTTGTTTGTTAAAGTTAATTGTGCACTTAAATGTTTTTACTTCAGAGCTGAGCAGGAGGCTTTAAAGGTCAACAAGGTGATGGTGAACTCGTTGGAAGACACTCTAGGTAAGAAAGACTCTATCATTTTAAGGCCTAAACACCCAGCAGGCATACACAGCATTTTGGATGTTGCTTGGCCTTTTAAACCAAATCCCAAATTTGTGTATTTTTGTAGGAGGAAAACTCCCCACTCAGGAGACTGTTGTTGCTCGCCTCTAATTCCCCAGCCTATCAGTTAACGGGAACTGAGAAGGGTTGAAACGTTTCACCTGCAGAGGCGTAATGCAGTGACATTCCCCCGCTGCTCTGCATGGTATGGTAGGAGTCGGCCCAGCTTTTTATAAAGGCAGTCCAAGCTAACTGCGTTCAATGAGAGATGGAACATCACCCATCTGGAGACAGCTCAACCCCTCAAATATTTTGTTGTTTACTTTCGCTATCCTCTACTCCCCTATCAAAATTTCATTTTTGTAAGACATTTAAAAACTTTTATAAACTTCCATAAAAGCAGAAGACGAGTAAGCTTTGAGGCATTGCTAAGCTTATTTGGCTCATTCCTAATAACTGACCTTTTCCAGTCACAGGCAGCCTTGTGAAAGCTCAGGATAGTGGCCCTTCTCCATTAATGTATTTTATACGTGTCCTCTAACACTCAGCGTGGCTTATTCTTTGTGGTATTTTAAGTCTGCTTTTTCATCTGAGCTTCGGTCTGTGTGCGGCTGTTATTGTCTTTGTCTCTTTCTCTCCTTTTGAGCACTTTATTGAATTTATTAATGCAGTGTGGTGTGGACCTATACTTTAGCTCATTTTTTTCCCCTTTGTTTTTTAGTTTTTGTGAAACAAAAGTCGCTATAACGAGTGGTACTCCAGTGAAATCGATTTTTCGTTTTCACTGTGAACCAAAAAAAGCTTATATATTTGAGTTGAATTTTCCACAAACCCACAGTGTACTTGAAACATGGCTTATATAAAGTACCACTGTTTGAGTCCATGCTGGTTCAAGTGAACCAACCAGCTCCAGGTCTTTCGCAAAACACTCCAGCAAAGCAGCACAATTGTCTTTGTTTACACAGATAATGCTGTCTCATGGCAGTGCAGTATCATATATTTGCCAAACTCCAGATTAAAATACAATTAGTTGTACAGAAGCACTACCAGCTACACCAAAGAAATTGGTTGGAAACTGTTGGGGGAAAAATTTGCATATTTTCTCATGTTGTCAAGTCTTGAATACTGTATTTTGCTGAATACGGAGTTTTTGTTTTTTAAGTTGGAGTATGTTTCACTTGTTTTCTTGTTGAGCCTTTTATTTATATTCAGATAAGTTATTAAGGCCAAGAAAGAAAAGACAAAACAATAGAAAAAAGAAACTCAGAGAAACAATGCTGATTATACAAAATAAGCTTGAGTAATATCAGGCCAACGGATAATTGTATCTTTTTTTTAAACTCAGGATTACCTACATAGCTGACACATTGTTCAGAAGTGTGTCATTTTATCAAATTAAATCCAAATTAAAACTAGGCTTGTTTAGAAAATCCTATCCTATATATTAAAACTATTTATTTTAAGTTAAAAGAGCGGAGTAATCCTGTTACCACCATCCATCCCAGTGTCAGCAGCAGATTGGAGTTTTACCGTTTCAGGCAGAGCGGCTTAGTGTGATTGTTAGAATTCAGCTTCATAGTAAAAACCAAACAGCCACTTGTTATTTGCTATGGTAACCCCAGACTGAAAGTTTAGAAAAAAAAAAGAAAAAAAAGAATACATTTAAATTTTTTGAATTTTGGTTCAGGGGGAGTGTTCACATTGTAAAGTTAGCAACTCTCCATCTGCACGTTTGAATTGAAACATTATATCTTACATTATTTGTGTTTAAAAGGTTTCACTATTTGAAACACTGTGTTCCAGTTACTATCTCTAACACAACAAACAGATGAACCTTGGAAAACTATCAACTGATGTTAGCTTCTTATAGATATCATGGCATAAATGTAGACCACCGTCATATGTTGGAAAGTACAAGATGCCAAAGATATGTTAGTTAAAGAACTGCCTGTATATGAGAGTGTTTTGGTACCAGAGGCCACCTTTATTTTTAGCAAGTTTATTATCAATGCAAATGAAATATTCAGCTAAGAATGAATCATGTTTAGTTTCTTTCTAATTTAAAAGTGTTTTTACTCTATTATTAGCTTTATTGATCTCTAAATTATCATTACCAAGCCTGTGGACTTATTGGATCTCCTATGAAGAAAATTGCCAATAGGTAGTTTAATGTTTACTTTTTAAGGTACAGTCATCTAACCATTATCAGTAGATATACACTACTGACCTCACACACCATTACAAATAAGTATAAAGTACTACCATCATCTTTTTAAATCTTATCTACCAGATACTAAACTTGTTCTTGGCTTTACTTGCTGAGGTTAATGCAACAAATAACAAAGCAGCTCTGCACTAAAGAAATATTTGTAGAACAACAATCTGCTCATCAGCATCAACATGTCATCAATATTGCAGGTCTACCGTGTGACAGTATTTGAATAGTTTTTTTTTTTCAACATCAGTTAAAGCTTTTTTATTTGGTTTTGTTTTGATGTCTAAATGTTTGACTACTTTGTGTGTTTTTGTGTGTGTGTGTGTGCATTCATGCAAATACTAAAGCTGTGTGTATGTGTGAGGGTAGGTATTTTTAATACAGAATGTACGGTCTAATGAAACAAAAGTGCATGTTAATAATAAAGGGGTTTGAAGTACATTTAGCAGGTGTCTTGTTATTTTTATGCAAACTTGTGTAAGGACAATAAAAGAAGAATCATTTTATAGGATTATTTAAAAAAAAATCTTAAAATTCCGTGTGTCTCTGATTATAGGTCGTGTGGCTTAGAGCTTTGATCATAATGAAGTGTTGATATTTAATCATGCTGATGTGTACAAATTAACATAAAAATAGATTTTAAACTTGACCGCTTCATTCTTCAAGTCTGCAACTGCTTGTCCCCTACTGTGTGAGTGTTCATTGACATCATGCATTAGACCAGTTTTAGAACTTTCAGAAAGTTGGAGAACTTTTTCTACCAAGTCTACAGGGCTTGACATCTTGCTCAGGGAAAACTTTTGCATGTCAGACATGTTGGTGAGCACAGATTTGGTTAAAAAAATTAAAAAAACGTTGGTTTCTCAATCAGATATTGAACTGAATATTTTTTCCTCAAACCATTTTTAACATCAATAATCTTAACATGTACAATATGTTTTAGGGGGGGTAAACTCTATTGCTTAGTTTTGCTTGCTTTAGCTTTATTGATTCGTTATATATTTTTTATACATTACAGAATAACACAGTATATATAGACAAGACACTGACCCCCCAACAGCGCGTACCCATCTCCAACCGCGTGTAGGCGGGGCTAACCTTTTGACAAGTTGGTGCGCGCGCTAGTTTAAAATTACTGCTGAGAAGTAGCTAGCTGTCCTCTTTCGAAAACATTCCGATTTAGTCGTAAAATTATAAAAAGTACTATATATAACTGACGCTTCCAAGCACATACTTACGTAAATTTCCAAGAAACAAAGGTTTGAAAGAGAAGAGGTGCTAGAGAGAGTGTGGTGTTTGGCTAATTGTTAGCTTAAATTTGGCTAGGTTCAGTTCAGCTAATACAGCAGAGGACTGGTGCGACCGAACAGGATTTAAATGTGTCTCGAACCTTCTCTGACCAACGCTGGTCTGAACAACTTGACTTTGCTGTCCTTGGACCTTGAACCCACCTGATCCCTGTGATATTATCACAGCGTCTCCCTCACAAACTGACCGAGGTAAGTGAAGATACACTTTTTTTTTTTGTTGGTGAAACGCTTTTAGTATAGTTTCCCCTTGTCTTTTTACGTTTACTCTGTGTATTCGAGCTATCATTTAATGCTGAGCACTTATAAAGTGCACATTAGGGCCTGTTATGGGAAGGATGTTAATATTCTTTCCACCATCACCTCAGAAAATTAAAAAAAAAAAAACAAAAAAAAAAACAGGGTCATCAGGGAAAAGCCCAACTTTCTCTCAGACTGAAGAAGCTGCTTGGATGAGTAACAAAACAATCCTAACCAAGACGAAAGTCCAGTTGACATGACTGAACCTCAAGATAACCAAACCTAGATGACTGAGAACCTACACTGACATCAGGGAAATTGATTTAATAAAGAGAAATAAAATACCTAGGCCTATCCATTTCCTTGGCCTCTAAAACCACTGGCCCTATACCATGTAATTTCATGTATTAGAACCATCATTTTTTGCTTCTAAAATTTATGAAACCCTTTGGAGAATCTGAAGCCCAGGTTAGAAAACACCCTTGTAATCATCCTTTTGCCTTCTCAGATTTAAATTTATGACGAGTAATAAATGAGAGAATGTACAAACCATGCCATATTAGATCAATATTCAAACGTGGAATTAAGCTGTCAGTGCAGGGAAATATTACAGACATTCTGTAATGTCTGACACTAGGTGTCAGGCTTGCACCTCTGTGAACCCTCAGTTAATGGTTAGTGGTTGTATACACAAACTCTTATTTAGACACACAACAGCAGCATTTTTCATCATGTTTTGTGGCTCTGCTGCTGAGTAAGAGACTGCTGCCAGAAATCCACAACTTTCCATCCATATTGCCCTTTCTCTCATACTCACTCAGTATCTGACAAATTATAGGTTCATCTAAAGTTACCATACCAAATTGCTTATATACACACTCCAAGTCCATCCATCCATCCACCCACACGTTCCCTCCTGCAGCTTTTTTCTTTTTCACCATCCATACTTGTCTCCTCGGTGCTGGTGTATAGTGGTGTCAGTCACAGCTGCATCAGCACTTTATCGGCTACATTATGACAAGCAGTATTGAAGGGGGGTACAAACGCACACAGGAGGGCAAAACCCTAATAAAAATGTTGTCTGACCTGTGGCAGCTATAAGGGAACAAAAGCTTGCATTTTATGACCATGAGTGCATATGTTTTAGTTTTGTTTGGCCTGTATTCAAACCTATTACTGCTTCTGTGTTTGTAGACATCTGTGTGCATGTATAGGTGTGACTGAATATACATGGGTCTGGTGTTGTACCCAGGGGGGTTTGTGAAGGTCTATATAAAGGGAACTGATTTAAAGAAAAAGGGACCCTGGTGTATAATGTTTCAGCACTTAACCTTAGGTAATGGTGGGTTGATGGATTCAGCTCATTTGCTCCAGCAGATACTGTTTATCAGTGCTGTGCTGGAGGCTGAGTTATTTGCATACAGCAGTGGAGCAGCACCCCAAGTAAAATCTGGAGACTGCCAGAGATACCTGTGGACAGTCCCAGCAAACCTAATTTGGGAATCTTTTTAAATATGTTCTCATTCAAACCAGATATTGAAAGGCTACCAGCTAGTATTTTATCCTTTATTGTGAAACAGATGTACTCCACTGTTTTCTCCACTCAATCCACACATCTCATTCTTTATTGACAAGTTAGAGAAGAAAAATGTGCTCTGAGAGCCCACCTCAATTGGTAAAACATTTTCAAACTTCAGGAACTGGAATCAGATATCATCTATAAATCATACCCAAATTCAACTGTGAGTTGACTGAAATCACCCTGTTTTAGTTTTTTCTCTGCTGTTTTCCTTAAATGCCTATTAGATTCATCCAGGTCATGGTAATCCCAAAGTTGCTGTTCAGTGGTAATTGCTTGTGGTTTTTAAAGATGTTGTAGCTCTCATTTAAATGGCTTCATTAGTTCTAACTTAGGGACTAGAGTCAGCAAGTTTAAACCCTGTGGAGTGGTTCAGTTGTTGATACATAAAGGCTTGTTGAAGTTAATTGTGAATTGTTGTTCTGCTCGGTCATTGTGTTGTTTAGGTCACATGACCTAAAATGTGAACTTCTTTTAACTTGCCTTGGGAGGATGCCAAGATAACGTTCCAGGAGGGGGTGCCAAGTGGTGTTCTAGCCTACCCCTCTGTCAAGTGATGGTCATTTTAGTTAGATGTTTTCATTTACTTCTTTTTTCTTTACTTCTTTTACAATCTTTTTTTTTTTTTTTTTTTTTTTTTTTTGGGCCAAGGTGAGGACACTGCTTTCTTCAAAGGAGTGTCTCTTGTCTTTTGGATGTAAAGGTCAGTGGGTCGTACCCTGAGGAGAAGACTCTCCTCTGCTGTGCCAGTTGTTTGTAAAGTGGCTGTTTTCTTTCACCAATGTACAGGTCTGTGCATTCCTGGCTGTATGGTGCCGCATATATTTCATTGCTCTTCTTATGTCTGGGTGTTTTGTCCAAAGAGTAAATATTGATCTGTGTGTGGGGGTTGTCTGTGTACCAAACTCTTGAGGCTTCACTCTTCTTCAATGTTTACTACATAATCGAGGGAAGTCAGACCATTTATACTAACATCTTCCTGTCTGAACTTGATGTTGCAGTCCAGAGCAATGATGTGTTTAGTGAAGGCTTATTGCATCAGATGCCTTGTTAACGTCCGCAAGTAGGTGGAGGTGGAATAATATCTGTGGTTTAGAGCTCTTTTAACATAACTGATAAAACATGTTTATTATTTACAAGGGAGACTTACGTTAAAAATAGTTATACCTGAGGTTCCCTTTTGTTTTACAAAGGCATTTTACCTCCATATTACGCTTTAGACTCTACAGTTCATGTTGTATGTGCATCTCTATCTACTCACTTCAAAACAGCGATCCCTCATTAATTTTAAATATGGTTGTCAAACATTTTTCTGAAAGCTCCTGTACCACCAGACAACCCATTGTGACATCAATAATAAACACAATTTAGAACTTTGTAAAAGCTGCTGTGTTGAGTTGCTCTGGATTGTACAGGTGTACCTAATGAAATGTCCAGTGAGTGTATGTCTGCGTTAAAACATTATTTTATATAATCATTAGTGTTTTGCCAAGTTAATTTTAACCAAACCCTTTATTCAAAGAATTTATTTATTTTTTTATTCAGAGAATTGTTAACATCTTGTAAATAAAAATACATTACACAAGTTTTAGATGTAAATAATGTAGCCTGGTGCTTGGCTGATCAGAACTGAAACAGAGTCTACAGAAATTACTATTGCAAACAGCTTTTGAGAGTATAAGACATATAACTTAACAGAGTTTAATCCTGGTATTTAAATTTTTTAATTGTAATTTTTTCCCCCTCTTCTAGGTACTTTCTTTGTGTACGACCCTGACTTTCTCGTCCTCTTCTGTCTCCTCCCTGCATTCACTGAAATGCAAGACACATCCATTTTATAGATCTGACAGCGTAAGAAGCAGTAATGTTACTCAAACGTGCAGTGTGGATAACACAAGTGGGAGGGGAATTGATAGTGGCACCGTGTTAACAGGATAGGTCCTGAAGCAGGGATGTGCTTTAAAAATGAACACTGTCAGAATTTGTAGACAGATTGAGAGCAGAGTCTGTTAGAGTGTCAGAAGTAAAAGCCCCAAATCTCAGAATGGCAGCTTAAAAGGGAGTTGACAATTTGTACTTGGTGTTTGCGATAAAGTAAATTACTATACCTCACAGAGAACAAACCTCGACACATTGTGTATATTCCAGATATGGACCGCCCCTACTCCAGTATTAACAGAACTTTTTGTACAGGTAACTGATGTAAGTTGCTACGGACACTAGGACGAGAAGTAGATGGTAATTAGACAATTGTGTTTTCCATAAAGACTCACCTGAGTTTTGTGGAGAGCTGGAGGCAGCACTTAATTTGAGGGATGCGGCTGCCTTATAACTCTCTATGCTGTATTAGACATTTTGAAGTTTGTTCACTTTGTTTTCTTTTGATTTAAAGTTTTTTGATTTAAAGCAGTGTGTCAATTTGTCAGTCCTAACACTTCACACATTGTTGTTTTTAGATAACTGCTCAAGCCCCAAATTATTAAATAAAATTAAAATTTATAATATATTTACTTATACTTGAGGTAAATTTATCTAAAATACTAATACAGTTGACTTTAATCCCTCCAAAAGGAAACAAATGTTCATTTCTATACAAACACACACAATATTTTTAAACTAGAGTAATTTTTTTTTACTTTAGTAATTCTGCAGCAAACATAAATAAACTTAACTTTGAACAATTTTTCTTTCACACCTTAAATCATTAATATTAATGGCAGAATTAAAATACATCTGACAACAACAGCTGTGGTGTAATGCCGTTATTTGCATATTTAATATGTTTAGCATTTGTCTCTCTGCGTGTTATCAATGCAACATTTACAGTTTGTTTTTACCAATTATTTTAAAATTATTCATCTTATCCTCCTAATGCATAAAATAAACTCTCCTAAGATGGGTGATTAGTGCTGAATGAAAACATTAGCTTTTTTTTTTTAACTGTGTTTGCCTAACTTAGGATCTAATGTGTTATTCTAATGTCTGTAATTAACCACAATATGACTTTTACTTTAAACATTTGCTTTAAATCTTAATGCAGTTTTTCATACATGCTAACACACAACATACTGTACACCTGTATACAGAATTGCTTCTGTATACTGTACATACACATAATGGCTCCTCTCAGTCTCTGTGGGATTCCATAAGCTGCCAGTTCTTGACAGCAAGATAAATAATAATCTTCTGATGGATGCTTCTGTGAAGTGAAAGCTCAAGGAAGATTTAATAAAATCCAATAGAATCTAATTGAGGTTGCGTGTGTGTGTGTGTGTGTGTGTGTGTGACAACAAAAATGTGTGTGGAACTTCCTCTGTAGATCAAAGTTTGTTATTTATATAAGGTTTTTGGAACATAAGATTTTCCTTCACACAAAAAAGAGGAACAGGTTCAATAAATGCAGCTGGCAGGTGCAGGTCTGTTTTTATCCTCTGTGTAATTTCCTGACCAGTGGACATTTTGTGTGTTTTCAGTTTTGCTTTTTATACATACAGTAGAGTTTGAGAGAGTAAAACTTCCCATTATTAAATATATATTTATATATCAGATTTATTTTGTTAGAGGAGCAGTTTGACATTATGGTGAACATTGAATTTCCTTCTTTTTCGCTCAGATGAAAACAACAGGTGATTAGCACGAAGGCTTAAAGAGAAATGGTTACATAACAATAATCCCCTGTAAAACCACAGTGTCTTTATTTATATTTATTTATTTTTTGGTTTTGTGTGTGAGATTGTCATGTGCACAGTTTGTGCACTTGCAGTCCTAATCCAAAGCTAACCGGCTTATAGCTGGTTAGCTTTAGTTTATATGGAGCAAGCAGAGAAGAACATGATATTATCTTTTCATGTGTTTCTTTAAAAGGGCACTACACACATGCGTACTCTCTGGCTGTATGTAAAACACAATGTGAAGATCAGAGCAATGTTTGTGTACATTACTGGCACCAGCTCTGGAGGACAGGTGGTGGAAGGATGACAGCTACACAAAGATATGTCAACAGGATAAGAGATGTCAGATATTGAAAGCAATTGTTTGTAATTTAACAAGGTGATCCAGAGAAATGGTCACGAAGGGTGATTTTTAAAATCATCTTGCTACCAAAAATATACTGTCAACTTCCCTCATGGCCATTGTTCTGGTCTCCACCCCATATGCAATAGTCCCCAAAATAAGGTCTTTTTTGTCACAGAGCTGGAGCTAGAAGACAGTTAGCACAGCTTACCTGGAAGTATGAGCAAAAGAGCTAACCTGGCTTTGTCCAGTTTAAAAAATACTCTGAGCCTTGAAAGCTTAATAATTAACACCATCTCTTTTTTGTACTTGACACACAAATAGAAAAGCCAATGTGTTCGTTTTTGTATTACAGTTTGTGTACAGATTAGATGTTGGGTAAGTTTCTGGTTGTAGTCTCATATTTAGTAAACATGACATTGTTGTAGTTGTTTTATAGAACTTTTGGCAAAATTAAGCACATATATTAAGCATATTTTCCAGTAGAGCTGTGCCAATTGTCTATGAAATCATGATAATTTCTCCAATGATCAGAATTTGTCATATTGATATATTGACTACATAGGTCTGTGAAAACATTTTTACATACGTGCCATAACATGGGCATGTTGTGTGCACCTACAAACTAGACAAGCATGGTGGAGGGTCGAGCCTGCACATCTGTCTGAGGAACAGTTGACCAGGAGGGATTCAGGCTAATGATTAAAAACATGGAGCCTGGAAAGGTTATTCATTATCAGTTTTTGTTTTTGTTTTTTGCTAATTTATTGGTTTATAACTGATCGTGCTTACTTTTTGTGATCATTGTTAGGATTAGGGTAAGCGCTCCAGACTGTACAGTGATATCACATGTAGCCAAAGGATTTTGCCTTATGGCATTAATTTCATATCATCCTTCATATATAGTTATTTAAAAATATCAGGACTTCTTTAAATAATGTTTAATATCTATTTCTGTTGTATGTAGTGGGATCACACAGTTTTGTCTTTGATCTGGCAGGATGAAAGTGCCATTTTCAGATAATAAATACAAAGCTAACAACTCTGTATCTCTCTAAAATGCATAAAGAACAGCAATTCAAAGAAATAAACGCTTCTAATGTATTGTGTACCACAGAAACACATCAAAAGCTCAAAGTAGCATTTACAGTTACTTTACAGCACACAACAAAAGAATTGTTCTATGATTTGATTTTAAGTTTGTCATGAAATCATAGCCAACTAGATGCAACATAAACAGCATGTCAGTTAGCAGAGCACACACCTCCAGCAGCACTGTGAACCTGTCGACATAACTTCAAGGTGTGTCAGAACCTTGAAGTTTTAATCATTTTTCTTTTTTTTCTGTCAGTAGCTTTGTTTCGTAACAGGATGTTCATATTCTGTCACAACTGCTGTTGTAATCGGACCTAACATCACATACTCACAAAACAGAAATCCATAGCTTGATTTCATGTATCATAATGTTAAATATCACAAAAAGTACTGTTTGCTCTTTGGACATGCGTTGAGTATCTCTACGGAAGTTCCTTAGTTCCAAATTGAATCTGTGCTTCTTGGTGTACATGGACCTCCTGGCCACCAGTGGCTGCTTGATGCCACAGGATGCTGTATTTGAAAACAAACTTTTGCATGCTCACAAGAGGTGGAAATGTGATTTTTATTTATTTATTTTTTTTGGTAACTTGGACATGTTTTATGACATTGTGGTCTATTGTTGTTTCCCTGTGATCTGTGTCTAAATATACTTGGATGTTAATATACTTGGTTGGCAAGTCCCTTGTTTGTCAGAACAGCAAACTGCATGACTGTGAGGCTGAAGATACAATTGTATCTTTATTTGATGGCTTGGAGACAACTGTAACTGCTGTTTTTCAGAAAAGAAACTGTGGCAGGGAGAGTACTGTACTTCATTTCAGATTTGCTACTGTGACAACTACACTGGAAACAATAAAGGTTTGGAAAAAAACGGTCAGCGAGGTAGACTATTCGGTAAATAATTAGAAAATGCATTTGTTAAATCAGGAAACTAGAGTGTAATCCTATTTTTGCTTTGATGCACTGGAGTAGGGTGCATAGACAGTTCATTTGAAGTATACAGCTCACCCCATGAAACATGACTAACACACAAAACTACCTCTAGACACAAGAATGCACACGCACTCATCTCAGCAGCAGCCTCACTGAACAGATGCGCCCTAATGTGGAAGAATGGGGCTTACTGAGAAGAGAGAAGTGGCCTGCAATGTGGTGTGCAGAGAAAGAGAGACAAGAGATGTCACTAATGCATTCCTGTGATCTGTGGCCTGAGAAGTGGCACCACAGAGAGAAAAATACAGTAAGAGAGAAAAGGAGAGATGCTAATACTCAGAAAGGATGAAAGTGACAGAAAGCAATCAGTGTGAATAGAAGGAGAGCGAGGGAGTGCACTAGGCGAGGTTGACACTTTGTCAGAGGCAGAGCTAGTTGTCAGATGGGCTAATGCTGCCTCGGTTCAAGTCCCTCTTAAAGACGTCAGATCACACAGGCAGATTGCCTGTGGAGGATTTGAGGCAGACACCCGCCGGGGGAGCTGGGAAATTGCATTTGCTGCCTGCTACAAGATCCTGATAAGAGCAGATTTGTTTTAAGAACGCAATGACAGGGCAAGGTTATCACAAAGCTGCCTGCCCTCCCTACTGCAGGGCCGAGGAGAGGAGAGGCTTTCTAACACTCCTCAAACCCTCAGAGAAGTAAGGACGAAAAATTGACAAGAAGCCCATTATACACAATGTTGCAGATGTTTGTAATATTGTCTACCAGAAAAGTAAGGTGTAGAAATATAGCAATATTTTTCCACAGAATAAAGTAGAATTTAAATTATTGAAATTACAACCTGAATTTCAAAGAATTTGGTCCGATGTTTAAAACCTAAATAAAAACAGAAAGTAATGATTTGCAAAACTCTTTAACACACATTTTATTCACAGTAGAACACAAACAACATATCAGATGTTGGAACTGAGACATTTTACCATTTCATAGAAAATATTAGCTCATTTTCAATTTGATGGCAGCCACACATTTTAAAAAAATTTGAATAGGGGCAACAGAAGGCTGAAAAAATAATTGCTGGAAATAAAACAAATGGAGGAGAATTTGACAACTAATTAGGTTAATTGGCAACAGGTCAGTAATATGACTGGGTATAAAAGGAGCATTTCAGAGAGGTTCACTAATCTGACAAACTGCATCTAAAAAGAAAACTTTTTCAGAAAATGTTAAAATTGAGAACACCTTGAAGATCTACAGTATATAATATAATCAGGACGAATCTCTATGCACAAGGGACAAGGCCAAAATATCAAAACTGGATGCACGTGATCTTCGGGCCCTCGGGCAGCACGGCATTAAAGACAGGCATGATTCTCTACTGGACATCACTGTCTGTGAACACAGTTCACTGTACAAATCCACAAATGTATGTTAAAGCTGTATCATGCAAAGAAGAAGCCATATGTGAACATGATCCAGAAATGCTGCTGTCTTCTCTGGGCCCACCTAATTTAAAATGGTCTGAGGCAAAATGGAAAACTGTTCCGTGGTCAAAGGAATCAAAATTTGAAATTCTTTTTGGAAACCATGGACATTTTTTTCTGTGGACTAAAGAGGTGAGGGACCATTCAGCTTGTTATCAGTAGACAGTTCAAAAGCCTGCTTCTCTGATGGTATGGGCGTGCATTAGTTCCTATGGCATAGGCAGCTTACACAATAGAGGTTTTACAGCAACACATACCCACATCCACATAATGTCCCTTTTAGGGAAGGCCAGCAGAACTGATACACTCATAATTTCATCAGTCTAGCTGTTTACACAGACAGCATGTCGGCGTTTTTCAATTTTCCTTTTATTTAAGCGTTGATAATGTTTAGATTAATTACCTTTTAAGAGTTAGATCTATGGTTGGTTTGTGTGCAGCTGGTGTTTTCAGTTTCAGGCAGTGACTTGGCTGCGTTATCCCTCCTGAAATTTTTCAGTGTGCCATTGTTGAGTGATTGCGTCTGGAGTCGAGACAAGTTGATGATAGGCAAAGGTGACAGAGCGGTAGCAGAGGTGAGTGTGTGAGAGATTGGTGTCAAAGATGTCTGTTATTCCATGAAACTCTGATTTTAGGAGCAGACAGTGTATTTTTGTGTTAGTCTTATGTAAAGTTGGATAATTTAGACAAAATTCCTTATGAAAACAGGCTCATAACAAAAAGACACTTTAGCAATCACCTCTGGACTGTCATTGTTACGGCTTTTTAAATCATGATTAATTCACAATCTTGTTCAAATCAATATTGCAATTTGACGAAACACAGTTTTCATATCGCACAAGCTGAGAGGGGCTGCATGTTTGCATGCTGTTGTCGGTTGGTAGGTTGTGTGTGGACAAGAGGGGAGGTGGGGAGTTAGGACAGGGCACGAGATTGAAATGGAGAGAGCTGGTAGGGTAACGTGAGTAGTTTTTATGACCTTTAGTACAATGTCGGCTATTATAAATTATAGCTTGTTTGCACTGAATAATATAGAAGAGGAACTTTTGAACAAATTGGTTGTGAAATTGTAATATTTCTCAAAAAAATACAATTAAATTATTTTTCTATTTCCTTTAGCCCTAATAGCAAAGATCTGGTCCTGGAGGTGTCATTTCTTTTAAAAGGCCAGCTCCATGCTAATATGCCCCATCAAAATCATAATCATGTCTTCTTGGATTTGAATCCTTTCATGACGTGTGTGTGTGTATTTGCGGTTGTGTGTGGGGAAAAAAACAGACGGGCCAGGGTAGTTCAGAGAAAGACATGTCATGTCTGACAGTCACTGTTTTTTATAGAGCAAGCACAGAAAAGGAAGAGAGGGGAACAAAGTACAAGTCCATAGAAGAATGTATCGAGGGGGGAGCGTTGAAGGCTTAAAGCTGTCAGAATCTTAATCTGTCTGTCATGAGTTGAGTGGACGCTGGGTTTAAAGTTGGTCAGATGTTATTTGACGGCCAAAGTCAAACACATTTCTAGCTGACTTCATGACCTTTTTCTAGACGCTGTCAGGAAATGGAAGATGGATCTAATTATTAAGCTGAGCACACATTTAAAATACAGTTACAATGCAGTTAAACACTAATGATTCTAATAGCAAGATTGAGCCGGTAACTTAGTCTCCAAAGAAAAATACTATATAAACAGGAATATATACGTGGATGCCAACAAGTATTAATATGGTAGTATTAATATAGCAGACACCGCTTAGATAATTTAGTAATTATATGCATCAATTGTCATAAAATCAATTAAAAATGTACAGTTGATGATGGAGTTTTTAAAATGATCCTACAGTTTCTTGATGTAAATTGAAAGCAAAATGTGTAGTTGAACACGTAAACAAACTAATTAAACGATTAGTGCAGTAAAAAGCTTTATATTTCAGTCAAATTTTTTTCATAGGAACTGACACAAAACACATCTTTCCTCCTTTATCCTAAAACGTAGTATAAACCTTTTTTTTAATGTGACATTTGGGTTGATAAGGACATTTATTTTGTGTGTAAGACTTTATTTTAAAACGTTTCTTGAAAAACTGAGTTGGTACTTAATTATTGATGTTACTTACTTAGTGGTGGTACTTGGTTATTAATGTTACTTTATGTTGGAGGGATTTTCATTTAATCAAAACACCAATTGGTCGTATTAATGTTGTGGCTGATTGGTGTACTTGTGTGTACTAGTTTACTTATTTTTATATTTACTTTAATACTGTTCTTCCTTAGAGATGCCATCAACATTCAGACAATAACTTACTGTAGCAATTATTAATGCAGTTTTCCAGTCATTTCTAGGTTGGTTTGCTCAGTTTTATAGTATAGTTTGTATATTGTATAGTTTTGAAATTAAGTCAGTTTTACTCTACATTTTATTGTATTGTTTGTTTTACACCTAATGGAAATAAGGAAAAAAGTTATGGAAATTCTAGGAAATACTTCATGATTGCTAGGTACTTGTCAATACTTACTGTAGTACCAATACAGGTTCTCCAATGTAAGTACATGTACTTGAGCTACAAAAAAAGTGCATCCTTATACACTGGTGTGTGTGTGTGTGTGTGTGTGTGTGTGTGTTTTTGTAAACTAGATATTCCTACTGTATGTGAGTAGGTGCCTACAGTGGTATATTAAATCATTTCTCAAGGCCTCACCAGTCAAGTCTGTCACACAGAAAGATAATGCTGTCGATGCAACTTGAGCTTTACACAAATTATTGTTGGAGGAGACCAGGGAGGAAGTAAGTGGCCTGAGAGAAATCTTACTAAATTATATACATCATATGTTTAATTACTGTGTTCATCTGGTTTAATTTTATTCATTCAGATTATTTGATTTTCTGTCATCTAAAACAAAAGAGAACTCTCAACTTAAAAATTGTCATTTAATGCAACACTTTGTGATTATGCTCTGTGATCCAAATCATACACACTTGCATGGTGGGCCTGACAAGCATTAGCCTCTAGCGGTTTGGTAACCTGTGTGTTGTGGGAGATGATTACCACCCTTCTATTTGTCCCCCTTTTCATGTCTGCAGAGCTCTTATTTATATTTTTTGTAAAATATTACTTGCGATTTCAAAATGTATCTGGCTTTTATCTCTTTTTTTTAGCGTACAATGCAAGCAGATAATAAATATAAAATGGGACAAAGAGTGAATATATTAACAGTTCATTTAAATAATAATTTAATTAGTCCTGTTATTAACTGTATTAGCGCCTCTATAAAAACAGCACCAGCGTCACACGTTGGTTTTCATTTGAGATGCTGCCGAAGTCTTTAGTACCTTTTTAGTGGAGAGCAGCAAAGCCGAGCACTGACACTAGCTGTTGTTAGATAGATGGAACCTTGGTGTGCTATAAATCATACTCTTATTAACCCACAAGCAAGCAAATGTAAAGTTATGTTGGCCTCAGGGGAGCCTGCAACACAACCCTGTTTATACTTTCCTTTTTTCTTTAGCCTTCACTCTATGCACACACACACACACACACACACACACACACACACACACACACACACACACACACACACACACACACACAGAGTGCTTCGGATTCACTGCCAAGATACTGAAAACATATATGGTATACACATTACAAATTACACTTGTGTGTATGCATGTCTGTATGAATACGCATATGGAAGTTTGTATGTGAACATGCACAAATAATTATCGTAGATATGTCAAGATTGTGGCTAATCCAAAACCAGTTCTTCTGCATTAACTGTTCTTTGAAAGAACAACTTGTGTGTCCAGGACCATTGTTTTGCTTTGTGACTCACTTTCTGCTTAACTTCTCTTCATGGACAGATACCTCAACATCGTGTTGCACAATTTGCTTGTATAAATCAGAATTCACAGCTCCATCAATGATGGCAAGGCATCCTGATTGAGAGAGACGGCAGGCCCAAATCACAAAATTTCCACCACCACGTTTCAGAGATGACCAAAGGTTCTTATGCCGGAATGTAGTATTTTCTCATTGCCAAACATAACCCTTTTGATTCAAGAAAAAAATGTTCTTCTTCATGCTCACATGTCCTCAGAACATTCATCAAATATCCTTGTGGCTTATCCTCATGGCTTTGAGCAAACTTTACAAGAGCCGCAAAGTTCTTTTTGGACAGTAGTGGCTTCTTCCTTGCAACTTTGCCATGCACACCATCATTGTTCTCCTGGTGGAGGACTCATGAGGACTGAGTTTAGCCACTGCACTTAGATGTTTCCTAAACATTACCCTGGGGTTCCTTTTAATCTGCTGGTCCACTACATGCTTTGCTGTTGGTGTGATCTTTGTTAGTGGACCACTGCTGTTTAGAGTAACAGTGGTGTAAATGCGTGTTGTTTAAAATGTTTGTGAAATACATTGTGGAACTTTAATGCGCGGCCATCTGTTTTTTCACTTTTTGTGGCACTTGGTCATTGCCGCCTAATCTTTGGTCAGCATTTACCTGAGGTGTCTTTTTGACTAACTGAACCAAACATTTAGTGTTTGAGTTTCTTGTTGAATGCAGTTTTACTTGTGTATCTCAGTAGCAGGTTAAGTCCATCTAATAATGATTAAACAATAAATATAAAACCTTTAATTACATTTGATATAATATACATTATATATAATCAATTTGTTTCGTGTCTCTGTCACAAAAACACCCACATCAAATATCAAATCAATAATATTTCTTCATTAGTATTTTTTTAGCATGTATATATTACAGATGCACTATTCTATAATGTTCCAGAGGTGGAGTGTGTATTTTGGTAATTATCTAATTGTTCAAAGCATGTTTGTCCAACTGAGGACTAAGTTTAGCTTATTTCTTTGATGCTGTGACACACAAGCACACCAGCATACCCCCATACTTCTTTCTACCTGCCAATATATCAGAGCCCCTAGGTAGCAAGATTGATGGCATTAAATTGCTTCTATCCAGGTTTTTTATCAGGATTTACAGGCGTCGCTGTACCTAGAGCTTTCCAGCATTGCTCCCTTCCATAAATCATGGTTTTTCGTCTTACTGCCACACACACGCACACTCCTTTGCACCCAAGCACACACGTGCCACACACATGCACAAATCCTGGCACATATACACACAAATGCACGCGTGTACATACACAGACGCACACACTCACTCAGTCTTTGGGATATGGCTATAACAAGATGGATGACCTCCTTGCCGTCTGCTGCCAAAACCAACCTTAAACCACACACACTTGCACACAAACATGGCAAATCAGATGGGGCAACACATGTACATTTTGACTCTGTAATGGAAAATGTCAATCTCTGTCGATGGCGGGTCCTGGAAACGCAGTGATTCCTTCCCTTCCACCCATCGCTCTCATTATAGGAAAATGTCACCTCATTTCCCAAGTACATGTCGCCTAATTAATTTCTGAAAAGGGGACAGAGGTGCTGAGATGGAAAGAGGTGGCATGTGTCCTGGAGCCTGTCGAAGGTGTTGTTTCTTTGGGCACATAAGTTTGTGTGGCACTAAGTGTCTGTGTGTGTGCTCAGGGTCCAACAAAGTGGGTGAGCTTGACCGTCTTTAGTCGTACAGCCCTAGTAATGGCAGTGAGGAAAGCAAGGTAGTCCAGATCTCCTTCTACCCTGTCATCCTCCAGCTCTCCTTGGAGTATTCTAGCGTATTCCCACTATTCCCAGAACAGATGGATTATATAATCCCTCTAATGTGCTTTGGGTCAGCCCCAGCATCTCGTGCTAAGTAGACATGCTCAGAAAATCTCTACAGGGAGATTTTACAAGCAGATACCAGACACCGGTTTAACTGGATCCTTTGTCATAAAGAAGCAGTGTTTCTTTTCAGAGATTTTTCTGTTTACCTGAGCTTTTTGCCTAGTACCTAAAAGTAAAAAAGAAATATTTCACACACTTCAGTTCTCATTCTTTCATTCTGACTCATATACACAGTAAACATATTTCCTAAAATATTGCAGTGTTTCTTCAAATGGCACAGCAATCAGTAAGTTCTGGTGAGGAAACAAGGTGTGAGGAGCAGAGAAAAAAAAGGCTGAAAAGACGATGGGAGACAAATGAGGTGGTGGCAAAACTGAAGAGGCCGTGTTTTACAGCTGCTAAATAATTAGAATCAGATACAACAGTGGCATTCTCCCTCCCTGCCTGTCATAACCTGGATAATGCAAACAAATAGCCCTTGAATTGAAAACTGTGGGACAACAATAGAGTATCCTGTCTTATCAGTTAAACACACAGACACACACACACACTCACTCTCTCTCTGTGGGGCACAGAAAAGATGTTTTACAATCCAAATCCTACTCTGATGACAGTTCAGTTCTTTTCAGTATAAATACTGATCTGATTTGCCTGTTGCTTTTTGTTCGAGTACTACATTATGTTTGTCTGTGTTTGCACAGCACAAGCACAGATTATTAAATAATTAAACCTTTAATGAAAATAAAATTCCCACTGCCTTGTTTTGAATACCAATGTTAAATCTGATTTTCCATGCCGCAGTTATTGTTAGCACGACTGAATATAACCTTTAGAATCATTACCAGCCTGATGCTGCTTTACTGATGCTAATGAACATCATTTGCAGCTTCAATTGCCCGTATCAGAGTAAAAAAATTTCACATCTTCCAGAACTAAGTATGAATGTGTGAAAAACGAGGAATAATTGCCTGCCTGCTATTGTACTGTAAACCTGAGATTGTTTGCTATTCCGTTAAACTACAAATCAAAATAAATGACCAAGCGGTCCAAGGCATTAGGTGGAAATAAAAGAGGCCTTACAAAGCAACGTTTCTGGCTCCACTGTAATATGATTTACTAGTAAAACATCTAAAAATCTGTAGTAGGGAGCAGTAATGATGTTAAACTAAGATTAAGGTAAATTCATCATTGAGTTTTTGTTACTTTCTAGAATTGTACACTAAAAACTGTCAAATTTTGCTTTAAAATAGTAATTTAAAAAACACATTTAGAGACAAAACAAGCTTCGCAGAACTTTTGCCACTGTTATCTACCTTTTTATAAAGCTGATCTTGTCAGAACAATTTCCCAACAATGTCCAACTATTTATGGAGCTTTTTTAAAAGGTGGCTTAAAATGCTAATGAGAAGATGCATTAGAGATTCAGCATTTGTTGTAGGACTGTGCATCAACAGGAACGACCAGTGGAAGCATAGGGTGATTTGCTCACGGAGTATTATGCTGTCTAATCATATATGGCAAAAAAGTTTTGTTCATAAAGGGGGGAATAAGTCACAGCTCTCCCAGCAGACCACAGAAGAACAGAGGCTCCCGGTTGCTAATAAAAAAAAAAAAATTTAGAGGAGCTTTATCCAATTGGATGAGTCTTGAGTGTAGCTGACAGTGACACTTTCCTTCGTTCTGTCATTCCTTTGCAACCTCCTCCTCTTTCTTGCTGTCTCCATCTGCTCAGTGGTGCAGGAGGTGTACAGTGAAATTGAAACACTGACAAAAGCCAGAGAGATTTAAGGTGTGTGTGTGTGTGTGTGTGTGTGTGTACGTACGTGTATGTGTGTATCAGAAGTGAAGTGTGTGCCTTATTTGCCACACCTGTTTCTCCCCCCTCCTCTCTATGTGATAGATGGGAGTGTTACCTGCAATGGATTGCTGCATTTTCTTCTGCTTAGCAGGAAATATGCCAAGATAGAGTTCTTATGTCAGAGGGGCTTAAACTTAACTGCTTTACACTCACATACCCATTGGTATCTCTTGAGATTATAACATTCTAAAGAGAGGCCAAACATGTTTAAATAAAACCCTGATCGTGATCCATTCTTGAATCATAATTTAAAATTTGCCTTGTTTTTAGCAGTGCATTAATACACATTTGATGCAGTTGTGAGTTTACTTCTTTATTCTATGTGTACTCAATGAGTACTTTATTCGGTAATATTAAATTAAGAGTTTGGACACATGCTGTGCTTCCTATTTAATTGCAGTACAGCCCTAGAAAATATTGACACTTTGCAGAAAAGGATTTAGGACATGCTGACGGCCACTAGAGAACAGTTAAGATCTGTAATGTGATCAAACTAACTGCTCCCATGAAAGGCCATTTACTCTTCTTACAGCAGGCATTTGTTGCAAAACAGCACAGCTGTTACTGGTAATGTTATCAATACATCCCATATAATGAATTGGAAAGTTGGGACGATGTCTGGTTTTCCTTTTGTTTCCGATATTGTACAGGAAAACATGAAGACCTTAACGTGTATTAAGGTCTGAACGGTAAATCATTGCACAGGTTTTGAACTGCCATTGTGAATTTTACATTTTTGTCTTTTTAACTATTGATGCATGTGCCCAGAGCCCTCATTCAAGCAAATATTAATCTCAAACTACTGTGTGATCATCACACAGTGTGCTCTCTGCCTTGTGCGAGAAAAGAGTTAGTCTGCTCTTAAAAATAATATTGGTACAATTTCAGAGCTTAATGGGGAGGCTGTAGCTCAGTTGGTGTTATGTGTCGAAGTGTCCTTGGGCAAGACACTGAACCCCAAGTTGCTCTCGGTGGGTCAGGTGAGCACCTGGCAGTCACCTTCATCAGTTTGTGAGTGTGCGACCATTTACCTTTTAATGGAGACATTGACACTGTCAGGAGCTGTGTGTGTGTGTGTGTGTGTGTGTGTGTGTGTGTGTGTCTCTTTGCCTATTGAGGAGTCAAGGGCTCTTTGTAGAAAAAGGTAAATGTCACCTCTCTATTGGGGCTGCTGTTCTCAGACTGTCTTTGCACTGAAGAAGGACTTCTGATAGTGTAACTGTCTGTAGAGGTGAGACAAGTCTGTTCTCTTTGTCTCTTTATCTGTTCACCTTTCTTTCTTTTGTATGTCACCAACCCACTTAGTCATTCTGACCTCAGTGGCAATTCACAACTTTTTAAAGCATTTTAATAGCAGATCCGAATACTAAAACCCACAATGTATTTATTATAAAGCAATAATTGTTTCTCACTTGTTCCTTGTAGTACAAGGTTAGAACAATATGTGCAGATTGTTAAGTGCTGCATTGGTTGTAGGATCCCAAAACAACCTGTGTGACTAAACTGAGCAAGATATTTTTGTCCACCTGTGTTGCCTCAGCCACACACAAAGCTACACCACCACCAGCTACAGTTTTTATGAAAATGTCCTATAGTAATTCCCAAAATCTGAGGATGAACAAAAAAAGAAAATAGGGTTGTTCAAGTACTTCTAGTTGGAGTACATGCGTATGAACTGTATGAAATTTCAATATTAAAAAATGCCTGGTTCTGTCTGAAAATTTCCTGCTGAAAATGTGGCATCTCATTACTGCCCAAAGATGGAATTTAGTCTAGCTGTGGGTTGTATTGATAAGATTATGTCACTAAGTCCTGTATAAATACTGTCCTGTACTTACTGTAAAGTCTGTGTCCATGGGTGGATTTCAGGCAAAAATTGATTAGTAGAGGACTCTGGGAAACTATCATACTCATAATTATCTGTAGTATTTGGATCGGTACTTCTGTTGATTTACTTGATGATGTGCACAACAGGGACATTTATTTCCACTCATTTAGAAACGAGGAACATTGGTAGCGACACCTCATAACTTGCCAAAATTTGTATCAACTATGTTATCAAAGTCTATTTAAGTATTTTCAATTTGTGAAAGCACCTCTGCTTTCAAGCAAACTGGAAATTCTAGAACTTAATTTTCAGGTTTCTTTTTTTGTCTTTGTCTCTTTAGCTCTCACTTGTTTTGTAATTTGTAAGCTTAGTAATTACTTTTTATTTCATTTACACTTGCGCACGCACACACACACGCATACACAAATGGACATGTGTGTACACAGGGTTCCTAGGGGGCTAAGTGTCAGGAAATGAGATCTGGATCAGGAGGAGAGGAAGTGGAATTCTAAAATAAGAAAAACAAATCAACACCACTGAAACAATCTGAGCGTGCATGCACACCCACGTGTTTGTGTGTGTGTTTGACCATAGCAATGCGTAAAAGTTTCATTCCTGACATACAGATGAGATGTTTATTCAGCTGCAACAAACACTAGAGAAACAGAAAACTCAAAGGTCAGCTTGTGGATATTAGAGGTATTTTTTCAATTAGTTACCAAATCCTTAATAATAATCAATAGTTTCCAATGAAAACAACTTACTAAAGCTAAATTTATGTTTAAATAATATTTAGCATCTGCTCTTTGGTACATTATGTAGTCATGTATTATAGTGGTTCATCCTATACCTTCCCTACTTTCAGTAACCATAAAAATGCTGTCTCCATCTTCTGAGTCACCCCTCCAGTTGAATGTTTCACCTTTATATCAGTGCATTGTTAATCCCTTTTACTGCAGCCCCAGTTTCCATGTTCACAGATCGGTTGTACATGAGCTCTAATGTGCCCATGCACTGCATTCTTCCTTCTGATCTCAGAGATGGAGAAGTGCAGAAATGGTAGAAGACATCTTTCTGGAGGGATAATTTATGTCTATACATCTTCATTTTGCTTTTCTGGCATGAAGGCGAACTACAATTTACCAAAGCCTCAATTTGAAATATTAACATTTTGACATAACAGTTCGGGGTGTGTGTGTGCTCGTGTTCTTGCTACTAAGTGAGGACGAGAGAGAGGAAAAATAGGTATTCAAACATACACTTCACACAGGTAGTGTGACCTAACACTAACCCTGGGTTTTGATTGCATTTTTCCAAACCTCAAATTAATTCTGAATCTGCTTATTGAATCCAAATTCGTTTGAATCGTTTTTTTTGAAGTTTTTAGTGAATGAAAACTGTTTACCTTTTTCTGTGAGCAAGAATGGCATTTCTTTGGGAGGTTGTGTTGCAGCTGTTCTCATAATTCAATATGCTACAAATTAAAAGATCAATTAAGCTCCTCCATTCAAAGTTAAGGAAAGGTTCAACAACCGTCAACTCAATCTGCAACTCCCTCACATTGTAGTTTAGCTTGTAGTTTAGCTGTCTGGTTCACAACTTTAGTATTTTGTTTCACCCTTATGACTAACGTAGAGTCTTCATGTAGGTTTGGACACTGCGAGCTGTTGTTTTTGTACTATGATTTTATCTTTGTAGTTTGCACGAATTCTTGAAAGTATAGAAATACTCATACTCATAAATACTCATTGTTTTTCTTGCTGTGGCTCAAGATTAAAACCACTTGGTTATGTTCAAGAAGGACTGGGGTTCATATTATATTAACTTTCTAGTTGTTGTAAGGTTTTACCTTCTAAACTCAGTAAAAGGGGCACTACTCATTAGAATCCTTCCTTACTGTAAGTACTCAAAATACCTCATGTGAGAAGCAGAGAGATACTGTGTGGGAGGCAATTTGGGTGATAAATGGTAGTAGAAGCATAATTTAACAAGGTGATTTAGAGCAGGGGATCCCTGCTTTGGTTGTTGTCTAACAATCTCTGCTCTACCAACTGCTGACTACCTAGACCAGGTGTGTTCACTTATTCAGAAGCAGGAACATACGTTTCACTTTCTTTCGATCACTGCATCCGTATTAAAATGGCCTATTCTGGCTTGTGTTTCATTGAACACACCAGATTCAGGCAGTGGATGGAGCAGGAATAGTTGGAAAATAAGCAGGATTCGAATGGAGAAGCCATTTTAGGGAAAGCTAACAAAATATGTTAGCTTTCCTGATGTTGCTATGTCACCACATATGTAATGGTCACCAAAATCAGATCTGTTTCATCACAAAATAAGAAGATTCAGCTGAACAAAACTTTATATCCAAACTGAAATAAATGGCTAAATGTGACCATGGTGGTCACATTTAGGGGCCCTTGTAAGTTGCCAGAACGAGATGTTTTACAGAAAAACTGAAATATGGTGTCAGTGATTCCCAAAGCTGCTCATTCAGTGGCAACTGGACTTGCTTCATGGGGCAACGTGTGCATAAATTAAGTCAAATCTAGCTGCTGCAGAATAAGTAAGTCTTTGAAAAATTATAGGCTGAATGGTTTAGGATTAGGGAATGTTTTTCAGATGTGGTAGGAACATTTTGCCTTGTCAGGAAAGAATTTTGAAATAATAATAATCATAGTAATAAACAATTATCTTTCATTGTTACTTTGTTAGAATAGTAAAAGCCTACAAGCCTAATTTATATCCAACTATTTATGCTCCCATTCTTTATGAAAGGGGCAGTCATTATTCGCACAGTCACAGATTTAGTCAGTAAAATGTAGAAACAGACCATTTTGTTGCACTCAAACAAGTGAACACTGTTGTTTGTCTGGCAAGGACAGTGTCTACATGCTCTGCTGCTGCATCATTCCATTTAAAATCCATCTCTTTCTTTCCCCTCCTTCCACCCTTTTCACTTCCTTCATGATAGGATTCATAGATCCAGAGACATATCCTATTGAATTCAGACAATGGGGGGGCCCTCAACACCCACCAGGAAGAAATAAGAATAACTCTGAAGCAAATAGGACTTTTTGATTTCGTGTGTGTGTGTTTAAAAAAAAAAAAAAAAAAAGGAGGGAAGGGCGACGTGAGGAATATCACAGGGATTGTTAGAAAAGCAAATATACTGCTGCACACACACGCACACACACGCACACACACACACACACACACACACACACACACACACACACACACACACACACACACACACACACACACACACACACACACACACACACACACACACACACACACTGCCCCAGTACCCTATGATATCAAAATGGGTGACTGCCCAATATGACAAATGTGAGGAGACGGTCCATAATGAGAAACATTGTTGTAAGGGAGCAAATAATGGATGAGAGAATGTGTGTTTTGTATGTCTGTGAAACAGAAACTCCAAGTAAGAAAGAGGGGGAGAAAATTACAGGATGACAAAGTCCCTTTCAGGTACTAGCGACCAGCTAGTGACTTTCTCTTTCCCTCACCTTCTCCCCATGTGCTTATATCAACCCTGTAACTCACCAGAACTGATATCTAGACAAGTCAGAAAGAAGGTGAGGAGTATTTAAGGGCCTCCTGACTTCCAATTATAAGTCCATTTGGTCATGGGTGTTTGAGAAGCGAGAGCAGAGAGATTTGAATATTTGGATATTCAGCGAGTTCGTTCCTCTCTCCATCACCGCACGCATGCCGATCAATTTCCCATCCCATAACCTTGGAAATAGTTTAGGGTCACGGTGAATCAATGAGTGCTCTTTCGAAAAAAACTGAATAATTATAACAACTCTATGAATCAGAGAGATTGGGGTTGGGTCTGACTTATTCATGCATTTGTTATTTTGTGAAAGCTGTACTGCAGCCATAACGAATGAAACTGGTGCTGGCTAAAAGTGGGGGTGGGGGGGTGGGGGGGTGGGTTGACTGGATGTTAAATGTATGGAAGGATGCTCTGTTTGTCTCACTTACAGTGGAGATGCCATGAGACACTCGTTACACATTCTTCAGCTTTTGTTTTCATGTTGACATCCGCTGTTAATGTTTCAACATTCATGTACAAGGAAGTGGGCTAAGGAAAGAAGAGGGACATAAAACTTCTGTACTCGTGTATAGCTTTGGGTATACCCACATTTTTGACGCTTGAGATTTTAGTCGCCAGCAGTATCTCAGCACGTACTCAGTGAACTAAACATTGACCTTAAAGCATTCTGTAGTAAAGTTCTACAATCCATCTGTCTAAACTGATGTAGGGAAGAGTGTGGTGCATGAAGGTAGAGCGGTTTTCCACCAATGTTGCAGTTGTTGGTTCAATCCCCGGCTCCTCCAGTCACATGTCGAAGTGTCCTTGAGCAAGACACTGAACCCCAGTGAGTGTTGGCCAGAGTCTGTGTTGACAGTGATATTTTTTTTACAAACTCGTCTGGGCAGATCTTTGTTCCAGTGTAACCCAAGCCTTCTTTGATGAATCCCCCCACTGTGACAATGGCTTGTTGTGAGCTGCCCCACCTGATTATGATCCAGTTTTTCTTCCAGCCTTTTGATGGAAATATACAAGTTTAATTTTGATCAAATTTTTGGAATTTTATTTTTATTTTAGTCTAATTGTAGGAAGTACAAACTGAAAACATTTTTATTGAATTTTTATTCCTGTTCTTTTCATTTTTATATTTACATATACAATATTGATCCTATGTATAGAAATGAGGCAACACCTGTCACAGTCTTGCTGTGTTGTTGCCATGGTTACGGGTGTTTTCCTCTATCATGAGTTGATTTGTTCACACAGTCGGTGTCTCTGGTCTGCTATGTGATTCAGAAGCTGGTTCTATTATATTTTGTCTCAAATCTATTTCACTGGGTTCAGAGACAAAGCTACATGGTACAGTGAGATTTCTTTAGCAAACAACATTAGACAACTTTAAATCATGTCGCATGCTGCTGTTTGTCCATAGTCTCAATTAACTTTGCATTTAGACAGTTTCTTTGTCTGTCATTTAGTTCTCAATTATTGACAAAACATGTAAAACATATCGTCAGTGTATATTTTAATGTACTTCAGTTGAAGATTTTGTCACAGTTTTTATTGACAATGTGAACTACGCTGTCCCAGAACTGGCTTTGACAAGTCATTCACTCATGTGAGGCTTTTAAAATACAGCTGCTCAGAAAATTGTGTTTTCTCCTTTCCCAGAGTTTTGTTGTTTTTTTGCTCATTTTATTTTTAATTTTTTTTTGTTCCATGCAAATTAAGCAGACTGCTTTACTGGATGCTTAAGGGAAAACAATATGTAGTTCATACTAGGCCTAAATAGTTTTTAAATTACAAATATTCATAAAGTTTTAGGGACACAAGTATCCATATGACAATTAAACAATGCAATATTAATTTTTTTTAATAACACTACAATAAATGAGAAGTGTTCCTGCAATGGCATTACAACTGTTTTCTTATGTTGTTCATGAGTTTTGTACTCAAGTTGCTGAGTTAGTTGCTTACATCCCAGCTGACCGCAATGTCATTGTGAATGGGGAAAAAATGAAGATTTGCTCAGGTCTGGGTTAGACTTTGACATAATTGCTTCTACTTTGGCCTGTTCAAACCATGTTGACTGCTGCCAGATGCAAACAATAGCGATCTGGCCTAATTTCTGTGTGGCCATGAAGCTATTGATCTGTGTGACTTTCCTGATTGGGAAACGGTCTAACTGCTGCTAACAGGAGAAAATCTAGCTTGGAGCTTATGTGACTTAACTGCCTTATTATTACCTCACTATGTAAACGCACCATTACACGTTTACTTTAAATATTCTCTAAGATGGTTTCCTGAAACTAAAGTAGAGATCATATTTTCATCTACATGGATCTCTAGTGGTCTCTACATTTGACTGTTTCATGGCAGTTAAAGGCCTTCTGTGCCTTTTCCTTTCCCCCACGTCAGATTTATTTTTTCATGTTTCTTTGTGCTGCCTGGCTTCCTCTAACATCAGCAGAAACACGAATCCATGTTCACTGTCCAATAAATACAAACGAGGAGAAGTGAAGCGGTTTAGTTTCCTCCTGAGGGAACCCATGGATGATCACATCCAATGACTTACACTGACCTCTATTGATCACAGTCGAGACAAGGCCCTTTAACATGCTGCTACAGAGGGTGTGTGTGTGTGTGTGTGTGTGTGTGTGTGTGTGTGTGTGTGTGTGTGTGTGTGTGTGTGTGTGTGTGTGTGTGTGTGAAAAAAAATAAAAATCACTAGAGAGAGACAGTCTGCTAGATAATGTCTGGACCTTTGCAGACGGGCCTTTTCTATGTGCTTCACTGACTCATGTTGTATTCAGATGGAACACAAGGCCGACAACAGAAGAATAATACAAAGTATGAATATGTAGGATTAACAGCTATATGTGGTTGACTTGTGCACCATTTATTGTCATATTAGCACCACACAAACACATATGTGCATATGACTTATCTGGAGAGAGCTACCTGCCTCAAGGGGAACCTCTGATATTAAAATTCAGACTCCAATGGAACTCCAAACACATTGCATATAGATAGATAGAAACATCATAAGGGCATCAACTTATGTTTCTCGCCCACTCCTTTGCCATGTTGCCATTTGGTTGGACTTTCTTGCCCTCAAATGGTTTCCAGGTCACACCTTATAAATCAGACCAGATGAGCAACATTCTGAAATATGTAATGTGTTCTGGTATCTCACCGATCGAAGGTCCTAAGTGATTTGCATTTATAGGGGAAGACGGCGGTTGTCTTCAGAGTGGGTGGAGAAGGTTAAGCTTGGTGTGGGTGTGTAGTGGTGTGCGGCCTTTGTGCTGTCTGGTCTTAACATGGAAATTGAAAAATCGTGACTTCACTCTTTCCGTGGAAAGACAATGATCAAAGTAGAGACATTACCAATGGGAGCAAAGCTATTTGTGAAATGCACACTTGCTGGGAGCATTTAGACAAAGCTGTGGTCAGCCATATTTTAGAGTGTTTGGACCAAACTGGCATTAGATGCCAATTTTGGCATTAGATTCTCAGTTTAAAATGTTTAGGAGTGTGGGCAGCACAGCGATGGAAGGGTTAGCTCTGCAGCCTTTCTGGGTAGAATTTCTTCCAGTGCATGTGTGGGATTCTAGTTTTTTCCCACAGTTTAAAGCCATCCATGTTAGGTTAATAGGTGACTAAATTGCACGTAGGTGTAAATGTGAGTGTGAATGGTTCTGTGGCCCTGAGATATGGTGGTGACCTGTCCACTGTGTACTCTGCCTCTTGCTTAATGACAGCTGGGATAGGCTCCAACCCTGAACAGTATAAGCAGTTAATGATGATAAATGATCACTAGACCAAGTTGATGAAAAAGTAGCTGTTTATATAAATTTACTATCTCTGAAAGAGGAATTAAGTCTGTGTGTGTTTCAATTAACCTCAATTATAAAGGTAGATCATGAAGCTAGCACTGAGAAGGTACATATATAGAACCTTACAACACTTACACTTAAGAAACATCTGTCTGTATTAAGCTTTAAGAGTCAGTCATCAAACAAGCAAAGAAACAGCCCAAATGTTTATACTTTAGTCACAACGGTTTTTAATATTCAAAAGAATGTTTTTTACAGCTACAAGCTACAGTAGGTGGTAGTCTCAAGAGTGCTCTCAAAACCCATTGTTATACATTACACACACACACACACACACACACAACTTAACAGGCTGCAGGGACTATAACAATGCATCATAAGAGCAAAAGGAAAAGGAGAATTCCCTAAAGCAAAGTGAAATGAAAGCCATTGTAGTTCATGCTAAATCATCTGTTGGTGCTGGTAGTTTGTAAGACTTAAAAAAAAAAAAAGGGGGGGGGGGGAGAGATACTTGAAAATTTAAAGTATCTCATACAGTGACAACTTTGAATGGCATCGCTTTATTCTGACAGGTGTCTCCTAAATCTCAACAGTCAATTAAACGCACAGACGCTAAATACAAATTCTTTCAACATGCTAATAATACATTCACATTTCAGTCTTTCTTGTCAAATAATGTTCATCTTACTGTAACTGAAGCATATTTAAACATACTTACCTGTTTTATGAGCTCTTGCTCTTCTTCTCTCTACCATTTAGGACACATGGTGTGTTTCTGCTAAAATAAATGGGTCTCACCAACACAGAATAAACAGATGTCAGTCTTGATTAGTTGTTACAATAACTAAACCTATACAATGGAGGAAAATTGCTCTCTATGCAACAATAAAAGCTGTGTATTTGTATTCTCTCGACTGCAGGGAAGTACTTCAGAAATATTTTCAAAAAAACTGTTTAGACCTCTGCGTTGTAGTTATGTGGCATCTTATTAAAGCTTTTATGACACATTGTACCTAATAGAAAGCAATAGATATTTCACTAGTGCCTTATCAACAGTTGCATTATTCCATAGGACTTAATCTCTTTTTCTTCTAACTGTATATTCTATTGGATCAGTGTTGACATGTCAGTGTTTGAATTGTGTAAAGATGTTGCCTGAAGGAAATTCAACGCGCCTTGATTGCTGTGTTCCTCTGAGATCATAGATTTAGTGTGAAAAGAATAAACTGTACAAATGTTCAGATGATAAAGAGATCCTGATTAGTGGCTGTGAAAGCAGGGAGGAAACGAGGCAACACCTGAAAAGAAGAAGCTAGATAAAGGAAATGTGTAGGGAAAAACTAGGAGGCAACGTGAGGTGATGATTACTGTCAGAGAAAAGGAGGAGAAGAAAGGTGAGAGGAAAACCTGAAATATAGATGAAGGAAAAGACAGATGAAAAATGACAAAGGTGCTTCATAGAAACATTGTGGTTATAGAAACAAACCCGCACATGAGGGGGCTGTGGCTGTGTGTAACATAATTACTGGCATGTTCACAAAATTACTGTCAGTGATCTACATATCTAATTTTGTTTGATTGTATGCATCCAGACAAAGTTCAGTGGCATGATTCTCTCACTCTTCTACAGCTGCAGCTCATAAATTAAAAAAAGGCAGTTCCCAGCTCAACATTTGTGAAATAGTATATAGAAAAATATCAACTTTTTTGATGTTTCCTGCTGTGAGTAGTAAGTGCTTGTTCAACAATAGCACCTTATCTTAAATGTGACAAACAATAAAACCTAATAACTAAATATTCCCGACCTTGTTACTAATGCACATAGCATCTGTTTTTAGTTTTATTATTGCTTTCTTTCAGCTGTGTTAGTCCTTCATGCTTTGTGTTATAGTATTAAAAAGTCTGGGAGATTTTCTAAAATGTAGATGTGAGATGACCTCAAGCAGCAGATGTTAATACTGACACATCCACACTTCCAGTACAGACTGGAAGTTAAGACAGAATAACAGCTCTTGTCATTTGTTTTTGCTTGGACATTAAAATTCAGAGAAGCTTTATGTTAATCTCTCAATAGTGATACTTTGCTTTTATCCTGGCGTGAAGCATAATTTAACCTGTAGTTTCCCTGTTATTATGTTAATTTTTACTTTTAAGTTGAATCTCAGGCTTTTGATTCTTCATTGAATTTGTTGTCCAGTGCATCAACAAAGTCTTCAAAGGCAAACGTGTGCCTTTATCTGTGTTTAGTTGCTTGTGTAGCTGTGCACCAACACCAAAACGTAAAGGCAGAAGAGTCAGCGTTTCAACAAGAAAATCAATACAGCATGAGAACTGAATGCCACTGATTCGATTCTCTGATACATAAAGGGAAAACAACAAAGAAAATATCATATCACAAAAAAATTACAACAGAAGCAGCAGCAGCAAGGAACAGTCGAGACCTGGCCTCTCACCTTATAACATCTCTTTATTGTGTTTTTATTTGCTTCATACAGACAGGAACTGCTGCTGAAAATCTACAATAGTATACAAGAGGCATAGTGCCATTGTCTCTGGGAGTTTTGGGTTAGCAGCTGTCATTTTGTCTGATCCAGAAGATATTTGAATATGTTCCTTTTTGTTCCCAGTGTGTTTGCTGTACATACAGTAACACCAGAAAGAGATTTCTTTGATGACTTTTTCAATACAACCTATAAATCTCTTTTGCTTTTTTTGCCAACAACATACTATATACTTGTCTACTTACAACAGACCAACAAACATATTTTTGGTAAGTTTCAAAAACATTTTCTGGCCCTTATACAGGTTTCTTGTTCAAACCATGCAACACATTATGTCTGTGGTCAGGACAGCCTTGGCTGCATGTGAATCCATGCATTCTTATTTATGTGGTACTGTCACAGTTGTCTTCTGTTACAACTTCGCATAGAGATTCAGTTTGTTTTTTTTGTTTTTTTTATTTTTGTAGAAATTTGCAGTTAAATTCCTTGTGTGCACCTCTGTGCTTTATTATTTTCATTTCCAGTGCATGTGAGGTTGTTCCTTTTATGGCCTCACATGAGAGTGAGCCCAAACTGCCCACACTTACTTCCTCTATAATTGATATGGGAATATCCTTGTTCATAGCCTCTCAATGTCTCTGTATTTTTTCCTTAGAATGGAAACCTGGTCCCTGAACAACACGGGGTCCAGCCTCATCTGGGAGTGCACCAGGGGCATGAAACCCAGCCAGTGGCTAAAGATGTTCATGCAGGTCTGACGCTGGGCAAAGTGGTCGGGGTCCGCCCACCGAGACGCTTTGGAGCCCTTGGAAACGTATGGGAAAACAGGGAGAGGGAAATTAACAAAGTAGAACAGAGAAATCAACACAACTTTGTGGCAGGTGAGTGCACAGACTATTGACAATTATCCTGATTAATCTACATTTTCATATCGAAATGGCTATATATACTCTGTGAGGTTTTGTTAGCACCTGTTGGAACTACCAGAAAAGACAAAAGCAAATTTTTTTCTATTAATATTTATGAAAATATGAGTATGGAAAGCCTTTGTCCTTATAGCTGCTAAACCTATTATTTAAAACCATACAGTCCTCTTCCTGCTAGTGTAGTAGCATTATTGCTCAGCAGTGATTGAAGTTGTGTACTTTGTTAGTCTTTTAAAACAATTAATTTCCCTTAAAAAACAAATTGTAAAATGGATTAATTGACAGAAAAATGTTGTTAGTGGCAGCTGTAGAGTGTGAAGAACTTATCAAGACAGGAAAGTTTTCTCAAAGTAAAACATCTCTCACTATCCTTTCCCCACCTGCTCCTCAAGAGAAACCATGTCCATTGTACTAACAGAGCTGGTGCACTTCGATGTAGTTGTTGACAACCCAGAAAACAACAGTGCAAAAAAATTCAGACTAGTAGGTTTTGTAAATTTTCATTGTGTTGGTCTGAATAAGCTGTGCTACTACTGCCTTAGTGCACATTACCTAGTAGTACCGTGGAGTAAAATAAGCAGCAGCGGATTTTATTTAAGAAAAGTTGTCAGAAATTCTGGCATTTTGGGCTGCAACTATTACAAAAAGGTCCATGCAAATCTGGAGGGATGTTTACAGTCGGGTCTATCATTATTTGGATAGTAAAATATTTCATAATTTTGGATTGTACACCTTGAATGACTTAAAAGTACTTAAATAGAATTTATATTTATCAGTTTTAATAATTAGTTTCTAATGCTTTGTAGTAAATAATAGCAGAAAGTTTAGAACTCAGACATCAACAGATGCTGGGTTTTGTCTCTGGAGATGCTGTGCTAGGAATTTCCTGATGTTTTTGCTGTGTTTTGTCTTAGTGAGGGAGATGCATATTCACTTGGATTTAATTCAGGAGTTTAAATTTGCCATTGCAGAACATTTAGGCAAAGATCCAATCAAACATCAGGGGGATCAGTCTCAACTGTTAAGTAGTCCCCTAATGTGGGAGGGTCTTAAAAATGAATTGAAGTTTTAGAAATAAGAAACTTTACTTTCACCATGTTTCCAACAATATTTTTAAAATCAGGTCTGGCTAGATTCTGGTAAGTCACTGAGAAATGTTTCTGCAGGTACTGAAACTATGAAGTAGCTGAGGTTTGTTTCTCGCAGTAGCATTGAAGTCTCCTGAATAGTTTCTGGCTGACTTTATAATGCTGCCGTCTCCTGCTGCTCTCACCTGGTGATCTGAGATGAGTGGTGCTGAGGGGAATATGGCTGAACCTGGGTGCCTGCTGGCATATGAGTTGGAGAGTGCACAGATAAAGGCGATGTGGAGGCCAGCAGACCCCTTTGATAAACCTTGGAATCGGGGATTGTAGTTAGAACAGATTGTGTGTGCAGCAAGATGGTGGCAGCAGGGGGTTCTAGTATTAAGGTACAATAATGAAACTATAAAAAGTTAAGTTGGAGAAGTGGTTCGGGACACTCCTGTAATTAAATCACATCACATCGATGAAATAACAGAAGATGTTGTAAAAGAATCAACTTGTCCACGTTAAATGCCTCTGTTGTTGCTTGAAGCAAAGTAACAAATCAGGGATGAGGGACCGAGGAAGCAGGAAGAAAGATCTTCAGAAAAAAGAGAACAAGAGAGCGGAGGAGTAAATCTAGGTTTGCCGTGCTGCCTTCACAATTAAGACATTAATCACTGTGTCCATACTGCAGAGTCATCGTCCTGCCTGTGGTCAGATCATCCATCAGAACCTGACATAGGGCCGGCCACACGAACACACATACACACACAACATGCACATATAGGGATCTCCCAGAGAGAAGGTCAGAGCTACGTACAGCCCGAAAAATCACTCATCCTATACAGGAAACTAATCTATTTTTGTTAAATTACGTGGCCTTTTCACTCTCTTTAAACCACTGGGAGTAGTATGGTAGTCAACGTTTAGATAAAGGACCATGTCATCAATGAGCACAAATGCCACCAGGGCAGGTGGTTTTAGAAACTTTACTTATTCTCCTAAAAATGTAATGCTACCATTATTAATTGCAATAGCTGCAATTGTTCAGAGGCAAATGTTGACTCGTTTAGAGCAACATAGCGATAGTTTATAATGTGAGTCTGTTAGTAGGCTGCTGACATTACTGTTCACCCTGTCAACATGTACACCGTGTGTGTGTGTGTGTGTGTGTGTGTGTGTGTGTGTGTGTGTGTGTGTGTGTGTGTGTGTGTGTGTGTGTGTGTGATGCTGCCAACTCATTCTGAGCTTTAAAATCAGTCCTGACTGCAGTCATCAGTCTTGGCTACAGGGACCCAAACAAGAGCTCAGTGTGTCTACATGAATATAAAACAAGCCTATCTTACCTGGCTCATCATGGTTTCCTTGTACTGCTTCTTTTGTGTGACTTTGATTGGCGGTTGCTTGGTCACAGCCGAAACCAGAAAGTTCATTAGGATGTCCTCACAGTTAGCCATGCGGTCCACCATCGTCAGCAGGCTGGCTGGGATGTAGTGGGTAAACAGGTAGTGGTAGTATCTAATACATACAAACAGAAAATGTTATCTCTCTATTAGTGAGCCAAAACTGAACTTTACTTCTTCACTTTAAATTTGTTTTTGTTTCCACTGCCTTCAACGGGATCAGATGCTGTGTACGCACAAAGACAGAAACATGCATATGCATTTTTTCCCCAGATTTCTGAAGATGCATGTAAACCTGGACCTGCTGTATAAACCTCAGTCAGAGTGGAAAGGTGCATATTTCCACATTTTAAATCTGCCATGAATGTAAGTAGAAACCCCCTTAAACATCAGTTTGCATGTTTTTAGTAGTGTGAACACGGTGTTGTCCTACACGTTCAGGTTATGGGAGGCTCCAGTTACTGATAAGATGTTATGACTAAAGCAACTTACTTGTCGCCTTCCTGCCAAGGCCGCCTTCTCTTTTACACACTTGCACACACACTTTCCACCTTTACATCTCAGTCTGACTCCATTTTTGCCTGTCTCATAAAGAGTTGCTTTTGGCGTCCTAACAATAGAACAATGAGAGAGCTGTTTATCTGTGTGACAAGGTGCTTCAAATCCCTTGGGAGAGCAACACTCTCTTCCATTCAATTTACCGCTCTGCTTAATACTTCAGTTTACCTGTTTTTTCTCCTCAACTTTCAGGCGTAGTTTCTTGTTCTTGAGAGGTGGAGAGAGACTGCATTATCAAACTTCCTTTTCTTTAACCTGACCATGTACAGAACAAACCACACCAAAAAACTAAACTGGATGTTAAACACATTCTTACCATGTATATGTGTTTTTAAAAAATAAAAAAGTAAAATGTATTTTGTTGGTTGGCCTGACGTCACTGCATCCAGGAAAAGCCATTGTGAAGGTCTGTAAATCATTCAAATGACTGAAACAAAAAATGAAAAGCAGATTCTTGTGAGGCAGGAGATGTGGCTCTTGTACCTGTGGTAGAAAGCAGCTCCTGTAAGGACCATAGAGTAGTCATTGGTCCACTTGGAGGTGTATCCCCAGCGGGACCGGGAACTATCCCAGTAGTGGCTCCTTGCTGGATAACCAACAATACGTTCTGGAAAACTCTGCCATACAATAAAGGCAAAATCCACCTGGAGAAGATGAGCAGGAAAAAAAAGAATTATGATTGAAGAGAAAAGAATAGGCGACCAGATGTAAATAAGGGAACGACATAAAAGGAGAAAATATATGGCCAGAGGCCAGAATTAAGTCTTATAGGTGAATATGTACATTTTTGAAGTGACACAATCAGCATTAATTAGTTTAGAAGATGATTAAAAAAGGTGAAAAACAGCTGCTATCAAATGACATTCTGCTAAGCTAGCAACAAGAACAGCCTCTCTGCCCCAAAACATATTTCAAACCTTTTACTAAATACTGAGTAAATACATAGTATGTACAATGTAAATACTGAGAAACTAGAGTTGAAATACAATTATTTTTGCTTGATACTTGTCACTTGATACTCTGCTGTATTCACATGTAATGTAATTTGATAATGACAAATACCTGAAGGACTAGCAGAGGATGAAGAAGGACGGCTGGGTGGAGCAGAGTGGATGGACTTTGAGTCTCATACTAGCACCATCTTAAGTTGCATACAGTAGCTTTACTGGAACTTTACTGTTACAGGCTTGAAGCTTAAAGTTTCTCATTGACTGAAGAACAACAGCAGCTCATTTGCAACATGGTAAATATGTGCTGTCCCATCATTGGCTGAGCATTTCCATTGAAAACATTACATTTCTAAAATTTGAATTCTGCCTCAGCTTTGGACACTCACATCTTCAGATGCAAGCACACACCAAACCCAATGCTTCAAGTGTATGATTCCCTAATACAGTTTATTATTCTCTGTATATAATTATAATAATAATTTTTGAGTGGAGTGGTGTAGAGCACCTGGTGTCCTAGAGGAAGCTTAAGATACTGGAGAAAGACCCTCTTCTGAATTTAAAAACACCACTGAGACATGCGGTCGTACACACCAGAGAATAAGGGGATTAGGATACAATGGAAAACTTAAATACACACACCACCTCAGGAGCCGAGGGGACAAAATTAATTACCAGAATAGTAGAGGCAGAGACTTAGTCAGGCAAGGGAGAGTAAAAAAGTGGATGTTCTTCAGCGATACCTCGCGGCTTCTGTCATGAATCGCATGAGCAATTACTATAAAGCGGCAGCACTAAGCCGAGAGAAAGGTTGGAGCTGCCATTCTCTGAGTAGCCCCTGATGAACGGGTGTGTCAAATGTGTGTGTGCCTGTACCCGTGTCCGATAAAAGATATTGTATGAACAGCAGGGTGAGGGTCATTTTGAATGTTCCTCACCTGCAGCCCTTCGAGGGGTTTTTGAGGGTTAAGATTTGATTTTAGGGTTAGGTATTCGGTTGGTATGGTAAGGGTCTGAGGAATGCATTAGGTCAGTGAATGTCCTCACTTTGATGGCTGTACAAAAGTGTGTGTGTGTGTGTGTGTGTAATGCATACCAATGGATTCTACAAGGCCAAAATTGATCCAAGTAGCAGAGGGTCAATCCAGTAAGATGTGTTACAATCCTCTTCTGACATTTGGGTTTAACATATCCAGTTTTATGAGATGAAAAGGAGTTTCATCACATTTTGAAACCCTTATCCTCCCTCGGTATGTGGTCTTTTAAATGTGTTTTGAGATGTTGTTGTGTTTTCAAGCTTTTTTTTCTGCTCCTTGTGAAACGACGCCACTGTGGTTCTTTCCCTGTCAGCTTCCATTTGATTTTAGGGTGATAAAAGTGGGGGAAATGTGTCTTAAACGGAGCTTGTATCCAGCTGTTTTTGAGTGCTATGGCTTTTGAAGTTTTATCAACAGTCCTAGCATGAGCCGCAACAAGCACTTGGGGTTTGAAGTCCACACTGCAGCTACAAGCATGTACTGCAAGGTTGTAGTTTGCAGCATCTTTGGAATTATGGCTATTCTCACCAGTGTCCTTACGTCTCGTCTGAATGGCTCTTACTGGGAATTCACACTGAAAACAAGACGTGATTGGCATTGAAGCACCACAAAAGCCACAGTCCATTCAGTGAACACCTAGCATGACCTGCATTCGGTGACTCTGTCAAAGCAGCAGCACGGAGAAAGAGGCCAGACAACAAATACTGTTATTACTGGACAAGCATAGTCCTCACATGGGCTCAGCAGAAAGTAATCGGCACTGATTTTATTTCCATTGAGTTCAATAATTACAAAAAAATATATTTTTCCTGCTTGTGACAGAGGGCAGAGAAAGTGAAACCAGTGAGCTCACAGTGTGGTGCCCAGCTTTTAAACCAATTAGCTTCTGAACCAGGAGTGGGAAAAATATACTTTAAGCATATAAAAACATAGGGTAACACTTTCTATGTACGTGGCCTTTCAAATGTAATGATTTTTAAATTTTTTTATTTTTATTTTTTTAAAGAAACAAAAGTAAAGAAATATTATGCCTTGCCATGGATTAACCAAGTCAGTCCAGTCTCTGATACTGATTTTGGGGCATTCAAAGGTTCATGTTGAATGCACTAACATTAAAATTAAACATCTTCCGCATCATGCCATTTAATGTTTGTTAGTCTCCAGATAAGTCTTTATCTCCTACTCTGAACTTGAATCACTTTATTACTAAATGTTGCTGATCAAAGTTGAAAATGTTTAAAAATATGATCGTCCTATTAGACACTGGCTAGAGGCAGTTCAGATAATATTGTTAATATTTAAACATTATACTCATTAAGTCTATCTAAAAACCCTGCACACAGGTGAAAATAATATTACTTTTAAAAAGAGTCGAGACTCATTGACTTCAATCATGCCTTTAAATGAGCAGGGCATCACAATTTCTTTATCCACCATATTGAAAATGTCTTGCAAAGGGCAAAATGCAGCAGCATGCTTGGCTGCTCAATGGGAGACAAAAGCTTTATCATTTTTTTTCTCTAACTCAGATTCACTTTTCTAATCTCTCTTCATAGAATAATCATACAATTAATGAGCTGAAACAATGCAATTATGAAATTGGCACAGCTATTCTTCCACTGAGGTATTATAATAAGTCCTATTAAAAGTGTAACGTTCTCTCCAGCACATTTTTACTCACTTGACATATTTCATATGCTTTCAATAAATCCCCTCACCATGTTTAAAGGGCAATTAGAGCCAACGGTTGGTGAGCACAGCAAAGATTCACTTCCTCTTTATGATCCCTCTGTCTCTGACACCGTTGCCATCGCCTTACACTCGTTTCATAAAACAAGCCGCGTGCCCATAAAAGTTTATCTGTAGAAACTCGCTCATATTGCTGTGTCACAAATTGTAGTGCCATAAAGTGTAAATGTGATCCTGTTAGCGTAGAAAAGGTGAACATTGACTTGCACCGATCGATAAAACATCTGAGTTTAAAGATATATTGGATCTCTTGGGCTCATTGGGTCTCACAATCCATTATGGATCGCATCTTTTACTCTGACAATCTGTAGAGAAAAGAGGCTTCAACTCGTAATGACTCTCAACGCTCTAATTTAGCATCACAGATGAGCTATTCTGATTTCATTGCCTGCAGTTTAAAACAGGGAATGTGTAAATACAAGAGGCATGCGATGCAATATTTTGAAGCAGATTTGAGTCTAGGTTGAGAAGGTAATGAGACAAAATACAAATAAAGATTAAAAATAGTTCAATCACTTTGATTTTAGCACCACATAGATATTTAATATTATTTAACCTGTAATATATGTATTGTATGTATTTAAAAGCAATAACTGTAGAAGTTACAGTATGTTAACAGTCTAGATTATTAGTTATTGTAATGATTATAGCAAACAGTAACCTAAAGACTCCATGACAGCTACTTAGACTGAAGTTGAAACTTTAAAAACTCATCTTCTCCCATGCTAAAAATGTAGCTGTGTTTTTGTTTTGTTTTGTAAATGTAGATTTTGCTGCTGGAATTATTAAATAATAGGATCTGACTGCAGACCCAAAGATGGAGGAGATGAGAACTTTAGCTCAACCTTTAGCTGGTACTTTCTTTCTTTTTTTTTTTCCCTGAAGTTGTCCAAAAAGGCTCAAAAACACACCACCAAAAGAACATGTCCTGCCATGTTTGCACCTTGGTTGATAAGCCACAGAAATAAAGAAGAGAAAGTGGGGCGAACAAACTTAAGTCTGACCCTAATGGTTATCCATTGTGTTCCAGCAGTCAGGGACAGTTTGCTGCACATATAGAGGATTGTGGTCATTTATTTAATGGCAGACTCCTTAATTCTTGCACTGAAATCACGATTGCCTACAGTATCTATGGGGCACTCAGAGCTAGTGTTGCATGTTCAGTATTTAATCAACTTTTGCTGTTTTTCATTTTATCTCCATAATACTGTAACAGCCTTGTAGTTTACTACTCACTTGCTCCCTGCTTAATCAGTCCTGTGTTAAGTTATGGAAACCTAATGGTTTGCACATTTACATATTTTACAAACTCCTCCCCCTTAATTAGCTTTTCTCTCTTTTTTATACAAACCTTTGTAAATTTAAGTACCATACAAAGAATGTTTTAATAGGTATAATCTACTTGTACTGTATCCTAACTTATTACAAAATACTACAAAAGCCTATTTGTTTCTTATAATTCAGTGGCTTTAGAGAGCTAACCAACACATGCTACTAACTGCTAACATGTCAAAGTCTTTATTTTCAAAAAGGGGAATGGGAACATTATGCTTTAAAGAATTCAGTGGTTTGTAATTTGTTATAAAACAAGTATCGTTGTTACAAACTACCAGTCTTGTGCTACGTTGTAACAACTGTGAAGGTGCTGTTTTTCATTATATCCTGCTCAATATGCTTTTTGCCCGTTCTTTGTTTCCTATAAGCCTGATTATACTTAATGTGTCCTTTTCTTTGTTGTGTCTTCCAGCTTTGTTTTTTCTCCAACTGTTTTTTTTTTTTTTTTAAACTGTCTTCCTCTGGCTGCTTCTTTCCTCCCTTCTAAACTTCATATTTATGTTACATGCCTCCTACTCTTTAGTTTTTCTTGCTTACGTTCCCCCCGTACATTTCCTCACCCCTGAACTCTTCTCCTGTCCCCTTTGTGTTAAAGGTACTTCAAATGAACATGATCTGAAAATAATCTGTCCTGACACCACACGTTGCCATGTGGTAAATTACTGAGCCCCTACACCATTAATGTCTTCATTCTGCTGTCCAAGGCCATTCCTTTACTCAAGCTCCTATTTAGTTTTTAATTTCATGTGATGCATTTGAAATTATTCTTTAAAGGCAGAGAACCCTTCCACCTTTGGTTCAGTGGCCAGTGCACTGTTCTTCAGAATAAGGCAATTCATGACTGTGTGGACTGACTGCTTTATTTCAGCAAGGATCAATACTCTGTTAAGACATCACTACCTTTTGCCGCTGGCTGACACATGACCATGTAGGCAGCTAATCATAAAAACATTTCCAGAGGCAGTCTGTTATTTCTTTAGTTATTTTTTTAGCATTTTTTTTTTTTATTTCTGTCAAAGTAATTAGTAGAAATATTTGTGTAATTAAGTAATTGTGTGTAATTAAGTATTATTTTCCTAGTTTTTGTTAATTTAGGACTTTCAGCGCAGAATAGTTTTTAAAGCCCCCCATTTCCACAAAGCCAGTTCAAGAGCTGAGTCCGTGGGCCAGTGCCTAATTTCAAACTAGTTTATCTGAAAAAATTAAATTAAATGTAATTGTAATCCAGATGTCTGATGGCTGCTTTGGTGGCCATGTGGTCGCCTCACTTCAATATGTTGATGAGCATCAGTGTCTCAGTTCATCATTGCTTAAACCGTCATGGTCAACTTGTTCTCAGTGACTCACCTCGTTGGTTGATAGGACAGAGTCTTCATCCAGACTGAGAACAGCATCAGTTAGGATGACGTCGTGGGGGAAAAAACGACTGCTCATCATCTAGGTAGGAAGAAAAAGAGAGTCAGCCAATTTTAGCAACGTTGGTTCATCAATGTAAATAACCCATGAAAGCAACACCACATTTTCAGGAAGCAATGGAAAAGCTGTTAAATTGATCAGATTTTCAGCTCAGCCATTTCCATGAGGCAGGGCTGTTGTAGGGGTTTCAGAAATCTAGTATACTTTATTTTAAAGGCATTGAGGTTGTATAGAGGTATGAAAAAAATGTATGCTGAATACAAACCAGAAATGTGTTTTCCCTCCCTGCTGTGTCTATCGATCAGCGAGCTGACCTAATGGGTTTTGTGTGGGTCTTTATCAATTCACTGCCCAACAGAAAGTGTAGTGGACCTTGATCCATTAGCCTAAAGAGAGCTGCTGATGAGGTTATTGACTGGAGATTAAAGTGTGAATGAGTTAACAGTTTGTGAAAAAGACATGGATATTGGCTGGGTGGAAAAAAGTTCAGGTAACATTTCAACTACTGTACATCACCACAATGGCTTGAAAATGATTATAGACCGTGAGCTTTAATTTAAGGGTTACATTGAAAATATTCAATGAACTATTTACAAAGTACAGCGATTTCTATACATAGACCCCCAGTTTTGGTGGCTCATAAATATTTGGACAGTTGGCTGCTTAGCTGTTCCACATCAAGGTGGATGTTGTTTCCTCATAATTTAATTTACGTATAAGGAGATTAATGGTCTAGAGTTGATTTTAAGTGTTGCATTTTAAACTTTTTCTTGTTAACTTTTAAAAAACAAAAAACACTAACAAAGAGCTGTCTCCCATTCAGTTGCATTTTACTTAGTGAAGGTGGAACACCCCCAAAAAAAGCAGGTAATGAAGACGGCCAGAGTAAAGACCTGGCAGAGCATCACCAGGGAGGGAATCTAGAACCTGCTGATGTCTGTGGGGTTCCAGACAAAAGATTTGTAGTCAAAACACACAGAAAAGGTAATGAATTATACTGAGCTTTAGTTTAATAAGGTTATATGTTTTTCTTAAGAGTAGCAAAATGTTTAATATTTTAGGTGATTTATAATGTCAACTTCTGTCATAGTAATATTTAACTCTATTATTTAACTTACTTTGCAAAGTAAGACCATAAACATTTGTAAGGTGAATGTGTGTTTCCATCTCTCCTTAAGCCAATAGATGCTGAGTGTACATTCATCAAGGATTTAAGCATCACATCACACAAATTTGGACACAAGTAGTGCAAATTCCTCCAATTATTTAAAAGAGCCACATAACATTCTGCCTTAGATCCCTCCTTTAAGCAAGATCTCTTGGCAGGAATGTGTTTTCTTTGGACGAATGCCCTATAATCAGCAGGCAAAGTAATTAGTTCAGTGTGGATAGTGCTCATTGTAGCGTAACGGTTTCCCAGCTTCCTTAGAAAATAACACCATCAGTGTAATTTGCTGTAGTAAATTAACAACATGCCCGATAATCCACGAGACTAATGGTCTGAATGTTATGAATTCATGTGAGTAGAGAATTCCACAAGGAAGAAAAAACCTACACACTTAATACACAAAATTTGTGATGGACCCTTCGAAAAGCAAAAGCTGTTGTACACTGTTTCCTAGAATCCTTCAGGTGCTCGTTTACGGACTCTACCATCGGCTTACTTCAGTTTGTCTGTTTACTGTCAGTCTATTATGTTTCTTCTTTTTTTGGTTTCATTTAGGTTTGAACAAGTGTCCATTTCATCAATTGACTAGCTCCTAATAGCCAAAGTTTGTTTATTAGTCTGTAGTTTTATTAGGCTGTAGTTTGTAGTCTGTTTGGCAGTCTGTAGTAAGTTTTAAACTAGGATTAAACCTAATCTGATTTGGTCCAGATTTTGCTCTGGAATGGTACATTTAAACATTATATGTGTAAATGTTCTTTTTCTCTCTGATTACATATGGTGCTCTGTGTGAAAATTGCATTACTGTAATAGTTTCTTTGAAGCTACTTAATATCAGCATGTTAACATTGTCATCATGAGTATGTTTGCTGATAATGCTGATGTTAGCATCAGCTCAAAGCAGTGTCGTGCCTACATACAGCTGGACAACTCTTGTGTACTGTCACTTGTCAAAGTTAATTTACATTACATCTATTTAAAGCAAATAACTTTTTCTTTTAATAGTGCAACAATTGCCTTTGATGAAATTGCATTTTCTATGGAGTTTCTAGAAAATGTTTTTAGCCTGAAAATGCTCAAACTGAAAGAAATTAGATACCAACTTAAAATATCGCCCTGTGGCACTTTCAGTTCAGTAAACACCAGTATTGGCACTGACCTTAAACCTCATTAGTTGAACCCAGTAGTATGTCTGTCTGTCTACCTGTCTGAGTGACACCCCCTCACCAGCCCATATCTCCCCTCTTTTCCCTGTGGCTGGTGTCAAAGCTTTTCTGCCTCTGGACAGAGATTAGATCCCACTGAGATCTCTGGCAGTTCAATGGTCTGAACCTTATCTTTGTTGCTCCCCGTCCACCCATTTCCTCACGTTATATTTGCCAGGACTCCTGCTTCTTCAAGGGAAGTCTTTGGAGATATCAGGTCTGTTTTTATCTCACACAAATATACCAAGATGTCTAAAATTACAGTTAAAAATCAAAGATCACGTAGCTATCTGTAGGACCATCATATACGTATGGGCAGCCACTTTTTGAACTCATGAACATATTGCTCTTTTTCAGCTTTTAAAGGACACCTATTAATACAAAATAATTTTATAAAGGTAATTTGCTAATAATGCAAATTCAATGTTGCAATTATTCTGGATAAATCTTGTATGTGTTAGTGTCTTGGACTTGAGTTAGAGCTGCACTGATCCATCCAATTTTTAGATTGACAATAGATCCAATTATAAATGATGAATACCAACTCACTCTGCAGTTCCTCTCAGGTGTGTGCAGCGTGTGTGTATTTTTCAGCTTATTGTTTTGGTTGTGGGCAACTTTGCTGTTTTGATTGACTCTCTCTGCTCCAACCAAACTCATTTTGGTTGATAAACACTGTGCGCTGCTTGGCGAGCATGAATTGGCAGACAGTGAAAGTTAGCTGGTGAATGCTAATGTTGATCCACTTTAACTGCCACTTTAATTAAAGTAAACATATTAGTGGAAACTTCACAGATCAGTCCTTAGATAATGTTGATATCTGGAATCACAACTGCTTATTAGCAAGCAGGGCCTCACCCATAGCAAGGCCAAACTACGCTCATAACATGCACGGATACTGTAAATAAATTAGACATTTTACAAGGTTATTTTAATTCTGGAATGTGCACTTCTCACTTGAAAGGTTGTACCAAAATAATTCTTAGCAGATGTGTAGGTTTGACCTCAAACAGAAATGGAAGAGTATAGAATATTTTCAAGAATGGGGGACAATATGTAACATTAAGATTTTGACAAGCTGTAGCTGCAGCCTGAACGTGAGCCATTGCGGCACAGCCAGTAAAAGCGCACTTTCTTTTAGTCCTGTGTTTTGTACGTTGAAAGGCTTAATGAGTGGCAGGGTGTCAATATGCAAATTGATGAGCACATGGCCTCATTTCCCTGGTGACTGTCTGAATTACTGCTGACACGGCACCATTCACCTCTAATTTCTAAAAAAATGACTGAGAGAACAAACTATCACTAGACATTAGCAAGCCTGGGATATTGACAAACATAGGTATCCAAAATGAAACCTACTATGGTGACACAACCCTGCGAGTGGCTTTTAGCTCTTCAAATAATGGCTCTCTCAGAAGCAAAGGTGGATGGATTATGCAATAAGTGGTTGGTCGCACTGGTTTTGACTCTAGAGTTTAGTCTCCTTACTGCCTCTTACTGATAATCAGCTGTAACTATAATCTTTTATTTCAAGTTTTTCTGCATACAATGAGACATTAGCAGCCTTTTTCTCATTGAGGTATGAGTACTTGTTGAATATTAATAGTCATATTTTAGGAAAATGGCCATTGTTAATGTGACAGAAGTGACCTGACATAAAACAGTACAGACGCTCAGGAAGGAAAGCCTGCTCATGGAGTGTATCTACTCAGCATTACAGAGTCTATACACTCATAACCAACAGCAAATTACTCTGCTGCTGTGCTTCGCTGAGGCAAATGACAAACTTTGTGTGTGCTGTTTTTGTAGTGGGAACAAACACATTGAGCGCATGGAAGGAAATGCACAACGGAGCATCTGTCTGGACTGTATAACAATATACCACATGACTAATTATGGGACCATAGACACCACCCACACACACACACACACACACACACACACACACGTGCATCGCCTCTGAGATGCGTTTCACTGTCACCGGTGGAAACATTGTTCTTGAATTTCAAGGCGGACGCATTTACATGAAAACAAACACAAGCAATTAGACAACAAAGCATCTGCACTCTCGAGAGAGGTTGACATCCTTGTGGAGTGATCAGTGAGTATGTGATCGAGTGTTTTTCTAAAAAAAAAAAAAAGCTTAATACACAATTTCCCTTGCTTTATGAAATATCACATAATGTGTGTGAATGTGAAAATGGAATATTACTGACTTTATACAGCAAATGAGAACAATTCCAACAAAGTCACACTCCTGGCTTGACTAACATCTGACAGTAAAAGCTCATGGCATTTCAATTTCCCAATAAAGAGTCTATTTAAACCTGACACATCACTGCATTACTATTTAATTTACACAGTAAATAACTACTACACTGCATAATACTCCAACATGATCTTCTTCCTCTTGTGCTCCAGCACATTCTGCTGCTGTTACCACAGAGAGGTTAGCTGGCATGGTTTCCACTGTGTTCTGGGTACATTTACAGTACAGAAAAATATGTCAACATTATCTTCTTGTAAGTTTAAGTGGAAAACTGTGTGAACCTGAAGGAAATGGTTATAAACTGCATAAGCAGTACAATTAGTGTGAGAGATATCCTGAGTTACAAGGCTGATTTGTACAAAATGTGATTCTGTAGTGATTACATAAGAAAGGTGTTAGCAATGAATATTGCTATATTCACAATGCAATATTGTGTCAGCAGTACCTGGGCACATTTACTTTTAAACACACAACCAAATAAGAGTGTATTTGTACAATACAAGTGCAACTTGGTGCTGAATTTCTGCACCAAGTTGCACTTGATGTTATAATTTCCAGTGCAGACTGCCAACAAATTAGTGGCAAACAACTTTGAGCAATGCTGTTGTATAAAGCAACAAAGTATCTTATAATGGATGCAAAAAGCCAGCAGCTGTTACCTTGCTCTGTCCTTCAATGACAGTGAGAGGCACGCTGGTGGAGGGCCACTTGTTCCTAGGAGGTAAAGGCTTGTCGCAGTTCCATAAAACCACAGTCTGTACGAGAAAAGCACAGGGAGCCAGCTAATGTTACACAAGCATCAACAATGTTTCATATAAAATTCTGTACAATTTTTTTTCCTCTCTTTTTTTTAAAAAAAGCTGATATTTCACAAACTGAATAGTAAACATACAGTAGAATCTAGCACAGGGTGCATTGTGCATCTTTACAAAGCAGGCCTTCCAACCTTTTCTGCTTAAATAACTGCCTCCTTGAAGAACACCTACCGTACTAATTACAGGAAATACAAAATAAATCGTTCTAACATTTAAAAAAGCATCTTTACCTCAGTGGCACTACTGTCCCCGACATCTTTAATGAGGAATTCAGTAAACTCATGATGTCAACTGAGTTATTTATATACGAGTTTGTTGCAACATGCAAGAAACATCGTATTTGACTTGTCACATCTAATACTGTTGTTCATGATTTTCCTTTGTTGCACCAGCACTAAAGTCTGGGCACACTTCCCACCTGTGCACAGAACTTGGACTTGGCTACAGCAATGATGAGCTTCACCACAGGGGAGATCTGGGACTGCAGAGGAGTTACTGTGTGGATCACAGCTGTGAACTGCTGCGATGGGCTCTTACCTGAAAACACACACGTACAGTTCACAAACAGAAATCATGGGTAAATCGTTTTTAGGTTCTTTAACACAGATTTGTTCAGATGTAGCTCTCCATACAGCTCCATCACGGTTAACTGGACACAGAGAGCTCCGTGCTGCACCAGTCATCCATCTTTCTGACAGGATATATACCCCTGGTGCACATGACTGAGCATGAGTAAACATGTCTAATTCAACAGCAAACTGTTTGCTTTGAAAGTCTCTGTTAGTAAAATGTAAGCCATGCTGATTTGTTCCTATAATGAGTAAATCTGTTTTCAACAACCTCCAACAAACCAGCTCTTGTTAGTTTGTTGCATTTTACTCAGGCAAACATACAACCCAAACAAGACAAAAATGGAAGTCAAGAGGCAGAACCAAACTTTAAATTACTGCCTTGATAAATTATCCCCAGCATACAGTACAATGACTAAATGGAGCTGAGGAATTGATTCCCCCTGCGGCAGCCTGAGCCAAAGAAATGCATCAATATTATAGAGCATTGGCTTCTACATCTGGATTTTTTTTTTTAAAACACGTTTTCTATTCTGTAATAAATGAAGCTATTCACATCATAACTTTGGCTAAAATGAGCAGATATAAAGACTAAACAAAGCAAATGTTACACGACATAGCCAGCCTCAATATGTTTACTAGAAACTAATAATTGGATTATTAGCAGATTAAGAGGTGTGACTGTAGAAAATGTAAATGCAGTGTTATTATACTGTAAACACCATTATGTTCGTGATCAATGAAAAACAAATGTGATCAGCCAAAATCATCACAGACAAACAGCAGCAGCTTTGTTGAAGGCTCTGTGAATGATGATGCCTTTGATTATCAATGTGATTGTCAAACAAATAATACTGCAAATTAGCACCCTTGGGGAAAACAATTTTTTTTAACAGAAGTCAGATTATACCATTAATGTAATTGATTATTCAGTGTATGAACATAAAATACACCAGAGATACAGCAGGATGGGACCAAGAGTTTGTATAAATAGGACTTACCGAACTGCTGCCTATTGTACAACTGTTTTTACTTTTAACCTATGTAAAATTAAAAATGATGATTACATAATGTGTTAACTACTTCAGGCAATAGAACAAACAAACAACACTGACATATGATCACCAACCCCTAAGGGAAATATGTGGCTCTTTAGTTGCTAAATGCTCTACTCTGTTCTATTTAGTTTGTTGCTGGGCATGTGGTGTCCAGTGGGTTTATCTGAGCTTTTCTACAGAAAACTGCTTCCTGCTGCTGCTTGAAACTGGTGAGACTGAACCAAAAGTCACATAACATAAAACAATGACCTGAAAAGACCCTGTTGTGCAGGGACATGTGATCTACACAATGTATTTTAATAGGCAGCAAACACATGCAAAGATGCAGGTGAACATCAACAGCTTTGCAGCACAGATCTTATTCCATAAGCTTATGTTATCATAAATTAAAAGCTTCCAGGGCAACTATAAGAACATAATGGTATCTAAAAGACATTTGAGACAGTTTCAATATGGTTAATATACAGTGCAGAACGTATTCACAGCAATTTTTCCACGTTTTATGTTACAGCCGTATTTCGAAATTGATTAATTGGATTAAAATGACTTGTACTTCTCAAAATTCTACAATGCCCCATAATTGTAATGTGAAAGAAGTTGTCATCATTAAAAATCTTTGCAAATACATAAAGAAAATAAAAGAAAATCACATGTACATAAGTATTCACCTTTCCTTAATACTACTCTAAGCACTTTAGCACCAATTACAGCCTCAGGTTTTTTTGAGTATGATGCTACAAGCTTGGTACACTGTTGTCATTGTGGGGTATTGTTTGTAAAATTGTGAGGAAAATAATAAATAATGAATTCACTGTACCTTAGTCCTACTCATTTTGTAGAAAGATGAACTACATTAACAGAGGAACTGATACAAACTAAACCAGTAAAACCCAACATGGCTGAATATACAAATCAGATACTTTCTTGAAATGAAAATGACAAATGAAAAATCTGGTAGGGCTGCTGAGAATTGTGGACAGGTGATACTTCCTTATGGCTTTCCATGTCACAGTCAGTCATTTGAACCGTTGCATTTAAAAATATTGATTAGCAAAGCTTAACACACAAGAAATTACATGCTCCGGTGTGAGAATTTTTCAATTATTTAAACTGGCGGTTGATATGTGAACACGGAAAGGCACAGGACAACCAAAGAAGGCCAGAACAGGCACATCGCATGCCAAGTGTTGGGTAGGAAAGGGAATAGGGGAATAAGCATCCTCATGGATAAGTGGAGCCAGAGTGCTCTTTAGTGTTGCTCTATCCATCTCTCTGACACAGAGCCCCCCGACCAGCCATCTCAGGTGGGCTTAGCGGTATTTATGGAAGCACAAGTTCTGCCCTTGAAGGGGTCACAAAAACAGGCGCAGTCCTTTTGTATTGCATGTTCTGGGAAAAAGCTGTACCACCTTGATTTTTATCAGGTGACATGGGCGTCTTTTTTTACCTGACTGTTTGCAGACACCGTTGTACAAATTAGACAATGCTCGTGTTGGTTGGTAATGAATAGTACTGTGTTACAGTCATATTTTTATAACATGCGGACAATGAGCCGCTGTGGCGACCCTGAACTCACGGGATAAGCCAAAAGGAGAGGGGGGGGGGCAGGGGTAGTGTAAGAGATTACAGTTACATTTTTCATTTCAGTAATAACATAACAGTTGATGGAAAAAGGCCAAACTTAACTGAGGACACGTTGAAATCGGTACAAACATACAGCTTGCATATGCTACACCTAGCTTGTACTTTATCTCCACTTTCATTTAACCTTTTTTAGTAACTTTTGCAGGGCAACGGGAGAAGATTTTGTAGTAGCAGATTCACTTTGGCGAAGCAGATGGAACTGTGGTGAGCTCAGTAACACACTGGAGCTTAAGACAAATCTGGTGGAGCAAATAAACCTGTTTCACATCACCTCAGTCTTTACAGCATTTCAAATAAAGATGATTCCTAATGCTGCAGCAAAGAACCTGGTCTTCACTGCTGCAGATGTAACAATATCACAACAGAGCACTTTTTTCCTACACCCTCCCCTTCACTCTAGTGTGATGTTTCACTATTGCTTTTTTTTAATTTTTCTATTCTCTTCTTTAACGACCCTCATCAGAACCAGTTAATTTGACATTATGCAGCCATTTACATTCCCTATGCAGCTCAGTGAATAAAGGATTAGTGGTTTGACACAAAGCGCAATAAAGTAAAAAGCTAAATATTATACCCTACCTTATTTTTATTGGATTGAATTGGGACACCAAGAATTACAATCAAATCGGGATTTCCGGCCCTATACTGCACACGGTAGCTTAGCATAGAAAGGACTTAGGGGATAACATGTTTTGCTGAGTAGTAGTATTATTTCTTTTTCAAAGAATAATTTGTAATTTTCTATGGTTTTCAAGTACCATCCACAACACTGGCTTTGGTATGACAAAATCATTTTCTGATGTTCTAATATTATCGTAAGCCGTGCCTCCTAAAACTGTTCATATCACATTGGTAAATAAGACACTGAACATTTAGCCTTTCATCCGATTAGCTGGTGGTAGTGATGGAGACTGAGGTCAAGTGAAGATCATTATTGGCTGGTAAAGGTGTGTAAGGCTCTTAAACTAGGAAGAATCAGGATGACATTGTACCTCAAATTACTCGTATGTTTTATAAAAGGTCTCGGGTTTTCTGTGTTGTTGTGACTGCCTGCAGACAAGTGTCAGGATCTCATTACCCTTCACTCTACTGCACCATAATACAAAAGGCACACAGAGAAATCTGTTATATTTTTTTGATAATCCAGTCTTCCGAAGCAATTTAGAGAAAATAAATGAAATCATCATAATTTCACATTATTCTCTTAGGAAACCTTTGTTTGCACCAGGAGCAAATGGCAGTTCAATGTCTCAGCCCTGCAACCAACTGATTTATGACATAATACCAGGGAGATATACATAAACACAGGTGATATTCTCTACTTTGCATTACTCAGCAAAAACATTGACATATATTTAGGTTTGGCCTTGCCAATGTCATATTTCTATTTAGAAGTTGTGTTTTTATATAAACAGAAGGTTTCAGCACCACAGAGAGAGGATGCTGTGTGTCTCTATGCAAGGACCACCTTTTTTTAATCTATGAGTCATGGAGTTAGTTTGCACCTACTCATCAAATGGGAGTCATCAGAGTCCTGCTCCATTTTTGTAGTTCTATATTTTCAGTTATAACCTTTCTCACCCAGAGATTTAACCAGCAAACAGATTGTCCCTACACAAACATTACAAATAATGTTTGTACATTAATGACAATAACAAAAAAAAGAATCATACCATCTCACACCAGTATACTCGTGTCTCCTTATTATAATTATTGATCCCGTTCCTCATAATCTCAAATCTATAGTTATGTCCTAGTTCTGTACCAGTTGAGACAGGATTGTTGAGTTTATAGCTGGTGAGCCTGCTAACATTTGTGATTCCATTTTTGAATTGAAGTAATCTCATTTAAAAAAAAGGAAAGAAATTGATACTCTTTTGTTTTATAACTCAAACAGAGAAGTGCAACTTTTCACAAACTGCAGCTGGAACTCAAGCCATCAAATCAGGGTATTCGTCCAGCTCCTGAGGACACAGTTTTTTTTAGCAAGTCATACTTTTTCAAACTACAAAGCAGAAGTTGCAAATGCTTTGCCATCAAAAGTTATGGGAAGGTAGCAGAGTGAGACCATCATACACACCGCTTTGACAACAAGTTATTCCCTGAGAGCCGCACTGGAGATGGCAGCAGCTAAAATAGTGATTTACTGCAGTGGCATAAACCAAACTGCTCCATCTTTCCTTCTGTCCCCCAATCTATTCTTTCTTCCTTCTAACCCTTGTGCCCACAATTCCTCAGAGAAAGACAAACATCGATCTGAGTTACAGCCTCAGTCTATTGAGAATCGCTCAGGTCTGCATGCATAACAATACACACCCACATATACTGTATGCATACACACACCAGGCCACTGTCTCTTTACTCTTTGCCTGCAGCTTATGTGGCATAAGTTTGCTCACTATTACATATGTTTGCAGTCCTAAATAATCAGCAGCCAGCTTTGGTATCTGGTAGATATTTTGTGTCCAGCGAAAACCCCTATTAATCTGGGAACACGCTTGAAGACTAGCAAAGAATTTCAAAGACTGAACAGTTCACACAAAAAGATAGTTTCCACCAACTATCACAGATTTCTACTCTTTGATGGTCTGGAAAATCGCACACACCTGACGACTGAGCAAACCTCAATCTTTGCGACTTGACTTAAGACAAAAGACTGGAATCTCTACACAGCACACAATAAATGATTTTCTCTGCAATCTTTAAGCACTGACTGAGCCAGACTGAAACAGGTTCACATTTATTGTTCCCCAAGACATTAAATAATTGAGAAACACAAATAAATGACAACAACTCTTCAACCAATGGGCTCAGTACTTACCTAGTATGCCATAGTAAAAAGGGAACTGGGCAGGGTCAGTGGAGTACTGGGGGAGTGCATAGAGACCACCAGGTAGGGAATTCCACAACAGTCGGTTTCTGGACACATGGGAGTCCACGCGGTCCTGAATGATCTAGATTGAGACAAGCAAAGAGGTGTAGAAGAGGACAGAAAGAGAAATAATACAAAAAGAATGAGGTGCAAAAAGTGAAAAAGATGGGAGAAAAAAAATAAAGGTGTCACAAGATTTGACAGATTAAAAAAAAAAAACAACATTTAATTTAACGTACATACAAATGTAAGGAGTTCAGTACAGTATCCAAACATAGGATAGTGGTAAATAAAACCCCCCAAAACTAAATCCTGCTTCTTTAGGTAAATACAACACTGCAACAACCATCTGCCGCAATTATACAGCAAGACCCTCGGGGACACACATTACTATCAAATACAATCTAGAATGGAATTTTGTAGGAGTGTGAAGTAGGAATGCTACTTTAAGAGAAAACTTGTTCCATCATACATCTACATTCCATTATTATATTTAATAACAAACAAGAACAAATTGGCCTATGAGCACAAGGGGGGACCAAACAGCACCTTCCTCCAAACAGCTATTTTTCCAATTACTCTAAACGTGTACTGATATTTGGAAATAAAAATAGCCAGTTGTTTAGCTGACAGCGGGTGCTGGGAGAGGTCTACAAGGAGCATGAGTACACAGAGAGCCATGATACCCAAACTCCTTCACTAGAGGCAGCAGCTTGCTCCCAACATGAGCAGTCCATTAGTTATTTAGCCAATGTTCTCCCTCTGGCTTGTTACCAAAGGTCACATTAGTTGTTTGAGAGTAGTGAGTGTGAGCGAAGTTTTCTGGGGAAAAAACAACTACACAAATTAAATCTGCTTAAGTTCAAAACAAAAAGGAAAGAATTAGTTTATACTAACTGTACTCAACTTTTTACAATTATTTTGAAAATGACTGATGTTTGGGTCGAGAAGATATTTTTGCTTCCTGGACATTTGCAAATGAGCAATGTGACAATTTTAGCTTTTGAAGAAATCTTGTCAGATAAGATATTGGCCTTAATAATTAATTATATACTGAGAATGAAAATTGAACCTCCCCAACCATGAAACAAACAGGTATCACAAACTATACAGGTATTTTGAAAGTGCATCTGTAGTGGGCGCAAACGGAAGATAAATGTTTTTTGAGATTCATGGCTTGAATTGAAAAAGCGAGTTTGTGGGAGGAGGATCACACAAAGTCGACTCTGGGACACAGTTTCTTCGTTAAGAAATGGGCCACAATTCATGCAGTGTTGTACAAAGTTACACAATTTAAAGGCTCTGCCACCAAACACTAACAACTGTATTTTAATCTTTAAGATTGTGATAAAGAAATAGAACAGGGAAATTTCTATCAACTGACTTTAAAATTTCACATCATTAAAAAAGTAGGGCATAAGAAAACAATGCATTGTTTGTTTTCTCATGATATTTCCAAATAGTTAGGTAAGAAGTCCATTTCCATCTAAACTGCTCAAAGTAAGAGAAGTACATAACTGAAGTACAAATACCCCAAATCTGAATGGCAGCAAAGAAGATTCCCAATGACAAAAACAAATTTAGATTGACACCATTTATGGCGGGGGGTGAACATGTTGCTGGATTTCTCACTACAAGCTGAATGAAAGGAAGCTTTTTGAGGGATTGAGTGGACAAATTGAGGAAAGCTCACAGCGACATTTCTGTTTTTTCCAGTTTTCTTCCTCACCAGTTCAGGCAAAGCTTTCAGATCCCTGTCTGACTTATCCCAGTAGACTTTTTAAAGGTGTGATGGCTTTATTTACTTGGTGATAAAGAAGTGTTTCTTCACAATAAATGCATGCTTTATCAAGGTGGCATGACATAAGCACATGCACGAGTCTGTGAAAACTAGTGTTATACTGGAAATATAATTTTTATGCTGTTGAGAGCATAAAACCCTTACTGTGTATATTTATATTCATTTATTCATGAAATTGAATATGTTGACTCAGGTTACTACGTATTGTGAAGCTGTACTGTATTTAAAGAGTTTAAGCTTAAACCAGTTTGTTAATTTCCATCTTTGACATATAGAGTATTTACATAATACTTAGAGTAATACTTAGAGTATTTACAGTAAATAAAAATGGATACAATCCATTTTAAGGCATTTTGTCTGTTGTTTTTTCTTTTTCTCCGTGACTACTGATCTGTGGAGAATCGGCTCGGCCCTTGCAGCCAGCTCACAACACACACAGGCACAAACAAACACACACCTCCTGACACCACCTGTCAGGCTCACAGTGTGTGGGACACTACAGTTATCAACAACGCCTCATTTCACTCGTTTAGCCTGGTGGCGTGCTGGCTCCGAGTTTTCAGCACATCTGGCCGGCAGTATATGTCTGTCAGTGGGCTTCTGTCTAATTTCATACGCTGCTAGCACTGGACATTTGGTGGAGTCACTAAGATCCTTTTGTCTGCTGTGATTTCAAGGGAAATAAATTGCTGCAGGTCGAGAAAAGTTAAAATTAAAACCTAAAATCTTGTCCACAGTAGGCTTCATGCATAGAGTCCTTTAATTTTATAATATGACACCTTGAGGGAAGTGCAGCAGATTCTTACCGCTCATCTTATTCCATGTCATTATTCAATGCAACCTAAATGTATGTGTCTTAAAGGCAGGTATCGTGAGAGCAAAAGGAGCATATTCATCTGCATGCAATTTAAAAGTAGAACTCCGTAATATACACCTTTGCTAAATGTAATAAAGTCAACGATTTTGCTGCTGTGGATTTACTTGGACAATTTCTGAGCAATTTTCTTTAGTTGGTCAATCTGAGTTAAATATAAGCCACTTAAAGTCACAGAGCTACACCAAAACATGCCAAACACACCCAACACTGCAAAACATTACAAAGGTAAGAATTATTTTATGATATATTATTTGATAATGTGATAATGTTATTTTATTCAAAACCTTTTTTTTTTATTGATTCATCATTAAGATTATTTTGAAATAATTTGTGCTGCTATTGAACTGTATGGAATTAAATAGAGAGATATTTGTGTTATTTAGCCACATCGATATAGATGCAATAGACAAAATGATAGAAATTCCTCTCATTGTAACTTAGAGCAATTCAGCAGCAGCACAAAAAAGGAATCGCTGCCTCTTTCAAACACTGTGAACACAAAGTTAACATCACCTTCCTGAAGCATTACTGATTGGAGGCCACCCGTGTTTGACAACATATAAACTTGCAGCATTTACCAATTACACATTAGTAACTTATGTTCTCCTGTAGTAGGTGTATCATCAGTTCTTTGGGAGTCTAAACCTATAGCCAGGCCTTAAGACAAGGATGATAAGAGCAATGATCAAAGTGATGAGTCAAACAATAATGTGGGCCATAAGACAGATCATGGTGTTTGTACTGTTTATGTGATGATGACTATGATGCTGATGAGGGTGATAAAGAGGATTATTATCTTCTGTGTCTGTATTCAGAGATGCTGCAGAGTGCAAATAGTCCCTGAGGACTGAATCAAGGCTGCAAGGAAATAAACTAACAACAACAGAGAATAAAATGAGCTGAAGAAGGCTCTTCAACGCCAATGAGACAAGTTTATCTTCTACACTTCAGCTAGCTAGGTCATTTAATGAGCCGGCCTGTAGCTTTATGGTCTTTAGAGGGGACGAGTACACCCACACACACACACACATACTGCAGCCTCTCTAACCTGAGGGTCAGACAGCACCGGCCTCCTTCACACTGCCTCTCAGGCATCGAACTGTTTTTGTCCACTTTATGTTTATTCTTTATAAAGTTTATTTAAATATAGTTTATGTCTAAACATTTCCTGCTTCCTAATATCGGAGCTTTTATTAAATATGCTACAGGAGTCTTTTAACGCTGAGATATTTTTAGATTAACAATAATTTAAATAACTGTGCAATATGACTTGTGTTGCATTTTTGCATCGTTCAACACTTTTTAAACTTTGCAGATGTTTTAAACGTTTCAGCTAAAATGCCCTAAAAAACCTAATGCGTGGTACCTGTTTAGCACAAAACAGCAGTAGGCTATGGACATACTGGTAAACTTAGAGGAGCACATAGCAGCCAAGATCAAAGTACATACATAATACATAAATATGTCGTAAATGTGTCAACTTTGCTCTACGACTGCTGGATAAATAAGCTACAACCCATAAACACTTTCATCATATTCAATTCATCAACTTTGAGTCAACAACTTTCCTCACTGTACACAAATGACCAAGAAACAACATTTACTGTTCAGCTAGAAGCAGAGAAATTTTAATATAGGGAAGTTTAATATGATATATATATATTAATATAGGGAAGCATTAATGTAAACTAAAGCTAAAGAAAGCAAGTTGAAAAGTGTTAGTGTTAATGTTAAAAGGCTGCATGTATCAGGGCCCTGGTGGCTCAGTGGTAGAGCAATGGTTTGGGATGCAGAAGGCCACGGGTTCGAATCCTACCCCACTAGCTGTGGCCACGCTCAACACCAAGGGCCACCTTGGTGCCAGTCCCCAGCCCGGACAAAATGGGAGGGTTCCGCTGTGGGGACCCTGAAGGGACGAGCCGCATGCAGTTTATATTTTAGACGGCTGCTTGTATTAAGCTTGATTCTGTGATAAAATGTATGAATACAGAGTAGAGGATTTCTGCAAATCAAGATTCACAATAAACTTAAAGATAGAAAAAATAAATGACAGCTGGAGAAATACTTATGTTATAGATTTAGCTTTCAGTGGTGACACATAGCCAGCGGCAATGTACAATGTAGAACAAGACATAACCGTATGGCTGATTACGTAAAGCTCTCCTGACAAAACTAAATCCAAAACTCCCATTAAGACCATTCTTGCCAGCTTACCTCCAGAGTAGTTAAGACGATTTTGGCTACAGAAGAAAAGTAGGCATCCCAGAGGAACTGAGTCTGCTGGCGGAGGGCCAAGATCCTGTCATGGCCCACGGACCGGGTAATGGAGGGAACCTCGAGAAAGGGGAGAGGAAGGAAAGCAGGACAAAAATGACAGTGAGACAGATTAAGTTGGATTTTAAACAACGTTGTGAGGGGATGAGAACTGGTGTGTAGGGGAAAAAAAACAAGGACAGGCAGGAACAGGAAGACAGGTGGAGGAGGCATGAGCAATTTTGTGGACGTCCAATAAAGATTATAGGATATTCTTCTATCCCCACCTCTTACCCAACAACTAACCTTCCCTATGAGAGTGTGCTAATAAACAACCTGCTGTCCATATTTAATCTTTATGCGAATGAGTTATGTGTTATTTCATTTGTTTAATGGAGATGTGAACAAACCAAACCAGATCTTTGTCAATTTAATTTGTTGAACCAAATAATGTTTTTGAATTGTAGCTTGATAAAGGACATAAATGCATCAGTAAATTAATCATTTATCATCAATGCATTTTTGTATAACAGTTGGAATCGTGTTGTGTTTTTAAGCATCAACTTGTTAGAAATGTACTTAAACTGTCTGCACACCTGTTAGGCGCCCATGAAATGCCCTGCTCCTGATGCACCAGAGGCAGCCTAAGGTCCCAGCTCACAGCTGGGCTTGTGGCTTCCAGCAGTAACATGCTCAGAGAGAGGACGTGAAAGGATGAAATTAAGGGAGGCCAGGACCCTGCAAATCTGACCAGGAAGCTAAACATCAGAATACGCCACGAGGCTGGTGATGATGTTCGGTCAGAAGGAAAACAAACTTATTTCTTGATGAGCTCGGACTTGATCTTAGCTGCCCTGCTCAGCATGACAAATAAGAATAAGGAGCCTCATCGGGTCTCAAAAGGTACCGGCTTGATGTAGCTAGCAAAAATGCTACTGTTATCTGCAAGAGCCATAGCAAAAGTTTAGTATCCAGGAGGCATCAGCTGCTTGGCTCCATGTGTCAAACTGAAAGGAAAAAGCTTCTAAAGAAAAAGCTTCCCCAGCCCCAGCTGCAAGCAAAAGTTAGCACATTGTAGTTACATTTCCACTGAAAAGTTTTTTGTTTTTTTTAATTAGTACATTACTTAAAACCTAATTTCATATCAAATTTGTATTTGCTGTACTTCCACTTACTTATCTCACAGTTTTCTTTGTGCAAGAAAATCGGTCAGTTTGCAGACGCTGGCAAAAAACTGATAAAAAGAACAGCAACACCTGCATTCATTTTCACATGTCTTGTGTCTCTTTAGTCATTTTGTTTTTCTTGTTTTTGGTCATTTTGTGTCTCTCCAACATTTGAACAGTAACTTCAGAGGCTCTGGCTTAGGGCCCAATACCCTCTTAGGCCCTGTAGGCCTATTTCATAACTCATCCATACCTGGATTATATTTCATGTGTCATCGGTACCTGAAACAACACCAGTGCAGCCAGAGATGGATCGGACAGTTTAGGGGAGATAAAATGTGATGTGAACAAGGCAGAAAAATTATGTCCTACTAAGCAGTGAAAGTAAAGACTGTGTGGCAGGTCATAGTTCTAAAATCTAATTTGTATTCATATTTTAGTGTTTTAGATTTTGTTATTTCATTAACACAAGTTTTAAACTGCTTTATTGTTCAAGATCAGCTTTGCAGTTATTTTTGAGTGCAAGAAAATCCCTAAAATAATCGAGGCGGTTGTGTAGCTGTTGACGTCGTGGGATCTGCCAACAGCAGAGCGAGCTTTAATTGTTCAGCTCTCTGAGGTGGAATATAAACTACACCAATCAAATCAGCTCCATTCTCTTCCCCTCGATTGACTCTAATAGTGTTTATGTTTCTCAGCAGGGACATTGTGTGTGTGTGTTGTGCATGTCTCCTCTCCACAGGGGGATAGAAACTCTACATATTAAACAGTCAGGTATTGCAGTTCTCAGTGATGTAATTGAAAGTAATGAGATTCAACTCTCTCAGCAGGTGTTAGAGTGCCAATGTGTTGAAGAGTGCGTGTCTCTGCAGGAGTGTGTGTTACAAAGAAAAAGACAAAGACAACAGGGGCAAACATCCAGAATCGGTTTACCGATCAGAAACATGTTTTTGTTTGTCATGTTTTTTTAATATACTATACAGATGCTGTCATTTAGACTGAATAATTATACGGTTTTCTGGGTATTTTTATGCCATTGATGACTATTTAAGGTGCTGGAAATTTCTTTCTGAAACCAGATTTCGTTGCAGTCAACCCTGCCAGCTGTTTCAGTGCTGTAGGACACAAATTAAGCAAAGTCAAGGTGTCCTCATTGTCTTAAGTGTCTTTTTGAGAAAATACTGATCAGAAAATGTTACAGGAAGTCAACAGCCTCTACCTGAGGTTAAATGTCCACCATCTACAGGAAGGTGTCTCTCTAAGCTTTGAACATTTTTGTTTAACATACTGACTCTAAATAATTACCTATTAAATTTAGCTCTCATTACTGAAAATTGGAAATCTAATGCATTGCTGTTCAATTCTTTCCCTGTTTTTCAATTAATTTCCCTTCTACCTCTACTGATGCTGCCAGTCGAGCTGGTTTCTTTTGAATAAGTGTGTCTGCCAAGATATGGTTCTAATGTTTTGGCCATCCTATTTAAAATGAATGAGGGGAATCACCTCTTCCTACCATGCATTGCAGTATAACACAGTGTAACACCTTGGTGGTTGGTTAATACTGGGTTTCGGTCCACATTCCTAGTGAGGAGACGGTGTAGATTTCAATATTGAGAAGGTTCAGGAGTAAATAATGTAGAGGTCTGCATGGTGTAAGTTCAAATGTGAAAAGCCTCATGTTTGGGCTTTTATAAACAACTGCACTGTCATCTTGTGTTTGATATTAAGTTGTGTTCTTGCAAATGTTACATGGATTTTATAAAATATGAATTCATCATATTTCTGCATCAATACTAAACAAATAAAAGGAAAATTGCTTGTTTTGTTCAACCTCTAACAAATGTGAACACCCTCAGCATTTACCCTGTCAAAACATAATACTTGCTTTGCAAATATTATTTTAAGTAACAATTAGCATGCTTTTAAATGAAAGAGTTTGTTTTGCTGCTGGGAATAAACCAAACAACAAAACCTCTAACAACATTAGTGCATCTTTGTGGGGGAAATAAAGGCTGCTTTCACTAAAAGCCAAGTTTCTCCTTCTTTTAATGGTGTTTTTCTGCTATTATTCTGAAACAAAAAATTTAATTATCATCATTGCTAGATGCTGATAAAAGGCTGATAGGAGAACAGACACATTAATTAAAGGGAGACACACACACACACACACACACACTGTGTTGTTGTCCAGGTGGTTGTATAGGTCTTGAAGGTGGCATGTAGTAATATAGTGAGCAATAAGAGAACGTAAATACCACAAGCTCTGCCTGCTGCTGTAATTAAAAGGAACAGAAGGTGATCCAATTGTAGAATAATCAGCCTTTGATAAAAATAGTTCCTGGCCAAGTAGTGACTGACTGTGAATATCACAGCTGTCAAAATAAAATAAAATTTACTAAAAGTGACAATACTGCACATTAATCACCTTCTCTCATCTTAAATTAATGTCTAAACGTCAGTTATGTGTTGACAGGTCCCACTTCTCACAGCAGTTTGGACCAAACAACTCTTCCCGTAATGTGGTTTTAGACATATGCTGCTATTCATAATTCCACTGACAATATGTTTACTTCAATGCTATTGTCCTATTGTGAGTTGTACTTAAACTTTAAACATTGCAAAAAACAATATAGGCTTGATATATTCTTAATATATAAATATTGCATTTGCATTATTGCTGGACTTCTACCATGATTGGTTGGGGGTGTGACCTCCACATTCACTCCCAGCTAATAGGAATATGGGAAATGTAAGAACAAATGTAATTTTTTGCAGTTTTGGTTGTTTGTGGCTTTGACTCACCGTGTTGCTAAAATTTCAGTCACAGTTGTTTCCTGCGCCCACTTACATAACCAGTTCACAATGACAGTACTTAGAAGTGCTTTATAAAACCACCAGGCAAAATTATTTTTACACGTGAAGGGAGAAAATGGCGTTTGCCAATTTACACTCACCTTCCCTGAGTGAATACATCAGCATTTGCGTAATAGTAATTAAATAGAAATCAAACTAATGAAACAGTTTGACGACAGCAGCCACAGGGGCACACATCTGCTACCATGGGTCTGAAGCTGCTCCCGATCTACAGGTTTGGTTTACTTCTGTGTTTGGCTCAGTCTCAGCTGGATATTTGTTATTGCCCGGGGTGGGGGTTGGGGGTCTGGAGCCAGAGATGATAATTATAACTGGGAAGATGTTGACATTTAACCATCCAGAAACTGAATTAGTCTCTGCTGAAAAGGCCACTTTTTATGGTTTGATGCTTACTGCTGTACAGTGAGAGAAAGGTTTGTCCACTTTTGTCCATTTTACTAACCTCCATCCCGCTATCTGCTCTAATTATATAATAAATGAAAACAATATTTTGTTTCTATGCCTCAGTGTATATTATGTATATTCAGGTGCATATGTAGTGTATATTTATAGCATTTAATTTTCTGCTCAGGTTTCTTATCCCTTCATAATTTAATTTTCAAGAGTTCTTGTACCTGTAACAGCAGCCTCTCATCTCCGATGATAGCAGCTTTTCTCCAGTCGATCACTTCGGAAAAGGGAAGTTCCCAGCCGTTACTCAAAATAACTGGGATACAGGCTGCCTGTGAGGAAACAGACAAATGGGACAAAAGGACAAAAATCAGTGTCGTTTAGGGGAAAGGAGCCGATAGTAATCAGTCAAATCTATATGCATATCCTGTAGATCTCCAAGGGTGGCACAAGGCACAAATCCAATATTTAATAGTACTTCCCACGATGATGGAACCAGCAAGCTCTGCACACTGGGCAGCCTCACTCCCAATATTCAAAAAGTCGTAAAGAATTTAAACTTTCTACAACTACCACTGCACTGAAACCATCTAATTAACCAACAAAAAGAGGGAGTCAGAAAAAGTGAATGTTTCATATTTTCAGCATTTATTAGTTTGGGTTTCTGACACGAGTTGCAAATCCCAGATTCTGATTTGTAGCTGATCTAGTTCCAAATGACACGTGACAGTATTTATTTTGAATGAAATCACATTAACCTTGCTTGTTCTGTTTGTAGGCTCATGTAAGTGACCACATTATAGTGTGTATGCAAACAGGAGGTGATGTAGCTATATTACCAATGTCAAGCTCCTTTCACAGGGAGAAATTATCACAATATATCATGGAAAATATGATATGGTAAAATAGTCCAACGTTCATTTACTTTCAGAAATATTTCCTCTAGTTAGTAGTAAATACTAAACACCAGTGAAAACTGCAAACAAACTTCTTAGGGTGAAAAAAAAAAGGGAGAAAACTTTCTACTAAATAATAAAAAAAGTAGCAAAGATCTGTGTTATTTAAGAGACTTCTAGATTCATTCATATTATCTGCTGCCTCAACATGTGTTAATTTTGTTACGTGAATCTGTATTTACAAGTTAACTAATTTGTAAAACAAAAAACAAAACAAAAACAAAAACGTGCCATTCGGAATTGGATTAGAAATTAAATTACACAAAATGGTAATAGTACATTTACTCAAACTTGTACTTTGGAGTACTTGGGTCTACTTGTATCTACTGTATCTGGTGGGAATTATTTTTATATTTAGATTTTCTGTCTTTTAATAGGTGAGATATTATTTCAAGGGCTACTAACCTTGGAGCTATTATTTTAACGAATCACAAATGTTTTTTCAAACCTAAGAAAACGTGTTGAGGTATGCACATGTGTACATAGAAATGTTTTGTCTAAAACATTAAATGTATAATCTTGTGAGTTTAACCTGGACAGTAAGAGGTGACATTGTTAATTTAACAAACTCTACTTTTCAGTTGTGAAAAAGACGATGATGTTTGCCTCTAAAAAGAAAAAGTAATCTCATAGCGTTTACAACCTTTCATGGCTTGAATTTAAAAAAGAGGGATTTATCCTCTGTGGTATTCTCTGTCCGAAGAGACATTTTCAACATGTTCCAAGTTTTGAAAAAACTAATAGAGATGCCAAAAAGATTCAAGCCAAGAAGAGCCTCTATTTATTTTGCCTGCACGCATCAATATTTAGAGAATTCATTAATGTGACTTTATTCATCTGGAGTTGTTTTCATTTCCCACAGTAGCTTCGTGATTTGCTGTAAATTAATTTCATGATGAGGCTCTTGCTTCAAACTTTTCATCATTTGTGGTTAATAGATCGGAGATGATTGTGCACTTCGCTGCTTGATTAAACTATGTTTAAAGGGAAAATATCGGGTTTTCTGGCAAATTCCTTTCACTTCATATATTTCATTTGTCGTCAATAAACATATGGGGTAGGATTATTATATTCCCAAATACAGTTACATGATAGATAATAAATTAACAGGGAATTACACTAAGTCTTTATTTAAATCAGCTTGCACAATATAGTAGAACTTGTCGTGATGCTTTACCTGCAGCATTCAAAGTGCTGACTGGTAAAGGCAAGTTAATGGGAAAATGTCTTAATAATTAATAATGCATTTTCAGCAACTATAACACCGTATTTGTTTATGTGTAACTGTATATCATTAAGTGTGATTACAGCTGAGTTGTAGAGTGTTAGTAAACAAAAAATATAAATACGCACATGATTTGCTTGTTATATGTAAATTTAATGTGTTAATATGTTTGCTACATGTGTGAAATATAAAAAAAACTCGATGTAAAACCCCATATTCCAAAATGTAAAATTGTTTTATGTTTAATGTAATAAACACCCAATAAATACAAATTTAAACAACAAATAATTGTATATTCCAGTTTCAAATGGTTCAAAGGAAGAGCCATAGCTGCTGACACATTATAACATGACTGACATTATTTATGTACTTATTTTCAAAAGGAACAGATGGTGAAAGGTAATTCTGGGCTGGGTTTGTGTCCAGGGTCAAAAGGCTCTGGTTTAATAACACATACTATGATTTGTATGTGCAGTCTAAAGACGATGAGCAGAGACAGGTATGAAAAAAAGAAAATTCAATAAGTCTGGTATTTTCATTTAAAGTTCAAGTTCGACTGGATTCTCAATCAAGTGAAGCTGAGAGATTAAAGGAGATTCACAAAATGCCGAGTGTATGATCAGTGAGCTGTCTACGCAAATTCTTTCTGCTTTGATTAGTTTGGCTTTGGGAAATGACTCTCTCTTTTCTTTTTGCTGCCTTTTCCTCCCTGTCACCCTCTTACGTGTCTCTTTGTTTTTCTGTCCTCTCCTCTGCCGTCCTTTGAATTTCGATGATTAGTATACCTTGACAAAGCACTTCTATTCTCACCTCTGGCACACTGGCCCCACTTGATGGAAAAAAACACATTAAAATGATTGGAGTGCATTTAAAATTAAAATGAAATTAAAAATATTGCCTCTTTTTCCCCTCCCTATCTTTCCATTTATTTGTTCATCTTACCCGAGAAAATCTCTTCTGTTTCCTTGTATGGCCTGAAAACACCACACTAATGGCAAATGGTTTGGTCAAATTTAACCTTTCTTTGTTTATTGTTGCTGCTAGTATTGTATAGTATTTTAGACTGTATTTGTATGATACTATGCTGATTTTTTCCCCACTGAGCATGTTTATCATTGTATGTGCTCAGGGAATGCCAATCGAAATTAACCAATTGACTAATTCTGTTACTTGTGGAAATTTAATTGTGTAATTGTCCCTGTCAAATATATGAATCAAAATTTCTTGGCTTAGTTGCTGACTCTTCTTTTTTGGCAACTCTAAACTACTCCTTTATTCAGTGTGATAAAAAGTGAGATTTCTGGGTCCAACTCCCTGAGAGCATGGGTGTACAGAGCTCTCCTTGACTGTTATCAGTCTCAAGTGTAAATGTAGATGAAAAACAGCAGTTGTACCAGCGACAAGCTAAAGGTTGTAAGACTAAATGAAGCAAATGCTGGCTGACATCTAATGATTTAATCCACACAGCTCTGCCGTGTGGACAGCTACAGGTGTTTTATGTTGCAGTAAAACTATTCCAATATATACACAACTAGTGTCTCTGTCAAATTGGCAAACTGTTTGTTGCCACTTAAATTGTGTCAATGTATAATCTTTTCCATCCAATAATTTAAGAAATCATCCTGATCACCTGTAGCAATTTTTTATCTCTATGCAAGGAAAGTGGTAGGAATTAATTAAGACTAATTCAACACTGTATAATCAGTGGGGCAATAAGTCATTGCCAAAATCTCTTTAATATTGTAAGAACACAGGGAAGAACTCTATAGTATTGTGGGAAAACATGTTAATAAATATTTAATTCCTTCTAGACACTGTTTTTGGTAAGTCCTGAAGGTGGAACAATGTGCAACTTTTTATTCCTCAACTTGTAAACAGTTTGTCCTCAGCAGAATACAGAAAATGAAAAAGTGAGTATGCAACAAGAATGAGAACAATGAATTCAACAACCAAAGTCTGGCACAGCGCACATATACAAAGAGGCATGTAAAACAAGGTGCTAATAAAAGCTGAGTGCATCTGAGGTCTGAGGACGTGCACATAAACGTTTCTCCTCTCTGTGGGTATCAACAGAAACAAGCACCTTCTATGACAGATTGTCAATAGTAATAAGATCAGCTGTTGGTAAGAAAAAGCCTGGGAACTCATGGTGCACAGCTGGAGCTTCAGCAGCTGTCTGGTGCCTCCACCAGTAATCACAAGTTTATCAGTGAATCTACAGTAAACTGTTCTAAATGTTCCTGTCATTGTCTTTGGAAATGTAAGTATTTAATAAGGAGACTGTTTATTTTAATATTTTTCAAGACTAAGCATCTTCAACTTTGACAGCTTTAGGCATTAATATTAAAACACCTTTTCAGAGTTACTCCCCAAAAAGTGCACTTACATCCCAGTGGAAATGTACAAAAATAGAACTGAGTATACCTCCATACTTTACTTTAAAGGGACTCTTCACATGAGCTTTTAGCTTGGTCTGTTCCCAGCAAACTATTTTTTTTAAATGATATGATTGTGTGCAGCCTGTGGTGTGGGTGGGTCTGTGTTATGTAACAGCCAAAAATCATTCACATCAGCACATCAATATGAGAAGTCAGGGGATGGAAGAGACCGTTAGTTTTCTTTAATTCTATCTGGAGAAGCTACTCACCAATGACCATTTTCAAATCAAAAAAACGACGACACCGGTCACAGTCCTCACCACATAGGGAGCGGCCAGAGGATTCGGCTGAACTAAACTTTCAAATCCAAATAGAACTGAACAAGTTTTTATATTAATTTTGTTGGAAAAATAGTTACACTGTGCATTATTTTGGTGCTATTACAAGAGCTGACACCCCCTATTTTGATACCTAGCACCTAATTAAATTCCTAATGGTGCTAATGGTGCTGTTTTTCATTAGAGAGCGAAGGAAGAAATAACCTGTATTGGTGTAAAGGTTGGAGGATTTGTATAGAGATACAGTATGTAATGATACAGTATTATTAAAAACAACAACAAAAAAAAACCTGCAAGGCCTCCAGGAATCGAAAGGATCCAAGACGCCGACCCCGAGGAACCAGGCAGAAACTGGAGTTGTGAAGTAACTCCTGATAGTCGAACCTACACACACACACACACACACACACACAAAAAGGTTAGAACATAAGAATAGAATACTTTAGAACAAAAAGAGAGGTAACATTTTTACATTGCACAATGTCATTTAAAAGGCTACAAGGAAACATCACTGTAATGTAGTCGCAAACACTAAAATTTATAAAGCTTTAACACAGTGGGCAAAGTGAAAAAAACAAACAGGATTTGACCCAAGTCAAAAGCTGAATCAAAGTTTCAGTTTGTTATTTTCCTCCTGTGTATTCACACACACACATTTCAAAGAACAATCAAAGGTGGCTTACTTCGAAATGGCCAGCAAACACTTTTTGAAGGACTTGCTCTCTTTCACAAAATGTTTCATGTACATGACAGAATGGTAGCTCCTACTCATCAAAAGATCTATACACAATGGATAAATAATAAAAAGTGCTGGAAAGAAGCAGTTCACAGCTGTTATGTCATCAAAAACCAGTGACCCTTAACACATTTCATCTGATAAAGATACGTAAAGATAGAATCCCCTTGTCAAGAGAGATAAAGGCAATTGTCTGAATTGTCGAAGGGTTGGGTGATTTCAGGCAAACCTACTATGACTGAAGAAATTGGAGGACTTTGCCAAGAACCTGTTTTCAGTATCAAACATCAACAACAACAACAACTCTGAACTGACATATCATTGAGTTTTTAATTCAGTTTTGGCGGAGATTACATTTCGACCAGCGACTCTTGTCTGACATCGTTTCCAAACCAGTACTCAGCAAGAGGGACAACCTACTGGTCTCCGACTGGCCAATACCTGTTACCATCGGTTTAGGCATGAGGATTGAGCTTTGTCAAAGTGAGAATGTCAGCCAATCACTGACACTGTACTGTGGGCCTTCACTGAGTAGAGGTGCGGAAAACCTGCATTCTGAATGAAATCAGAGGCAGGGAGAGGGAAAGGAAAATATAAAAGGAGAAAAAAAAAAAGCAGCAAAATTGTAAGTCAGCGTGTCACGGCTGGTGCTAAACGAGAGAAGGTTGGCAAATGTTCTGAGGCGATGTATCTCATCTGCTCTGAGATGGTGGCACTGGTTAAAAGTGGGAATGTGAAAGCCACAACAAATAAGCGCACAAAATGTTATCTTTAATTGCAACTATAAATGAGTTGTAATGTATAAATAAAGTTTAACGCAACGATACCATACCAGCAATAGGAATGCTCACATAGAAACCATATATCATATGAAGTCGGACAGAGCTGGCCTCACCTTCATCAGGCTGGTCGGAGGACTAACATGAAAATATTGACCTATTGTTCATATGCGATAAGGATGAAGGAGGTACACCTTCTATGTTTGCCTTTGCAGTTCGCCTGCTATTTGCCAAACTGAACAAGCAAGCAGAGTGGTCTCTCTCACGACTGTGTCTGCGGCTGATTCAACATTCCGCTATCAGGGCACCAAGTAGTGTCAACGGTGTGGGACACACTACAAAAGCTCGGGCGATGGATCCTCACGACTGTCTGACAGTGGCCGACAGATGGCTTGGTGTCTCATGGCCCTGGATTGTTTTGTTTTTTTTTCCCCACACCACTAAATACACCATCTCCATCTCTGTTTCCCTGTTGCCTCCCTATGGCTGTACAGCCATAAATACAATCCATCTCTACACAAACTGACCCTAAAAATCCTGGCCTAAAGTTACTCAAAAAGCGCATACGTCATTCTGGGCCCATGCCACATGCACACCAGCACCAAGCCACCTGACTCCCTGCTGGGTTAAACTAAAGTAATTCAAAATGATATTGGATATTTACAAAACACACCAAATTTCTGTCGACTTAGAAAAACAGTAGCTTTCTATGATGGCTGGCTTCTTCCAAACTGTCATTAAAACTTTTTCAACTAGCAAGTCACATCTGTCTCTCCAAAGTCTGTGATTTTAGAGCTTGGTCTCTGTGTGTGTGTGTGTGTGTGTGTGTGTGTGTGTGTGTGTGTGTGTGTGTGTGTGTGTGTGTACATATGATCTCAGGGCTGGCCTGAGGTGATTTTAGATTGCAGCCTAATCTGTCTGGGGATCAACTGTCCCCACAACCCCACAACTCTACACACGTGTGTGTGTGTGTGTGTGTGTGTGTGTGTGTGTGTGTGTGTGTGTGTGTGTGTGTGTGTGTGTGTGTGTGTGTGTGTCTTCATGATGAGAGTCTGGCATATCAGTTACTGTCACTGCACCTTATGTGTGTGCGTGTGTTGGTGTGTTCTTGTGTTTGTGTGAAAGAGGATGAGAGCAAAATAAGATGTCAGATGTTCAGTTTGTCAGCCAGAGACAAGGTCATTCTGACTGCTGCTGGGACAGATACAGAGACAGTCTGTCACATCTAAAGATGGTTATTTAGGAAAAACAAATGACATAGTTTGACTGCAATTAGATCTCACATCACCACATAGCTCCACTGTTTTAGGGCTTATTGACAAACCCCATCCCTGTGACCTTGGTTCAATTCTTGCATGATTTGTTTTTTGTGTTGTCATTTTCTCTTCTTTTCCCAGAGGTTTTGCATTAGAAGGAAAAGTCACAGAAACCTGTTTTGTTTTTAGGATGGTCTGGGCAATACCAATAAAGTAGACCCATTTTATCCTGAGGTTGTACCCTGACACTAGAATACTGAGCATGCAAGGAAAGCTCAATTTCATCAAATGTCACCCCTTCAATATAGTCAGAGCTGCTGAGATCATTTATATCACCAATAGTATTAATGTCTAATGTGAGCCAACAATGGCGGCAGAATCATATTTTAACATCGCAAGTAGTTTATCCAAGCAGTTATTTATTCAGACCAAAATGCATATAGGCACCAACATTGGCGAGAATAACCTACAGCAATCAGCCACAACATTAAACATACCTAAGGTTGTGTAGATCCCCCTCTGTCACCAATAAAGGGAAAGGACTCCACAAGACCTCTGAAGGTGTGGTCTGTTTTTTGGCGCTAAGGTGTCTGGAGCGTAGCCTTTAGGCCCTGTTGTTGCAAGATGGAACCTCCACAGGCCTTGTTTTCTAGCACATCCTAGAGATGTTTGATCAGATTGAGGTCTGGAGAAGTTACAGGCCACATGATGTAAAAGTTTCACCAGTTTTTGGTCGGTACTGGCCCCTGCATAGGAGAACACCCACAAAGACCTAGCACCATCTAGGTGAGGCAAGGGGTGGCCAAACAAATAAGAGAAGCAAGCTTGTGACTAGAAGGCCCCTTAATACAAACTGCTCCAGTGGAGCTGCTCAGTGGCCACAAATCAGGAATAAATAAAGGTTCAAAAAAATTATTCTCCAGATTTAATACATGGAACAGTTTTGATAATAGATGTAGGGGCTTCAGGTGGGGGACAGGTCTGCAACTACACAGCCCCACTCACAGCAAGCTGCGATGCATTGTGTTCTCACACTCTCGATCAGAGGAAGCAATAACATTTTCAGCAGTTTGTGCTGCAGTAGCTCTTCTGTGGGATCAGACCAGAGGGGCTATCCTTCACTCTCCACACACATCAAAAAGCCCAGGGTGCCTCTCAATTACCCTAATGGTGAATTACCTATGGTGAATGTTGGCAACAGCAGGAAACAAGGTTTGTACGCATGGGGAAATAATGCATGTGGAAATAGGTTAAGTTCTTTGCTTTTTATTCAAAAGTTTGCCTACACAAACATTTTAGTGAAAATAAATGCACCAAAAAGAAAGAAACTACAATTTTTAAATTTAGTGTGCACAATATTGCATGAGTGTGGATTTGAGTGTTTACTTTGATTGTTTTTCTCCCGTTTGTGTACATGAAAGAGAAACAGAGAGTGGGACAAGAGCAAGGCAGAGCTGGATGATACCTGGTGAGAGGGAATTAAAAATCAATATGTGCCACAGAGAATCACTCACAACATTTTAGCCGAAAAACAAAAGAAAGAGCATTGTTCGCTATAAAGTAAAAGGGTTCTCTCAGTAGAAGATACTAAATAGTTTCAGGAGCACTGGATCAATATGAGGCCTTGCAGACTAGACCCAACGGTCTGGTTTACACCAGTGACAAATGTGTGTTTTTATATTGAACAAAAAGCCAAAATCCACATAAAACAATATTACACACAAAAGTAAAAGCTCTCCACAGCCAGGCAAAAATCTTATTTTGGTGATTACATAACAAACAGCACTGTGCATCAGTCTATTTTTTATGGTCTGAAAAATAATTCAAAAGTTTGTCTTTCAGTCTGAAACCTTCTCAGCAGGTAAAGCCTCTGCTGGTGCCAGTTGTTTGCAGAGTTGAGCTGTTAGGTTAATGTTTGGTCGTCAAACTTTAAGGTTCCCTGTGGAGTTTTTCATTACCATTACAGAGCTATAGAACAATGTGTTTTTCTGAACAGGTCCTGTTGTGTTTGTTTTATCATCATCACTAAAATGTATTGCTGTATCAAATGGCCTGTTTCTTTTCCAAGTATTTCTGCTCAACCCACTGCTGATTATCTGGATCGGGTTTGTTCAGGTGATCAGAAGCTTAAAGCAGTGGGTTGGGCAGGGCTATTTGTAAACCAAGCAGGAGAGGGGCTCTTAAGGTCCGAGGTTAGGAATACCCCTGGAAAAGCAATCATATAAATAAGTCTACAGTCACAAACACTAAATGTTCTACAGCAAAATCTGATATTTTGATGGACAAAAATGTCTATGAATGTGTTATTGACATGTTCAGTATAAACACATTTGTGATTTGCCTTTTACATTAAATGTCATTATTGGAGTTACATAAAATGTAATTTACCTGGAATCAAGGTCCCTTCAAAAATGCATTTGCAGGTTAGTTGTGGGTATTATTATTACTGTAAGCTGGACTCATAGTCAACTCCATGGATTCCATTCTCCTAACACATTACAAATTTTACAGTGTACTCTGTGAAATATAACTGGCATCTCTGTTAGTTACTACAAATTAAAAGCAAGTAGTCTCACCAGCAGTCGCTCTAGGGGACACACTAAACACAGTGTGTTTGTGGGCTTTGAATGCACGGTGTGGACCCATTCAACATGAAGCAGACACACACGGGGACGGGAGAAAATAAACATTTGTTTGGGGTCTACAGCTCATGGGATCACAACATAGAGTCAAAGTTGTCCTTTACTTCTTCAGGACAAGATCTGCTTTGGAAATATGGAGGAAACTGTGAAACTAAATTTGATGTTTTCATCATACAAGTTGATTAAAGTGAACACTAAAAACATTGGAGCTCAATTTAACAGCCTGTTTGACCTCCAAAATAGGAAGCTACTAAATAAAACAGTCCATCCTGTCTTTCAGCCCCCACCGCCTGCAGTCTGAGTTCCATTTCTTACCGCCCAGCTTGCACTTTAGGCAGCCGAGGACAGGATATTGATAATGTAAGTTCAAATTTATTTATGTCCTTTATGTTGGATTTTCTGTTGCCAATCCTGAGGTTTCTCTGCTGCTGGACAAACAATTACCCTTTTGGGGCAATAACGTTACTCCTTAGCCTTAATTTCAGCTCCGCAAAGATTTAAAATGAATCCTAATAAAATAAAATGGATAAAAACTCAATCGTTACTTTCTGCCTAAATCCCCCGGGCCCGGCACATTATGTGTCAGAGTGTGTGTTAGAGTGTGAATGCGCTGAGGCAACAAGTAACAGTCGCATTAAATTTATGCCATTTCCCTTGCCTCCTTCTAAATATTATCGACCCTTCAACAGCATGTACTTTTGCACCTCAGAGAAGAAAACAAAACAGAAAAAAAAAGGTTTTTTTGTGCTTGTTCTTAAAATATGTAAAGTCAGGCCGGGAGCTAAGAGGTTTTGTCTGTCTGCCTTATTCCCAGACCTTTCTTTGTTCTGTTTTTTACTTCACCTAGTAGAATCCTCATTTTTCAAGGGAGTCCACAATGGGTACATTAAAAAAGTACACAACAGAATGGGCTACAAATACAATTTCCACCTGGCAGTTGTCAAGTTGCAGATTGTATATCCAAACGCATTGTAGGTTTATCCAAGAGTCCAATTGAATGTTTGTGCCAATTTTGAAGAAAATCCCTCAAGGTGCTCCTTATATCCTGCATTCACAAGAATTGCAAGGATGGAAAACATAATACCTCCAGCCATAGCCGTCACATATGCATAATAACACTTGTCAAAACCAAGAAAAGCTAATTTGAGCTAAAAACGGAGACAATTTGTAAAATAATTACTTACCAATTCTATTGGATAAAATTAGATTAGACCTCCTAGAATTCCCAGTAACAGTTTGTTCAATTAAATTCCATTATCAAACTATACTAAGTGGTTAGAGTATATTCTGAGTGGTTTCAGTTCCAGCCAACACTGGAAGGAAGACAGTCGACAGAACACTTTCCTACAGGCAATTTAGACTTGGCAATTAACCTGATCTGCATATTGTTGGACTGTAGGGAGTACCAGGACAGAACCAAAGCAAGTAGGTAAAGAACGTGCACGTAATAAAGCAAGAAAACACACACATAAAAGACCCCAGCTGGCCAATAGTTCTAAAGTACAGTAGCCTAGAATCGAATCTTGGCTCCATAGCTCCTTAGTTAAAATTTACTCTGCAAACAATTTCATCTGGCTTATTCAGAAAACATGAAATGTTTTTCCCCATTTTCCCCATGTGTTAAATATACGGACATATAGCAGATTCCTTATCTACTCTATCTGATGATTGGAAGATGGACTCAGTTTGCTAAGATTTGAGGGAAAGTGGTGTAAAAATAAAAAATTAATCACTCACTTAAACTGCACAGAATGAGAGAGGGCAGTTCACTGTGGAGTACAAAGCAGAACTGGTGACACATTAAGTTCATTCTTTACAAGTATTTCAACCTGCTGCTTAAAACAAAGACATTCACCAAGTCAAATTAATCATGTCACAAATTTGCTAATAGGTAATTCATTTTGGAATTGAAAAGCACAAAAGAAACTGCTAATTGATGTCGTAATCGAAGTGCAAGTACTTTTCGTGAGACTGGCAAAAGTGACCACACTTGGTTTGGTGTTGGTTTATTTTGTAAATGGTAGAAAGATGAAAATATTTGTGATGAATAGCAAAGGTCCTTGAATGAGAACTGAGCTGGAGATGTTGCGATCAGTGTATCATTACATTTGTGTGCAAAATTTAGCATTTTGCATTTATTTAACTGTAACACCATTTTTGTTATATGATTATATATGATTATTTATACTAGCTAAATGTAGATTATCATCTTAGGTTTAGGGTTAGGTTTGCATCTCCTGGTATCCCATTTCAGTGTATAGGGATGCAAACCTAACCCTAAACCTAACATTATTTAAAAAAAAAAAAAAAAAAAGTTTTTTATCATGAGACGGAAAAAAAATTGCCAATAAATATATAAAAAAGGTTACAATAAAATAATAGAAATTACATTTGTGCAAGACACTATTGTACTAGCTGAGGTGCAATAAAAACTATGTTGATGGGAAAAAATTATTTGTTTTACTTTTGACAATTTCTTTTCTTTCAGCTAACTGATTATATTTTATGTTTTAAATCTTATTGTCTCAGTTTTTCTCCTAGAATTATTTCACATTGTTTACATCTCAAGTGTGGAACTTTTTCAGTCTAATAATTTATTTTTTTCATATAAAGACGCAGCTGTGAATTTGAAATCATATTCCAAGTGTGAGTAAATAAACAGGAGAGCAGAAACACACAACATTTCTTGAAATTATATATTTTTTTCATTAGACCTGACTAGTTTCCATTCAGTGAAGGTAAGGCTGGGTGATGTTAAAAGGAATTAGACCTACTAATCACTTAGAGCTACGCATATAAAAGGTAGCATTAGAGTTAATTTTAATTAAAGTATATCAATATTATGTAATTTTTAATAAGTGTAAGAATGTAAGAAGTTTTTGAAATGATCATAGCTCGGGCCAAAGCAGAGAAATTAGTATCAAGTCAAAGTTGCTTAAACAATTCAAAAGATACAACTAAACATCAATGCTAAAAACTGACTAAAGGGAAAAAGTGTGAGCTGATACAACATCACAGCCAAGTCTATCAGCAACTGGCTCTTTATAGGCTATTGGAAACTGTTTAAAAACTAATCAAGGCATCAACTATTTAGTCCACCATCAAAGAGCATGGCAGGCTGTGTGTGTGTGTGTGTGTGAGTGTGTGAGAGAGAAAGAGAGATTGAGCTGCTGCTTTGAGCTGCAGTTGGTTTATAAAAATGTGTGTGCCCACACTAGTGCTGAGACTTGTGCATTTAAAAGCAATGCCATTGTTTCCAATCTGTAGTCAACATATCGCACAAGTCAGAGACCGTAAAGAGAATATTCAATGCATCAGTGGCTCATGCTGCAGTGAAGTGAATGAAGCCTGTGGGTGGTTGAGTGGATACAACATTAATAATATGCACCTACAATGAACCTAAGCACATGCTGGAGGAGGTTCAAGGCTTCATTGGGTGACAAACCTGTATGTTGCATGGTCAGAAATCCTTCCCTCAAGCAGACCAGAGTTATGCATCAAAACGTGTTCAGACACTACTTATTTCAGACCACACTGAAAACCTACAGTAAGGTTAATTAACTTTTAGGCAAATAACTAATATTACTTTTTTTTTGGGGGGGGGGGGGTCATGTGGCATACAAATAAATTGTGTCTTAGCACAGCTGAACAAAGAGACTGAATATGCGCTGGAATTAGCATGTAGTCACATGGGACACAACCCATTCGTCGCTCGTCGCTCTTCAGTGGGAAACATTTTTTCTCAGAGATATTTTCTATATTTCTTACAAGAAAACCGAAAAAATTAAGTGCATTAATTTTACCCAAGAGATGAGGGTAAGTTAGATTTTTTGTTTGTAGTCATTCTTATGCTGTATGATATTGTAATACAGCCCTACATTTTCATATATTTTTATAGACCAAGGACATGAAAACCTCAAAAAGACCTCAAAAGTAATAGTCTTGCACATGTGTGAAAGACCAGAGGGGTGCGTGTACCTGTGTACTTGCCACTACAACTTTTGGTAGCATTACTTTTAACCTTCATATCAAAACAACAGCAGCTCCAGAGGTCTCTGTGAGAGCAGGACAGACAAGGGTTGGGGAGGTGAGCAGTCTCAGAGGAGGTTCCTCACAGTTTGTTACACCCCAAACACTTTGATGGGAAAATAAATATTATAAAAGTCGGCTCCCATCAAGTTTATAAAAATATCAGAAGGCAGATGGCAAAACTTCACAGAAACACCTTAGCTTCAAGTGTGTGTTTGTGTGTGTGTTTAAGGGAATAAATTGCATGTTCGTTGCTGTGTCGGCATGTCTTTGAGACAGAAATTTCCATATTTATCACCAGCTTATATATGTGTGTGTGTACGTAAACATCACAGCAGAGACTGTTCCCTTCTCTGGCTGAGTTGAAACAAAGGTCTCTTGGCTGGTATTAAAGCTTAATGTTGCATACTGGTCTAGCTCAGAATGTTAATTCAAATACATTTTAAGATTGAGGATGCCTGTATCTAACAACACTTGTTCAAAGACAGCAGGTTTTTGGTTTTTTTTCCCCCCATTTTTCATTGACTTCTGTACTGTATGACTGTTTTTCACTTAAGCACTAAACAGTGTCACAATAACAAGAGACTTGTTGACCTTGGGTACATCTAAAAAGAATTTTGTGGTATCCAATCTCAGTCAAGTGGGCTGAACAAGAGATGTTGGCATCGGCCAGACATTCCTGCACAAAACAGGTAAAGCTTTCTGCTGTTAACCAATCAGCTGTGACCTTTCAGGGTCGAGATCCTCCCAGAGAACCACGGACAAAAAAAAAAATCTCTTCAAAGGAAAAGAAATAAAAGCAGCAAACTATGCATTTGTTTTGGAGCACATATAAGCAGGTGATGTGCTGACATTTCCAAATCATAGAGTTACACTTTTATTGTGTGCAATATCTACAAGGCTGAACAGTAATAACATACTGTAAAGATACTGAAGCTGAATCAAACTTTGAAGATGCTGCATATGGCACACCAGGTGCAGGGATAATTGGAAAAAAAGCAGGGCTGTGGCCCTCAAAGCACAGAGTTCACCACTCCTGATCTATGGCCTTAAAAAAAAAAGGGGGAAAAAAAGTTATATTTATGGAGGTACTGAGCAGCATTAATAGGAATGAATGGATCCGTCATGTTTTGATCTGGTATCCCATTCTCATAATACATGTATGTAAGAACATTGAATAAGTCACTCATCAAAATGAAATTGTTGAAATTCCAAATTGTTTAGAAGGGTGACCCTCTCTCAAAAAGCAGAAGCAGAAGCTGTGCACTGCTGCAAGATCTGTTCAATAAGTCTGTCATCACAGGAGGCCTCTCCACAATAAGCTGTGGAACAAGTCTCTACAAAAACATTCAAAACAAGGTTCCTTACAGTACTGTAGCTTTATTGTCCAGTTTTTACAGTTAACAATTAAGCAAATTGGAGTAAATGACATACAATGCATGTCTCTGATATGTAGATGTATACAAGTATAAAGTATAAGAAATTGGGGGAAAACATATCCTGTTAAATGTTTCTTCTAATACTCCCTCTGCCTGTCAGCTAACCAGGTACCTCTGATGAGGCACACAAACACACATACCCTCAAGGACAGTGAGGATATGTGTGTTCACTGCTATTGCCCTCCCTCTGTGCCTGCAGTTTTCAGTGGGCTGTGATGGATGTGTGTGTGTGTGTGTGTGTGTGTGTGCGCACATTAGAGCACTTAACACATCAGTCTCACTCCTTGTTCGCTGTGCTCTTTTTCCTTCTCTGCTGCTTTCTGAGACAGAACATTAAACATGGACAAAAACTGAAAAATATGAGAAAGTATTTGCACAGTCACACAGCATTTACTCTTCAGGTTCAGCGCTTCAGCAAATTTAATTTGAAATAAAGTAATGATACTACATTGCCAAATCTCATTTAGTTATAGACTCATGCTGTAACTTTTCCCTCACTCATCGGAAGGATCCTCTTCATTACATGTTTCTAATCTCTAAACTTTAATTTGACTAAGTTTATGTAAATAATGAAAATATTTTAAATGCATCGCTTTAACTCAGTGTTGTTCAAGGTTGCAAAATGTGTAACTGTCCAAATACTTACGTTCTGAGCTGTATAGATGCCTGCAGGCCAATAAAATACATTAAAGCAAAAGCTTTTTCCCACGCGTTCACAATCTGCTGATCAAATCTACTGAGGGTCTACTACAGAGCAAGATGTGATTAGGCCAGAAGCTTCCAATGACGTCCAGTTTTTCCATAAACAAACATCAGATTTATTACACTCAACGATTCTCTCCAGTTGTTTTGTAGTACAGTCTGTTCTCATTCTGAATAACCTTAAAGGCTGCACAAAAAGTACAAAATTATGTGAATATGGGTTTAAATACAGGCATGAGGAATAGCCAAGGTCAAAAATAGTTTGGATATTTCACCAAGCAAATACACCTCAACATGATTACAAGAATCTCTTCAGCTCTTTGTCAACATCATAGCAATAAAACCTTCTTTTAAACAATAAATAATTAAGATTGTTGCTGATTACCTGTATCATTGCATGCTGAACATAATTTCCGTTATCTGAAGCAATTAAATTAAAAAGCGTAAGGAACACTCACAGCCAAATGTACAAGCATACTTTCAGCTACATAATGTTTATATGCTAAAATGACAAGTGCCGCCAAAAACTATAAAAGTTTTATTTGTATCACAAGCATCTTTTTTTTAAGCTACTTCTGTAGGTTTTCCATTTTTTTAAGTTTATCCTGTGAACTGTATCGTATGAATTGAACCACAAGGCCTTGGTTTTATTCAGCATGACAGCCTCCAGTCTGTACACAGAGATCCACTGATGACTGCATACACACACTCTTCATACTTACAGATGATGGAAAATAAACCTGTGAGGTTACCCACAGTGCTGGCAGCCAGAAATCAATAAAAGCTGAATACACGCCACTTAACTCTGGTCTGCTCTGCCTCTAACTCACTCTCTCTCTCTCTCGTTTCAGAAAAGAGGAGAATTGAAGAACAGGCAAGTCAAAGTCATCCCACTCCTCCCCTATGCTGGACACTTGCAAGTTCTCCGTTTCCAGAGATAGTGACAGACATTAAACGGCATGAGGCAGGAAATCAGAGATGTAACAATGCCTTCTTCCTCCTACTGAATTATTGAACACTACAAAAGGTAGCTAACGTGAACACACACTTAAACGCAAAAACACACACGAATATGGAATTTCAAGCCCAGATACTGATGATTGATTTGATATACTGTGAGATGGCCCAAGGCAGCATGTTACCGGTTCTGTCTCAAGGCTTCTCTGGTGTTTTCTGCCTCAACAGCAGTGAACAGTTGGTTTTATAGCAAATGTCACTAATACAAGGTGCCAATACAAATTCACAGCTAATTAAAAATGAAGACTTATTATGGTAAAAGTTTTGCACTTATATAGCGCTTTTCTACCTATTGGCACTCAAGGCGCTTTACACTGATTCTTATTCACCCATTCAGACTCACAATCACACACACACACACTCATACACCGATGGGGGAGCTGCTATGCAGCTGAGATTGGTGGACAATCGCTCTACCTTCCTGCGCCACAGTCGCCCACAAATTATGCCCATTATGAGCACATTATTATTATTATTATTATATCAGAGTCCTAGTTGTTTTGCTGACCGACTTTGTCTCTCTGTTCCCTCAGAAGACAGCACTGTGAGGACTAGGTGCCACTGGTCAACCACTAAAATTGGCTTTTGAAAGTTCACAAAAAGCTAATTTACAGTTGCTTTACAAAGTTTTCAGACCTCTTCACACTTTGCACACTTTGTATAATATAATTTACAGTGGATGAAAGTGCCAATTTCCGCCCATAAAGCTACATGCAATAACTCATAATAGTAATGTGAAAATATTTTTAGAAATTCTTGCAAACAAAAACATGAGCTTTGAGGGGGGATTAAGATGATAGTGGATGTCCTCCTGTGCTGTTAAAAACTCTATCTTTACTGCATTTTTCTTATTTATTTAAAACTTTTAAATCTCCCAGCAAGAGACTGAAACTACATCCTCTGTGACATCACACAAAACCTGAGGGGGCCCAAGCGTACATAACTTCTGTTGATTGTATTTTCTATTGCAGCTAGCTCAGCAGCAATGCAAACATTTTGGAAATGTTCTTTAAACATACACATTTAAAACAAGCACAGCTGTGCACAAGGTGTATTTCTTTTACTCGGTTGAATGAATACAATATGTCTCTGTTAAAGCTAAGTTAGCTGCCTGCAGCTACATACAGTATGAAATTCATTTTTGTGTTTCTTTGTTAGAAACGTTAGACAATCCTACTGTTCTGAAACATCCTATTAAAGTCTTAATTGTGCACCACATTCAGAGTCAGTTGGACTAGATTTGAGACTGTACAACTACTGTGTAATTCTGTTTGCATCTCAAGCTGCAGCCAGCAGCTGGAGATGAAGCAATGGTCAAACCTCCAGCCAATCAGAGTACATACTCGTGAATAATTCAGTACTTATGTTAAGCATTTCCAAAACAAACTGAAAGACAGAGAGCATTCTGGTCAAAATGGTAGCTTTTAAAAACAAATAATTTTTTTCCCACCATTTCAAATTATTTTACAATGTAAGTTTGCAAAAAGTGAAAGGATCCATATATTTTGCAAAACAACTGTACTTTGCCACCTGTAGCAAATCACTTAACTGCTGGTGTAGATTGCCTTTATATTTCTGATGGTTTCATTATGGGTCAATCATTGCCAATAAAACAAACAAACAAAAAACAACAAACAAGAAACAAAAAGGGGCTTAAAATTAGATTTTTTTTAACACAGAATTTTAAAAATGCTGGTAAAAAGACTTTAAAGGACTCTCATGATTGTGATTTATATCCAGTCAGTATTTATACAGTATGTGAGAGTGTGTGTGTGTGTGTGTGTGTGTGTGTGTGTGTGTGTGTGTGTGTGTGTGTGTGTGTGTGTGTGTGTGTGTGAGAGAGAGAGGGTGTGTGAGTGTAAGAGTGTGTGAGGGTCGCCTCTAGACAGACCAGTTCCTCAGTGAGGAATGAAAGGCCGGGACGTCATCAGTTCCCATATTGATTTTCCTGCTCACATGCTTAATTGAAGTTGTTGGGGTATACATAATTGAAGTTGGTTCTCTCAATCACTCTCTCTCTCCCTCTCTCTTTTCCCCTCAAACATTAAAACGAGAAAAGCCATACTTCTTTCTACTCTCCATCCTTTTCTCATTTCTTTTCAAGAGACAAGTGTTAATGGGAAGGCCGATGGCAATGTGGTTTTGATGGAGTGGCAGGATGTGTGTGAACATAACATATGTTTGTGAGTAAACTGAAAACTAATGCCTTTAGAAGGAAGTGGTGAAGGTGCTAAAAAATAAAATACACTGTTAATCAAATTTACCAGCAATTCTAAGGTGAAGAGAACCCGGGAGTCTAACTTTATTTAATTGGCCCGGGTGAGTAATGTCTGCCTTAGTTTTTACAGCAAAGCCACGGTAGTTAATTTGAATCACATAACAAATGACGAGGAGATGGGATTACTTGTTGAAATGTTGATCACCTCAGCAGACTTTCTACAACTTTCACGGTGAAAGGTTAGTGCAAAATTTCAGAGGCAACTTTGATGCTATTATCTAGCAAATAAGCGTTACTGAACAAACAGGAGACGATAACAAATACCCAGACAGAGAGGGACAGAGAGACGACAGGTGAGAAAGACGACGTGTGTTTTAGAGGCTAATTTTTTTTTTAATAATAAACCTGACAGTTGTGTTACTAATAAGGATGCCATAATACCATAACTTTGACAGTCAGTACCACAGATATTTCATGGTTCTCCACATCAACTTACATACTACTGCAAAAACAATTCCATGTCTGTATTCTACCATTATGAGCAGAACAAGCTTATGTTCGAAACCATTTCTTTGTTAGCCTGACCCAGAGAAAGTTGGCCACTGTAAACATTGTGTGTAAAGCATTGCTACAACAGATGTAGCTGAATGGTAAGTGGTCTTTTCTATGAGTAGCCAACGAGACTTACAGTTGCTACTGTAATTCAACTCAAACTGAATTCTTTGTACAGATCTGGATGTCTGTCATTGAGACTCTTAGCCACGTTTGCGTTACCTTTCTTTTTTTCGTTCCAGCATCATTAGATTGAAATGCAAAATATCTGAATACATACTCATATACTTTGAGTGGAGTTTTTAGTCATGTTGCAGTGGACCTGTTGCTGTAACTGAAATTTTCTCTCAGCATTAGAAGTCAGACTTCACTTGTAGGGTTATTAAACAAGGACAGCTACTACCATAGTTTTAGTAGCATCAAATATGCCAGTAAATTTTCAAACATTTGGAACTGACTTATCACCAACTTATCTGTTCTTGTGACATCCCTTAATCACTAATATTAAGACAGAAATGTTGTCCTTACGGCTAAAAGAATATTGGTCAATTGGCAGTTATCAACCACAATTTCAAAAAAAGAGTTATTATGCTAAATCAAATATAGTCTGGTTTTAGTTGGTAATCTGTTTTTCCTAGTGGAATATTAATAAAAAATAAAAAGCATTAGGTTTCTGGTCTTTTGATAAACCAAGCAACCATGAAGGCCTCCCTCTGGGAAAACTGTGCTGATTGATTAGAGAGTGTGAATTTGCGTGAAAGGCTTCTTAAATGTTTTTTTTTTTTTTTAAACTATTCACATATGAAACGTTCCTGATGTGTGTTCAACACCATGGGGATATGAGAGTGTTTAGCTTCTGTTGGAACTGTTTTAATTTTGATCAGCGAGAAGATCGTGATTACACACCGCTAACAAGCTTCTATCATGTAGCTGTTTTTCTTCTTTCAAGACACTCAACATAATTACTGTACAAGCCATGCTGGGACAGACGCTAACAAGCTAACAATGTAATGAGGTAGGTAAACAATCAGTGGCACATTAGAGAACTCATCATTTTAAGATTAATGACTCTTAATTATAAGTTCTGCAGAACTGTTTGCTGTGTTAAAGTGAGACATTAAGTCATGTCACAAAAAGATTATGGGGCTTTACAATGTAATATATGTTACTTATATAGAATGTAGAAATATATATGTAGAAAAATGCTTAAGTGGAGAACCTTTACCATTTTACAGGGGAATTGGCCCTGAATCTCCTGTTCAAGCAGGATAAATTAGATATATGTAGCCTTCAAAGGTGCAACAATTATAAAGATGTGCTGTAAATATTAAAACTTACCCTTCCTAAGGCAGCACCCTCGAGCCAGTAAAGATCTGTTACAGCATGTTGGTGTCACTGAATAAGGAACAAATAGTCATTGTTTTTTCTTTGCTCTGCAGTAAAACGTCTGCTCCAGACCAGATTAATTGCTCCAAGTGTTAATCTGCCTCCTGCCCCTTGAACACCACATGTCTCTATTGATTAAAATTAGCCTTTGTTCTGTAGCTGCTCTTTGTTCATTTAACGGTTTAATTGATGGGGGCAGTTGTCTTGTCCTCCATCCTCTATTCCCCTTTCATCCTTTCTTTCTGCTTTGTCTCCTTCCTTCTCTACTAAACACTCCTGTTTGCCAATGGCCTGGCTCCTAAATCATGCTGTTTGCAAGCTGTCTCCTCAGGCAAGTGTGTAAGGATGTGTTGCTTGTATTTGTGTGTACAGTCTACACACACAGCTCCGAGTACCTGTTTCACACACTAACCCCACTTGCCTGGCAGTATTTTGCTTTGGTTTATTAATCACAAATGTTATGTAGGTCAATATAACATTTTACAAATAGGAAAATAATAAGGTGTTGATGTTCGGAGAGCTTTTGCAGCTGTACACTGTTTTTGATTTATCTACATGTATATAGTGCCATTTTGTGTAGAAGAGGACATTTAACATGAATGCTTACGTAGGTGTTAACGCAACGTGAGCATCTGCCATTTTTGTCACACTTGCCCTTTTCAGATTTCAACACTACCAGCAAAGAGGCATCGCTGGCACAAAGAGAGAAGGTTCGTACTAGTCCGAGGGGCATTTCCTCTGCCACCGAGCATTTTTCTGTCATCTTTTATGTGAACTTGCGAGTTAGGCTTTATCAAATACTAAATAAATAAAAATAAATATTTTAGTTGCATTTCTATGTTTTTTTGCATCCAGTTTCATCTGGATGAGAGACAAATTTCCTCTTTGGGACCCAAAGGCAAAAGTTCAGCATGCTACAATCGATGTTTCCCTATTAAGAATTTAACAAATGAAATGTGAAAACTATGTAAAAGAGGTTGCTTGCACACTTGAAGCTACAGAGAAATATCACCAAGATCTGTGGCTCCACTGGCCTTTCACAGTTGTATAATGAGTTTCAGGTCATTGTTTAGCTGTCTGATTTAATCTCACCATTCTGACAGTGACATTTTCAGGCAGCAGCAGGCAGTTGTTTTCAGCAAAATGTTCCAAAAACCCAGTGAAAACTACCTGCACAGAACATATCAGTCGTATGGATATAGTCAGGGACTAGTGGTAAATGTAGTGGAGCATTTAACAGCTAAAGACAGAGATATTCCCCTCGGAGGTGGGCAGAGACTAAAAGCTGAACTAAAAGGAGACTAACTATTAGACTTACATTTGCAATTAGGCGAGAAACGGGACTCAAAAGGAAGGATTTGGTAAGAAGCTTGAAAATGTGGGACCAAGCGGCTCCAAACTCAGCTACAGCAGGTTTAGGGCACACATGTTATAGTCATACAGTGGTCCCCAGCTTTATCGCTTCAAGTTAGCTTCAGTTATGTCTGAGTGTTAATGTAAAATTAGATAGAAAGCTAATGTACAACCACACAACTAAAAATTTAACAGCAAAAAATGAATGAAAACTATCTAACTACACTGTCACTATACTCAACCCATAAAATCCAACTCAGGAGATTTTGATTTTACAGGAGGGGACGAGGAGGCAGGTGAGGGAGAGTGGAAATGGTGGGTGGTTGGAGACGAGGCTGCTTGCATACATTACCTGCCAACCAGACCAGCCCAGTAGCAATATTTAGTTGCAGTAGCTTGGTTTCAACCAGTAGAGGACAGTCCCTTTGCATATTTCTGACAAAATGTAGAATGTAAATATTGCACTAAAATTTCAAAGTTTGGACCTGACTCAATCAACTACACTACTAGACCCAATACATAAAATGATTGTTTTACAGCCTCGAAAAATGGTATACGTTTTTTGTAAGAGATTAGATTTCTATTAGTGCCAAGAATTCCAATTTTTTTGCATTCGAGGTTGTTAATTTCTGTAAGGGAAGTCCTCAACCATCTTTTTGCATTAAATCAGTCCACTATCCATTGACTGTGACAGTCTTAATATCTCAAATAGAAAGCATGAGGGTTTATTTGAAATAAAATAAAAGTTTAAAAAAGAACAGAAATTAAGTTGATTAGTGTTGTAAAAACTCTGAGGTGTATTTGTTATTTTTATTGAATGATGTTGCATAGTCAACTTTAGATTTAGCTTCAAAGAGTGAACTAGTGTGAAGACAGGATCCATATTGAGTCTATAACAGTTAGCTTAGCAGGCCTACTTATCAGCAGGCACAACCACAAAGAAAACCCACAACATTTCCCTGCACCTCAGACAGCTCAGTAGCAGAGTGATTAATGAAGCAGGTATGGGGCTTGTGCATCAAGCAGAAATGGAAAATGTTTGACTAGTCCAATATGCTGATTGTTGACATTTCATGTCACTCATGAGTGTGAAACTATGAAGAAACTACGTGTCTATGTAAATTGTGAGACTACTTCTGCATTTAAATGAATTTTATTTTGCCTTTTGTACATAATGTACATATACTGATCAGGCATAATATTATGACCACCTCTACGATGTAAGGCAATCCAATACAGCACGTCTGCCATGAGTTCTACATTTACAAGTGTATAATTTCTATGTTGAAAATGTCACAAAGGTGATAGTTATATTATGCGTTTATTATTGAGGTCATAGCTAGTGGTGGAGCCCCACTGGAGTCCATTATATTTAGAGGTGGTTCTAATGTTTTTGCCATGCTATTTAAAATGAATTAGGTGGCCAAAACATTAGAACCATTTCTCTACCAACCCCTATGACCTCAATAATAAACAATAAATAAACATTTGACATTTTCAACGTTAACAAAATCAGAAATTATAACCTTGAAAATGTAGATTTCGTGGCAGAGCTGCTGTATTGGCTTGCATTAGATTGTACAGGTGGTCATAATGGTATATGCCCCCCCCTAAATTTTAAAAAAGGAAAACAAAGACAGCTGTTCTTATGAGCAAGGAAGAGGAGATTTTTACAAAATGATCTAACACTTATCTTATTTGTGATATATTAGTGTTTCAAAGCAAAGTGTCTGATGTTAAACTGCTGTTTACAGGAAACTCTTCTCTACTTCAGGTGGAATATTTGCTATACCACTACGATCTCTCATGGCAGCTCTCCTTCAGCCCAAGACCAGATTTATTTTTTGTTCATTGATCCAAAGCACACCTCCAATGAAGTTTGACACTCAGTATTTTTTTAGACTGATCTTGCAGCAAAAACTGAGCTTGTCTGGCTTTGTGAGGCAAATTTTGTTTTCCTGATGCAACCACATATAGGTTTTACATTCTCTCTGATACCAACAAACACAATTCTTGTTCCCACTCTTCCTCACAAGAAATAGATCCAGATTTGAACAAAACAAACAAAAACAGCTACACTTTTCATTTATATTGCATAAAACTCAATAATACATCAAACATGGGTGCAGATTCAGCCAGGATGATTCTCTGATCTCACAAACCACCTTTGAAGCAATAGGTCAAACGAAGAACAACAAAGCACGCACAGTGCATTTCCGATCCACATTAGGCCAAATGAATGAAATGAGGATTCTAAGTACAAAGCAACATTTATTTTTTATAATTATACAACCAAACTTTGACATCAGGAAAGCAAGTAACCTGTGGCTGTGAGGGCAGCAGTCATGTGTGAACAAAGGATGTGTTATGAAGTTAAATAAGGGTGAAACATGATAAAACTATAAATCGCATGTTAATTCCAGATGGGCAGAGAATGATCACACAGTGAGCTTATAATGACTAAAACAACAAGGAAAGAAGCTCACGGTGAGGGGAGGAGGGGGATATCAGAGATTACACGAGAGTGAAGATGATAAAAAACAGAGGGCTTGTGGAGGCAAGGGTGGAGTGAGCAAAGTCACGGACAGCACATTAGTCACACTGCCAGTGAGCCGTAACACACAGACACTTAGCCACTGCTATGGCATACAGTATGTTAGGGCAACAGTCATGTAGAGAAGAAACCACTACCACAAAACAAAATGTTCAATATTATGTGAGGGGAATGGCTCTGGTTTCTGGTGATTTAGGAATTAGATTCTGCCTGCAGTGATTTACACAAGCCACTGCAAGAGCACCATGATTTGTACAATAACCATCAAACAGTCACAGACATCCATTTAGACAGTCTGTTAGCATTTGTTTTTAGATTCTAGGGCCTAGTCCAAATCTGCTTTTAACTAAATGTACGTTTTTTTTAAGCTTTTTCGGTGTGTTTTGGCCTGCGTGAAAACTCTTGTTAAACTTATTCAGTGTTACAGCAAACACAAAACTGACTTTTTGACTTGTAACATCAAAGTCTGTTGCTGTCTGTGAACGTGTGCAGCGTAATGGTGGAGTAGTTTAGTGCTGCCGTCTCACAGCTAGAATGTGCCTAGTTTCAATCCTTTTTTTCTTCCAGGTCCTTCAGATCCTTCCCACAGCACATAGACATGCATGTTAGGTTAACCGGTGACTCCAAATTGCTCACAGTTGTGAATGTAAGTGTGAATGGTTATCTGTCTTTGTAAGTCTCTCTGTGTTGCCCCTGAGATAAGACTGGAAACCATTGACATAGACCATTGATTGACTGGCTAATTGACAGCTTAGATAGACTTGAACCACCAGGACTCTTTGTAGAGAAGGCCGGCCGGCCAAACTGAGCGCTTGAGAGAGAAGGGCCTTAGTCAGAGAGGTGACCAAGAACCCGATGGTCACTCTGAAAGAGCCCCAGCACTTCTCTGTGGAGAGAGGAGAACCTTCTAGAAGAGCAACCATCTCAAGGCATATGACACCCTAGTCAGGATCGAGGGAAAGATGAATGCAGCAATGTACAGGTACATCCCTGATGAAAACCTGTTCCAAAGCTGCTGGAACCTCAAACTGGGGTGACGGTTCATCTTTCAACAGGACACCGACCAGAAAGGAGTGGCTACAGGACAACTCCGGGCTCTGGCTGGGCCACTCAAGGACATTCTGTGATAGAAATTTTACCTCTTCAAGTGTCAAGTGTTACTAGATCTTAGAAGAATTGTAGCCAGAACTCAGCGTGATGAACCATCTCAGTTTAATACATGCCAAAATGGAGAAGAACACATTGATGTTGGTGTCTTCTGACATGTATCTCTCAAACCCCTTCTATTCATACTCAAACCCAAGAAAAGAACCACCATCACAAAACATGACTGAAGAAACCAGGTACATGCAGTTGACAGTCACCATTCTTGTCCATTTCTAGATTATCTGACAATGTCAATTGTAAAGCAATAAAATCCTTTTACTGCACCATCTTGTAGATCTTGTGACCCCAGGACCCACTATCTACTACACTGCTTTGGGCCTTGTAACAGCAAAGTGCCTCCTGTGATCTTTATTCCCCAACACTTCACAGACTCTAACCCAAATGAACATCTCTGGAGAGATCTGAAAATTGCTGTGCACCAAAGCTTCCCATCCAACCTGAAGGAGCTTGAGAAGTACTGCAAATACGAATGGTAGAAATTTCCCAAAAATACGTTTGCCAAGCTTGTAGCATCATACTCAAACAGACCTGAGGCTGTAATTGGTGCTAAATGTGCTTCAACAGAGTATTAAGCAAAGGCAGTCAATACTTATGTACATGTGATTTTTTGTTTTGTTTTTAGTAAATTTACAAAGATTTCAAACAAACTTCTTTCACGTTGTCATTATGGGGTATTGCTTGTAGAATTTTGAAGCACATAATGAAGTTAATCCATTTCAAAATAAGGCTGTAACATAACAAAATTTGGAAGAAGTTAAGTGCTATGAATGCTTTCTTTAGTGTCTTTAAATGACTACTACTTTAAAACACAGACCTCAAGTTACAAAAACAGTTCTATTGATCTTCACATCACTTCTTTGAGGTCTTCTCTTTGACATCTGTGGTGGTGATACCAGAGACCAGCAGGATTTTTGCGACATTTGAACTTCTACACCACAATTAAACAACAGAACTGCAAGGCATTTGTTCTCCTGCAGTGTCCACTACATATCCAGCTTAGCTGCGTGTTTAGCTTCAGGCTAACAACAGTAAGATGCACAAGCAAAGCTGTCTGCATACTAAAGTGTTTAAGGACAGAGTTGTGTAAAACATAAAAATTACATCATCTCGCCTCGGGCAGTAGAAAGCTATAAGCAGACTTTGAGCTTTTTAGCTGCATGTAGGTATCTACTTGTGTGTGCACCACAGGCAGTGCCGGCAGACTCTGCTCTTTGATATGCCTGCCATTTACAAGGGAGGAACTTTAATGCTGCACCATTTCACACACATGATCACATAGACAGACGGTAGGGGGTGAGTGGCCTGTTCATGTGATGATTCTAGCTTTGCCAGAGATGACGTCCCCCAGGGCCAGACAGGAAAGATTCACTTTCTCTGGAAATTCCGATTCATAAGCAATGTAGCCAATTTTATTTCACTTAATAGCACGGCGCTGCCGTTTTACTTAATGTTTACTGAAGGTTCTTTCTAAGTTTTTTTTTTTTTTGATCCCATGTTGGACACAGACTTTACACAGAGCTGCCATGCAGGAGGGGTCCACACATAAAGGCTACAAACTCTCATAGTTTGTCAGCTCTTAAACTATGACTCTAGTCATTCAAGTCAGAGACACACATTCAGAGACACTTTCAAAAGTATGAAAATGTAGCTGCTAAGTGCCTTGGTCAGCTCTATAAATGTCAGAACATTTTCTCAGAAAAACCTGGTTGAAAAGTCCCCAACTATTGCTTTAAAGGCCCGAGACTGAAGACCTGCTTTTAGGTTTAATACTATAATCAGGTTTGATCAACTTTAAGGTTAATTGTTGAAGTTTATACCAAACAGTAGTATTTGAGTGAGAGTCGTCACGAGTATAGCAGTGCAAAAATGTGTGTTTTCCATTTGGCCTGCTGCCATCAGTTCACTCAGCTGGTCTGAAGTGAAACAAGGAGACAAGCGGAGCGTGCTGGTGGCAACATTCAGCTGTCACTCTCAATATCCCAGTCACACACAAACAACACACACACCTATTTGCACACACTCGGAGAGCTGCTCTCATATTTCTCACACACAATGCTCTGCCTAATTAGGGTTGTAATGTGAACAAAGGCAGCAGTCCTATCTGCCACAGCAGACCTCAGAGCGCTCAAGTTCAGACAGGAAACCTCTTAGTGAAGTCATGTGGGGTCTTTGATTTGTTCTTCTGTCTCACACACACAAATGGTTCCACAGCACAAAACACACAATTTTGCAAAGTGACATTAGCAGTAACCAGCCTAAAAAATAAATACATGAAAAAATAACACTTACACAGACCTTTAGATGACCTTGCCCCTTAATAGGTTTCATCTCAGTGACAGAAGTAATCTGAGCTCTGGTTAATGTATTTGAACTGTATTGTATTTGAACTCCACTTGTTTTTTTTTTCTGACAGGATGCAGCTATACAAACTTTTGTAGAAACTCTGAGGCGACATGTTGAATCTATTTTGGCATTTTAAGGAACTATGACTCATCTCCTATAATGCAGAAGGAAATTAATTATCATTATTATCATTCACGCTTATGTGTTCAGATATTCAGTGCATGTTCTCCTAACATGTTCCCAAAAATCCCAAGCATAAATTTTACATGGGTATGTGTCTAAGTGTGGATACGTTGTTAAAAAAATAAATAAAGACAGTACAGGCTGGTTATGCTGGGTGATGTTTGTGCTGTCATCCACCAAGATGCATTAATTTGGAAATATTAAGAAAAGGTCAAGAGGCAGAAATGTAGTTCAGTGAATTCAACCCAGTAACACTAAGTATTTCATGAAGTACTTTCCTGTATTTCTCCTGATGCCACAGATATACTCAATGCAATCTACTGCTTTTTGTATTCGATAAAAAAATGAAAGGAAAATTGTCCCGTACATGTCTATTGCACCAAAGGGAGGCTTGGACACCTTTTTGGCTTACACACATTTGTCCACATACAGACAGGAAAACACACACACACACACTCTCTCGCTCAAGCGCCTCTGTCCTCCTGTCAGTAATGAAGCAGATAATAAGCTGCTTCACGCTCTGCTGTAGAAAAACCAAAATCAAAACCCTGTTGATTTAAGAATCAAAATGCGTACACTCATGGGTTTTTCATCTTCCATGCTCTGTGGCAATGATGAGGTAGAGCTGTGTGTGTGTGTGTGTGTGTGTTATGTGTGTGTGTGTGTGTGTGTTATGTGTGTGTGTGTGTGTGTGTTATGTGTGTGTGTGTGTGTGTGTGTGTGTGTGTGTGTGTGTGTGTGTGTGTGTGTGTGTGCGCGCGCGCATGTTTTCAAGCTGTATATCAAAAGCCTGAGAAGCAGGCAGTGGGGTTTGCTAGGCGGCGTTGAGAATCCATTCCTTGTGCCTCCCTCCTCATTTCAGAGCTCTGTATTTCCAAGAAATGATTCTTTGACTTTGACACTGATGTTGTCACTGAAAGAGTTCTTGACAATTTCTGCACTTCTGAAGTAAAAAGAAGTAAAATGCAAAAACAAACCATGCAAACATTTTTATATTGGAAGGAGACCAAAACCTGCATAGAGTGAATAGAAATGAAACCTTAGGCTGCAGTTCTATGTATCTGAAGCAATTTAGTGAAATCAGAACCTTAAAATGTTTGCAATTTTACACTACTTACCAAAGCAGTGGTACTGTGAACACCTAATGGGGTAATGTAAAGGATTCTATATCAGTCCACCTTATTCTATTCATAATTATTTTTTTCTATGCCCCGAATTACTGTTAAATGTTTAAGACAAAGCATATGTTGTGGATGTGTTTAAGATAGACAAATGTTTTAACATTAAGGTAAAAAATACCAAAAGAGGCTGAAGCTCAATATAAAGTCAATGTTACTTGATATTGTTTACTTTTATTGTATATGTTTATTAAAGGTTTGTATTTACCAGTAAATGTTCACGTTGTTGGTTTGGCAGCTACTTCTCTTTTTTTTCGTTGCATTTGTTTACTCTCATCTACAGATGTTTCAGTGATGAATATATTCTCCTCTTGGGGGAGCATCAACTCAATAAGTGCATAGCATTTGTAAACAATATGTCATCCACCAACACGCAAATTCTGACCATATACGGATAGGTTGAAGACACATTTTGCATATTTGACGTGACCCCTCCACATTAAAACTATCTACCTTATTTAAAGAATATCAACATCCATGTTTAAGCCATGACCATATAAAGGAAAAAACACATTTGAAAGCAGCACACGCTAACATGAAGCATCAGCAATGTGTTGTACTGTATCTATCCAGCTGTTCGATGCTGGTAAATATTGAGACTTGTACAACTAATGAATGAACTAATGAATATATATCATTGACACATATTTTATACTTGCATGGTTTTTCCTAACACACGGACATTGGTACTCTTGCACTCTGACTGTTCTGATATGCACCATTGGACACATTTCTCCTAAAATGTTACTACTGTACAATATACTCAACTGTGTTATAATGGTGTGCTGCTATGTGACTACCCCTACACATGATTCCAGGGTAGATTTCCTACAGAAAACCTCTAGTTAGTGTAGTCAAATTAAATATAAACTGTATTGTCAAACATTGTACATATATAGAAGAATTTTTTTGTTAAAATCTAGTTCACATAAAATTGTTTCTGACATTGAGGCAACAAAACATTTGACCTGTTTAATATTAAGTTTGAAGGAAGGTATGTTAATGCCAAAACATCAGCTTTTGGAATACTTTTTACAAGGATATATTGTGCTGCTTAGTGCATCTTCCTGCATTGTAAGCCTGACAGCTACACTTTACATATGTATATTTAGTAGAGGTACACTATGTCACCTCTGTCATGGTTTGGTTCATTCTCACAACTGCTATTTTTTTAAATGTTTGAATACAGTACATGTATTTGTGTTGTTTGCATGTGTGAAAAATATCCTAACTCTCTAATTGGTGTGTGACAAATCTAAGATGACCTCCAGTCTACAGCACATATGATTAAAGACCACAACTCCACAGTATAGTTAAGTCAATAATTATCATATATGGCCTTCATGTGGGGTTATATTTCTTCTATAACATCTACATAATACACGAAATGGATCACAGCCCATACAGGTGAGGCAGAGCTGTGTAGAAAAAAATGAATTTGCATGAAAAGAAAAAACATGGGGACTTTTTTAAAGACAAAATCTGCATTATGTACAGCACATTAGGTATATTACATGTAATTTAAAAAAAACAAAAACATGATTAAATACATTAATTGGGAGTGCCTACTGTCCTAACACATTTGTGTTTGAGTGTATCCCAACTCTCTCTGCAGGTGAGGTGCACATTTTAATTTGAACCATCTATTCTATTCTCTTGTGAATATTATAAAATATATACAAATATAACAGAAAAACATAACTATTTCAAAGCCTAATCTTACCCAATCTTAAATGTAAATGCTATAGACAGCGGATAAATGTCAGGCCTACACAATACTAACCATCAGCAGTAAAATCCATTTTTAAAATGTTACATCCTGATTTCATCAAAGCCTGTGACGATATTCAGTCGCAGTATGTTGTTGGAACAGTCAATCAAGTCTGGCTGCATTAATCTAGGTGTGCTTGTGTGCACCCCTCATCTATCTCCAGCGAGGGTTTAAAGAGGGATTGAATTAGAGGAAGGATAGCTTTCAAGTAGGGATTAGGCTAAAGCTGGGTCTCTCAGGGTCATTATTCAATAGCCAGTGAGTGGCATCAGGACCCCTAAACCCCAGCAGAGAGCAGGCTGAGAGTGGCTGCTCCATGTGTAATAAAAGGACGAGAGCACAGCCAAGAGCGCATCTGCTTGTGTGTGTGTTGAATACTGCATTGTTAGGAACTCGTTGGGGATTATAACTTTGAAAAATGTTCTTTAGTTAACAGAGAAAGTGGCATGCAGTGAATTCAGTCCGGCATAATGTGTCTCTGGCTCACCATTTCCATAACTGCATATTTGGATACCACCACACACGTGTCCAAATAAGATTCTCTGATCTACTCAAGCTTCATTAAGCAATAACTTGTTATGATTTATGTCGATTATTAACTGGTCGGTCTGAAAATCCCTTTGTCATGCACTGTCATCCTACTACTGTAGCTTTTTGGTTGAAGGCCGCCTGTGCTAGAGACCTTTAGTTAGTGTAGTTTATTTAGTGTAGAAACTTAACAGTAAGGCACATTCACTGAGTGGAGAGCCACTTGGTGAATTACAATTTTAATAAAAATCAACCCATCCAGTTTTCAATGAGGCAGAACTGCAGTTTGAAATGGGCCACAACCAAAATAAAAAAATAAAAATGAAATAATAAATGCACACAAATGCTGATAACAGTGGTGGACAAAAGGATTGACCTAGAAATTAATAAAACTGAATCTACAAACAAAATAAAGTAAAGATGAGCAAAAAGCGAAGGGGTCAGAGTCGTATTTGAAGTCACTGTTTATTCTCAGCTGAAGCTGTGAATTTGTGTCCTCAGACTTCAGAGCCACAGTGCAACTTGACGGAGCTGTCTGCAGAGAGGGGCTTACACCAGGATCAAACACAAACCCTCAGCTTGTGGCTCCCTATTGTCTGTTGGTTTGTCAGGATCATCCTGCGATGATGGTTTCTCAGTATACCCAATTACATACAGACCTCAAAAAAATCTCATGGTAACAGAACTGGAAACAGTTGAGAGCTGCCACTTTTCCAACAATCGAGAGGGATCAGGTTAGATGAAATGCATCTTTGACTTACATTTCTGGTCTCTGCACGGTCACATGACCTTTTTACTTGAAAATGTCGCCATTAAGCAAAATCAATAAGCTATATTTATTTGGGCCATTTATAGCCCATTTACCGCAAATGCTGTCAACAGAGTTTCATCTTACACAATTAGCTTGCCCATCTTTGTTTCAATTAGGGCTTGGTGAACGGGGAAACATTAAGCTTTTCCTCAAGACTTCAACCTAAGTGACAACCATGACTACTTTTTAGTATAACAAAAGTTTTATTCATGTGCTCTTAATATCTTACCATTGCAGATGAGGAACTGGCATAAGATGTGACTGCCTGTGAACAGTAAAAAGCAAAAACAAATGCAAAACTATTTTTTAAGCAAAGGTTCTCAGACTGCACAACAATTTAACCCTTTATAGATCTCTGCTGAGATCTCTATAGGAGGTTTTTAATTTTTCTTTGACATTCAAACTAGCTAGTGATCCAACGTAATACCTGATTTCATTACACTGTGCAGGCTAGCTTCTTTGTGATGAAATAAAATGTATATACAGTGTATATACAGGGTAGTACTTCGAGAAGACTAATCAATAAATCACTAATCACCAAAACATATCATTAAAAAAAAAAAAAAGAGAAAGAGAGAAAGAGCAGCACCAAGCTGCAGAAACTCCAAAATAAAACTCTTTTTGCTTGATTTTGTTTTTGCATTTTGTTTGACTGACTACAAAATGTCATTTCATCACTTAAAATGTACTCAAATTATTTCCTTATTCTTTAAAGTTGTCTCGATGTTCGTTCCGCTGAGGGAAACAAGAGGAACTAGAGCATGGGGAGGTGATAAGATAATAATCAAGCTGTTAGCACTGACACTACAAGGACTTTGCATTGTCATTGCCACATTCAGATCTATAACACCACCACACACACACACACACACACACACACACACACCCACCCTGCCCAGGGCTTAAAATGCTACGTGGACTTAATGAAGATAGCCATGACTTCTACTAGTACATCGCCCAGTTAATGGGAAGTCATGGATTAAAGTATGATCCAGATGATGGTTTAATACCAACTGTGAAAACGTACCTACAGCCTAACTAGAAACGTAATTGTGGTGCTATGCAATGATGTTGCAGATATTCATCTACTGCTGCATATCAAAAACCTTATGTCTTCCTGTTATACACTGATCAGTCACAACAATTATACAACAAGGTGGTTTTAATATAAAACATGTGTTTCTCCTAAAAATATTATGAACTAATAAATGCTGATGTATCACTACAGATTTAACTCGTCAACACAAAGTGGTTAAAATTAGCTCTACGTTTACCAACAGTGATCTTTGATCCTTATTTTGAATTAACTACTGCACATTTTGCCATAATAACCATAAGTTGCATTGTTAAAAACACAGCGCTTTGTTCTTTATTATTAAGTACCTTCACTTTTGTACTTGTAGTAAAACGTAGATAATGCACTTAGCACTTCTTTAATACAAGATTGGCAGTGGTACCTGTGGTGGAGAATATTTTTTGGCCAATGCTTTTACAATACATTTACTTGGGTATTGGGTTTTTGTACTTCTGCTCTGCACAGAGTGTATCACAGTTTGTTACATATGGGGCTATGTGGAGTAGACCCAGACTGCTCAGTGTGGCCACGATGACCCTTATCCTCCATGACGTAAAAATCCTAAAAGTAATGGTTTTGGCACAGTATGAAAAGAATATACATCACAAATTTTCTCTTCTTTATTGTTTATAATAAAGTACAGAAAATTAGTGATGTATATTCATTTCATCACTAATGAAAAGATGAAAACAATATCTCTTATTATTTTTATGATAGAAGCCGATAGATGTTGTCTCAACAGACTCCAAATATGTCATGAAAAACAAAATTTACAGTAAATGAACAAACATCAAAATTACATCAAAGTACAGGATCATGTGCCACCAACCTTTAAAATTACTGCATTTAGCAGATTTCCCTTTTTCTGCAACTTGCACACTAATACCAGAGAAAGATGTACTTTTTCTGGTATTAGTACTCTATGACGGCAATAAAGCTTCTATTTTATTAAACCAGTTGCCAGACGAGCCCCTCACAAGGTTTATCAATCTTTAGCAAAAGCTCAACCTGGCATGTAAATTTTGGTCTTTAAAGCTGGGAGCGGAGTCCAGCAAGCCGCAGTGGCAGCAGTATTAGCATCTGAAATGAATTTGTATTTAGGGTGTGAATGTTTAGAATGTGATCTTGAAAACCACAGAATTACTTCCACATTTTACTGCTGTTAACAAAGGAGGTTGTTAACAAAAAAAGATGGGCTTCAGTTACAAGAATGCTCAAAGAAAGCTTTACCCTTAACAGACACGTTCATATTAGATATCATCAATCTATCTTTAGAAACAGGATATGTACCACAGGCTGTAATTAAACCACTACTTAAAAAATCCTGTCTTGACCCAGGTGTTTTAGCCAATTACAGACCAATATCCAATCTCCCCTTTATTTCTAAAATCCTTGAAAAAGTAGTTGCAAAACAATTATGCGACCACCTGTACAGGAATCATTTCTGTGAAGACTTTCAGTCAGGATTTAGAGTTGCTTGTTCAAAACTTACATGTCTTTTAGACCCTGTCCCGACCAAATTGCTTAAAGATGTTTTACAGACAAGATAATATTAGATTTGATCAATCTATCTTTAGAAACTTGCTATGTACCAAAGGCCTATAAAGTTGCTGTAATCAAACCTCTACTTAGGTCTACTTAAGTTTTGATTTAGCCAGTGGGGCGAGTGATTTGTCTAATCAGCCTCACTGATCAAATCACCATTATTAAGGCTCTTTGCTTTGTTTCATAGACCTGCTCTGACATCCAAAACATACAGTATCAATAGGCCCCCTGTTGCTGCCCTGCATAGTGCTTTGCCTGACCCACCGATAGCAACCAGGTAACATGTAACCAGGAAGAACCGAGACTCTAATGTTCATTGAAGACCGCTTTCACAACTGAGATGCCTACAGTTGACCCCAACATACCATTGTGTAGGTGTATGGATGCATGATTTGCATCCTATATTTTTATTTTTATGTTGGGTTTAAGACATGAATCAGTGGAAAATATTAAATTTTCAATAGACAAAGCACAACTATGACTAAAACATTATTTACTTCAACTTCCCTAAAGCTGAAATGTGAGACAGTGATGGGAGGAGGGAGGCCTGTGTCAACTACAGTAACTGTAGTGGTTAAAATTTGATCCATTATAAATCCCTCCCAAAAGCAAATGAATAACAAATATGAATAACAAATTATGCAAATGGTGACTGTGAATTATGCCCTGTATATTTAAGGAGACGGCTTCTATCTTCAAATCAGTAGACACACATCTATATCACCTGAGGAAATCTAACAGTGATACCAGCATTTTTTCAGTCGAGAGGTAAGAACTACATAATGACAAACAATTTATAAAAAGTGTAGAAGTAGTAAGCGTAGTTATTGTGAAATAAACCATTTTTGCTTTTTTTGTAGGATGAAGTTAACTGTGGCCTTTCTTGTGTTGTCCATGGTGGTCATTATGGCTGAACCTGGAGAGTGCATCTTAGGAATGCTTTTCCATGGAGCCCTTCATGGTACAGTCATGTAATCAACTGTTTTTTTAAAATATGAAAATATTTTCACATGAAATAACTTTAAAAATCACTTTGTAACTAATAGAAATAATGTGCCAACCCAAATAGGAATGTTAGTTAAACACATATAGTCAGTGACTTTAGTTTTGGCTATTTACGCTTGCAGAATACTTGATAGTGTCACATTCATTTGTGCAAAATATTCCGTTATATCCAGTTGTTGTTGAGGTAGTAATACATAGACACACATAAATAACTGATTTATCGATAATTATCTGTCCATGTATTTCCAAACCCTCCCGCCCATTCTCATACCAGAGGCGTCAGAAAGCGCCGCTTTGTCCAATCACTTTTGCATTACATGCTGACGCTTAGGGTACAAGTTTGGGTTAGTGATCGTGCTCTGAAATTTCGGTGTAGCACAATGACACTTCAATATTTGACGCCTAAAGCAATGAAGTGGAACATAAAGTCAAAAAGTCTCATTGGGAGGTGGACGAGGTTGTGGATGGCACATTAAGATATAGGACTTTTCCACAGGGAGACCAGGGTACAACTTTACAGCAAGATGTATGGGGCATGTGGTTTCTATAGTAAGGAAGCATTTGGGGCCATTGTCACTGTATGTAACGTAACTAGTGTAACTTAAACTTACCCTAAAGTTTTTGTGCCTACGTGCCTCAGTGGACCTGTAGCGTCAGTATCAGAGCCCTTGTTCCAAGGGGGACACTGAGTGATGCCAAAGGGTATTTGTGGCATCAATATATATTATACACACACACACACACACACACACACACACACACACACACGCCTATAAGGCCCAATAAGCTGCAATCTTAAATATAGAATGATGATTTCATGTGATAAAATTGTGCTAGTTACATTTTTAAGCTCCTCTTAAAATTATTACATTTATTGTTGTTGTTTTTCTAGGAAGTGACTGAATCTTATAGGTTTAGGCTAAACTTTACACACACCGTTGATCAATGTCAATCAGTGAGTTCAGTTTAATATTTGTTTCTTTTTTCCTTCTTATTTCACACAGTTGGCAAGTTGATCCATGGGTAAGGAAATGCTTTTACCATAACTACCATTTTTTCAAATAACCCAGTAATGAAGAAGCATTAGGTTTCTTTCCTAGTGAACATGTTTTAACTATATATATATATATATATATATTTACAATATCTATCACTACTTAATTTTATAATGACTTCTTTGCCTTCTAATCCGGATTCTATCTTCCTCTACTAGACTTATTCAACAACATGGCCAAAACGAAGATCAGCAAGAGCAGCTAGACACACGTTCAATCGATTACAACCCGGGGCGCCCTGGTTATGACTAGGATGAAGATATCACTCTGTTTTGAACTTTTTGAATTATATATATATATATATAAACAAAAAAAACAACAACAAAAAAAACAACACGCTTCTTGCTTTTCAGCCCACAAAAATTTTTACTCACAATGGCAATACTGAGAAACTATGTTGCTGTCTTGACATACTGCTTTAGGAGTCATTGGGAATAAATTTGCATTATGGTATAACATCAGTGCCTTATGTTGTTTATAAATACCGATATGAATATCATGAATAATAATATAATCTCAACTATAATGTAACAATATAACGATAAACTTAGGGGTTTATATTTAATACTGACAACTGGTAACACTTTAAGACTCCAGATCCTGGTAGTGAAACTGTCTACATAAAGCTTAAAACGTTAAGATATGCTTAAGAATTAAACTAGGTCTGCATCACAGTTTAAACCCAGTATATTGCAACTCTTCAGTCTCTCAAGTGTTAGAAGTAAAGCAACATGCTCCTGACATTACAGCTACAAAATGAATTTGTCTTCCTGCCCCAGCTGAGACTTAGAAACCAACACTCCACAGCAAAACCATAAAACTTACTGACTTCCTGGTGCTAAGTACAAGTTGAGAGATGTATTAAATTAGGCACATACTACGATCTACACTTCATTCTATTATTGCAAGCAAGGTAACAGCATGAGTCAACCCTAAGGTGCCCCCAGTGGGTCAGATGAGCACCGTGCACACTGTATGTGTGTGTCTGTGTGTATGCATGTAAGTGAAGGGGTGAATGAGAAGCCACATTGTAAAGCACTTTTGATAAAAGTGCTGTATCAGCAGACAAATTACCATAAGCATTTACTGTAAAAGAAAAAATTGCAGACCCTGAAAAAAAAATTAAAGGTGATGTTAATGCCATCAGAGTTATACAAAAGTTGACCATCAAACAAAACAACTTGTGCAAACACGAATGAGTGAGCAGTGCCCTTTACTCAAACTAACGTTCACTTTTGTTCACCTGTGTAGCTTCTTGTAATGTCTGATCTGACATTGCTTTTAACCTGAAGGAACCTTTTTGTGGTTCAAGACGTTTCCCCTTTCTTGTGTGTTAGCACCACAAAAATTATGATGAATAAGAGTTCTTAGAACACCGTTTTGAGGAACCTTTTTAGCTCCTACGTAATTGTAAGCACTTTTTTCAAGCAGTTAGCAACCATGACTTCCGTATGTGTAAGCTGATTGAACACTTAGCTGATGCAGCGGTGATAACTGAAATTTGCCAGTGTATTTTGTAAGGCACAAATCGGTTTTGCCCTCATATATTTCAACATAGCGTGAGGCAACCAATGACAAGGAGTTTTATTCCTTGCTATAAAAAGATCTGCCTGTCTACCAAGTCCTGGAGATTAAAATCACCTATTGATCTTTTACTGCTGGATTTGTTCTGTTGCCTTTGCTCTCAATCATAAGAGGTATGAACTTAACATTTTATCATGCATTTAGGAGTAAAACAGACAGCTACTGAGAACAAGCTTGTTAAACTTAAAAACAAGAATTAACAGAATATTTACATTGTATGTAAATTATTATTCATTAGTTTAAGGCTGTTACCCTTAACTGTGGTATAGCTGTGTTAAAGAATGATGGTAAATCCTGCCATATTAACTGTTGGGGGACGTAGGCACCATTGTATAAAGATGAAAACCAGCACACCTGGGCAAATTAAACTACAATAGCAAGAAATGGTATTTGGAAAAACTGACGTTAAATAAAGAGCAAGTTTTCCAGTGACAGTGGATGATCTGCACTTTTGACTACAGTCACACTCAAACAGGGTAAAGCTCTTCAACTAACCTATTATGGCAGCAGCACTGACCTACTGTGGCAATGGTTTTTAAAATCAAGACAATGTGAAAACATGAACTCCAACTCACCAACAGTAAACATCATCCCAAAGTTAACACAGTATGACATCAACATTAAATTCTCTAACAAGTTTGGTTGTTTTAAAACATTTTATGATTATTTAATGGTTATTTACATGACATTTTGTTTACATGTCATGATGAAAACTACCCAGACTGTAAAAATGGGTGTAGCATTCGGTCGGGAGCGTGAATGCGGAATCCAACTCTCCTGGAGCTTGAACAACAATAAAGATTTAATTCAATATATCTAATATTTTCAGGAAACCACAATACTAAGTACCTGTCTAATGCATGCAGGTTTCTGAGCAGGGCTTTCCCTCCTATACCAGTGTATTCCCTTCTGTGAAGTGCAAAAAGTGCAATAAATCATAATTGAATATAATTATTTTCTGTTTATTTTATTTTCTGTTTTATTTAATTGTCGCGAGCCTCCACAAGTAAGCACTTTTTCTTCTAGTGTAAAAACACACGTCATTACTGCTCTTGTATGTTTTTATATTTGGAAACTGAACCGCTTTCTTTCTCTACACATCAGACTTATCTCTGGGAAAGAGCAGCAAGACCAGCTGGACCAACGCTTTGACCAAAACAAAATGGCTGCGGACTACACTTCCAGTACTAGGATGGTTCATAGGAAGTTGGGTTTTTAGTTAAAAAGAAATGCTTCTTGGTCTTCAGCATAGCACCAAAAAATTTAAAAATTATCTAGAGAAATGTCAGACATTCTATTAAAGCTTCATCGTAACATATTTTTCCTGTGTCTTATTAAAATGAGCAATACAAGGAAATGGAATACTATATATAAATTTCATCGAATATGAAATACTCTATCACACTGCAGTGTTACTTCTGTTTCTCAGCCTCTGTAGCAGAACATGAACCAAAAACTATTTGAAAGCTTAAACATTTGAAAAAAACAACTCGAAATTACTCCCTTTTAAATAATCTTAAAATCAGTAAGTAAAGCTGTTTAAGCATTTTGTAACTTGGTAGGTTGGTTGCAGACTCAGAATGTTTAAATGCCAGGGTTGGAAAACATCGCTTTATCATGTTTGCTTTATTGTAAAGCCATCTCAGAGGGCACTTTATCATGCTTTCCCTATTGTGGGCTTAACTTAAATGGCACTTGAGAGTGTAATGCTCGCAAATTTGCAACACAACGGACTACGACGGTGGATTTGAACCCACTGAAAAAACAGGGCAACAGAAGAACCAGCCCAACTGTCTGCCAGGGGTTGGGGTTATGGGGTTTCGGTTTATGGCAGAAGCTGTGTGATATATCCGATTGTAAATTAATGTTCACCAAGAAGCTGTTAATGTAAACACAGTAGGATTTGGTGCCGTTGATCTGGGACGAGCAAGCAACTTTGCGATGCCAGGGGGCTGAAAGGGGGACTGCAGGTTGGATTTTATGAGCCTGCTTCAGAGTTAAAACAGAGTAGGGTACAGTGAACATACCACACTGAAAAAGTATCACAAAAAAAAAGTACTACACTTTGAATAGCTACTTCTGTTGAGCAGCGTTTCCAAAAATCAGGGTCATGACCCCATTTTTATTGGGTTGCCAACCTGCAGAGTTAAGTGCATAGCAAGTTACATGTTGTACACAGCTGCTTAAAAGTTAATTTAATGTTTGGTCATTTTGTATTTTTTGTCATTTTTCTTATACACCGGTCAGATACATTATGACCAGCTGTGCAATTTAATGCAATCAAATACAATGGCTCTGCCATGAATTCTGCTTTTACAAGGTTATAATTTCTTAGTTTTTAGGTTGAAACTCTCTGATACTTCTATGTGTTTATTATTGAGTTTAAAGTGGGTACCAGAGTCATACTAAACTGTACTATAAGAGTCAACTGTCTTTCCAGGTTAATTTTTCAAATGCTTTACAGCATTTTACTTTACAATGCAATTAACTGATACGATGAACATCTAATAAGGTACTGTAGTGGAAGATAAAAAAAAAAATCATATAATTAATTACCACAACAGTGCTCTGTGCACACTGTTTAACCCTCTCTCTGTCTCTCTCATTCATTTGTATTCCAATACTGCCAATAACATGATCATGTAATCGTCACATGTAGTATATTTATCATAACCAGTGAGCTGAACTGTCATTTTCTGCACATACCTACGAGTATAACATAACGTAACAATGATTCTCAACAAGCTTGCTGCACATCTCAGCACATTCAGTACAGCCTCAAACTCATCCACCCCACCGTGATATTTTTTTCCCCACCTGACAGAGTTATTTATAACAATTGAGGAATGATTTCACTTATAAAACAAAACAAAAAATCTTATATTTAATCACGTTATTATTAAAACAAGTGTAAAAGAATACACAACAGACTCTCAGTTGTGAGACACATGCATCCATACTGCTGCTGTGTAATAAAGTCCCAGGAAAAGTCCTACATTCAGCATTTGTTCAGTGTTCAGTGTCTGAAAGCAGCTGTGTGACAGCTATGCCTAAGGAGATTAATTTGAGCCATGTGGATATCTAAATAATTTCTCAATATGGGGGAAACCAAAAAGTTGCTAAACTACCTATGAGTTAGAGGATCACCACCAAGTGCCATTGAGCAAAATACTTCCAGGAAAAAAAGACAGACAATATCCACTGATTAAAAATCTTCACCTCTGACATGTTCTTCCTGTGCTCTCAGGGACAGTAGTGTACCCACAGGTGCTGTGGAGGGTCTCTGTGGATCATACATGCTGGTAAGATGCTGTAATGCTGGCACAGGGGTCCTGCTGTGATGTACTGTGAGAAGGAAAAATTGCAAACTTTAGTTTACCAAGCTACAACCTCTTCATAAACATAAAGCTATTGTTAATGTGTTCACGTGTATACAGAATTTGCCAGTGCTCAACAGTGCAGTGTGATAATGTTTTAGGCAAACATGTGTTACATCCAGCTTCTGACCCATCTCAAACAAGTCGATGCTTCTTAGAAATAAAATGTTGGATATCAGTGGCTACTTTACTTCAAGACAGAAAATCTGCAGGTGCAGCAGTGTTATCTGACAGAGAAATACAGGTACTTGGTGTTTCCATGTGGTTTAAGTTCCTGGCAGTTAGCTAGCTAGTTAAAGTTAGCTCTGCAGCAGCAGCAGCAGCGGCAATCACCTGAAACTACTCTAACCGTATTTCTGCAGACAGTCCAACATTAAGTACCTGTTAATGTTATATCGAAACTATTTGATTTACATTTACATTTAGTCATTTAGCAGACGCTTTTATCCAAAGAGACTTACAAGTGAGGTACAAGGCAGCAATAATCTAAGTCAAGGAGAAAACATCAAAGCAAAGTCCTATCAGAAAAGTGTTCACAGTTCACGAGATACAAGTGCAAGAGAGCAGAAAGTTTTTTTTTGTTTTTTTGTTTTTTTTAAGAGATTTAAGTGCATAGGAAGATCCGGAAGAGTTCAGTTTTCAGCAGTTTTTTGAATATTGGGAGAGAGTCAGCTGAGTGTGCAGCGTTTGGTAGCTCGTTCCACCATCGTGGGATCATTGCGCTGAACAGTTTTGCTTGGTGTCTTCTATGCGGTGCTGGGACCACCAGACGTCGTTTGTTGGCAGACCGCAGCGGGCGAGAAGGATTGTAGACTTGAATGAGTGAGTTGAGGTAAGCAGGAGCTGTCGAGTTAACAACCCTGTAAGCAAGAGACAAAGCTTTGAACCTGATGCGAGCGGCTACAGGAAGCCAGAGTAGAGATCTAAAAAGTGGTGTGACATGGGTCTTTTTTGGCTGATTAAAAATTAGGCGAGCTGCCGCATTTTGGATCATCTGCAAGGGTTTGATTGTGGATATCGGTAACCCCATCAACAAAGCGTTGCAGTAATCAAGACGAGATGTGACCAGTGCCTGTACAATGAGTTGGGTTGTATATTCCGTGATGTAGGGTCTGATCTTACTGATGTTGTAAAGAGCAAATCTGCAAGCCCTAGAGACTGAGGAGATGTGGTCCTTAAAGCTCAGTTGGTCGTCGATGATGACTCCCAGATTTTTGGCCGAATTAATTTAAAATAATGAATTAATTATTTCAGAACTGAACATTTCTCATTTCTGGTTCAGAGCCAACATTTCAGACATGAACTTTAAAGAATGTAAGCAGGATCAGGTCCTGACATTGTCTGCAGTTTCCCTTTCAGACATGTAACCAACATCGGGAGATAGTCTGTGTGAGATCCAGACTTTGCAGTAGGGAGCTGGCTGGGTAAAATCAGAGTAAAGTCAGGGCCAACAGACTTGGGCTTTGCATTCACACATACACCCCTTAGACATAAAGTCTGACTAATGTCTGAATTCGAGTGCATGTCTGAAAGTGCCTTGAGATGCTTTCTGAATACTACGTATGAATTCAAAAGAAAGTTAGCATCAGCAAGCTAAGTTTGTTAGCAAACTCAACTGCACAGCCTCAAACTAACCCCCACTAACATTACAGCTGCTTGCTGAAATAACTGGTTATGACCAGGCTTTGATGTTGAAATTGATGTTTTAGTGAGATAGTCTTGAGGTTGTGAATCAGCACAAAAGCCCAAAATTGATTTGTTGTGTTGATTATAAGCAGGTTTAAATGTCGATGTATAATGTATTTTTCTAAGTTAGAAAAAGAGGCAACACAATTTTCTTTTGGGTCTTGAGCTGAAAATTTTTGGAAACACAAGGTATAAAGTATTTCATGCTTGTGAAAGACATGTTTCATAAACCTGGCAGGATCTAAAGGCAAACATACATGAGGTCTCTGTTTTTGGGTTAAGTTACATTTTATAAATCCCTTTAGAGAAATTTGTTCTCTGGACTCGAGTCACTCAACCAGTTCAGGAGCAAATCACAGTGCTGTGGCTGCCTGGAGACCAGCTCGGTGTCTTCATTAGGGGCAAGTGGCAGGAAAATACCTCGGCGAAAACCAAAAGAGAGAAAAGTTCCATGGGTTTCAAGCTCAGGACACTGTTGTTGGAAACAGAGTAAAGACGTCTACCTTACACTCTTACCTACACAGAAAAGGCCATGAGTGAATATGTTGTAAAACTGTGTATATAGATTTCACAATCCAGACTCTACAATCTGATAAAAACAATGTTTAGCTCATCTCCATGCAAATTACTGCTATTGTTCTTAGAGCAAGACTTTCCCTTTGTTCTTAGAATGACTAAGTGTGACAAAGCATGACCTACAAAAAGGCTAACTGCCTCTGTAATACTGCTCTCTTTTAGCTTGTCCTGTCTACTCGGGGTCTGGGGTTTGGTCTGCACAGGTATATTTATTACATATATATTTTATTTATTTTTATTTAGTTACTTATTTTTGGCCGGATGCCCATTCTGATGCCCCGTGTGTAATACTGCAAGTGTTATTCAGTTATGTCTTAAAAGACAAACCAAATTAAACTACATTTAAATGCATCAGTTACAGCATTTCATCTTCTTTTTTAAAGGGAATCTGATGCATAAGCTTTCCACATTTGCTGTGTTGTGGACAATTTAATTTAAAAAACTAACTCATGGTGGTTAAATAAAGTCAACGGGCAAAAGATGTATAGACCGATTTCGGTTTTTGGTTGAGATTAGATAACAGTGCATTAGCAAGGTCAACAAGTATACAGTTCAAGTATACTGTTAAAAATAAAGTTATAACTTAGCATGACAACTGCATCTGTGTTAATGGGGTAAATGAGTTACCATATTGTGAGTTGAGTGGCAAGTTGCAAACTTGATTTAAGGCCTAAGTAGCGTTATGCTACAAATCAAAATAAAAGGCATATTAATTCTTTCAAGAAGCAGACCCTTTCCTTTAAAACACTTCCAATCTGGAATGTAAAGACACATTTGTACATAATATGCTTGTAAAAGAAGACAAAGTATCACAAAGTCAGTGTGACATGTACAAGTAAGAAGTGGACATCCCCAATACGAGAGACACGGCACACTTGGTTCAAAGATTCATCTCATACTAGTCACTTTGGGGTATTTTGACTCTTGAATCATAAATAAGTAATAGGAGGAATTATTTTGATTTATTCATTCATGTTATCCCATATATAAGATGAACTATATTGATAGTCCCACACACACACACACACACACCTTATTCATTCCTTCAGTTATAGTAAGACCATACATTATAAAAGAATTGTCTAATTTATCAAAATATCCTGTTAAAGATGAAATGACAACTGAAAAATATTGTAGTCTTTACTCTTTCATGCTTGTAATAAGTAGCACCATAAAGAATTGTTGAGTATTGATTATTTTTAGTATTAAGGCAGAAATAGTTTAGTTATTTTAACACTGAAGCTGTGAAGCTTCTACAATCCAACCAAAAGTAATTTAGAGGCTACAGAAAGAAACAATTAGTCAAATGTGCAATGTATCAGCAATGACAAGGACTTTTACAATAACACTGATGATAATCTTTGTGAAACAGAGCATATTATATAAAAATGCAACTTGAGTGGTGAGATTTAAAACTGTGTTTGAGCTCTTATAATAATGGAGAGACAATAACAGCCATTAAATAAACGTTAGAATTTCATTCTTTTGAATGGCTCTGGCACAATGGTGATCTAAGTAAACTACAATGCACTGGGTTTCAGTAGGTATTGCTACTTCTTTTTTTGTTGTTTTTTTTTTTTTTTCATACTATGCGGGTATGTGTTAACATGTCAGGATCAATGTGTTGACTGCTGATAAGTGTTCTGACGTGGTAACGGTGACTTGACATTAAGAGGAGTGCAAACTTCCCATTATATCTTAAGATGGTGTTTGATAATACAGTATATGTAGAACACTCTTTGTCATGCTAGTTTAAAAGATTTTACTATATTTTATACTTTGGGTATGTGACTCAAATACAAGTGGTTATTAATATTAAACATTTTATTGCTGTGGTCCTGCATTCCGCCTTTGACTAAGTCTTCATTTAGATCAAGTGCGTACTATGAAGGTGTATCACAATTGGGCGACCAAAACCTGAAATTCAACCGAGAAGGGCAGCGATCCAGGTAATAGCCAGCAACAATTTAGTGAATAAAAATCCCCATAATAAATCTTATACACTTTGATTAACTTCTTGAGTAATTTGAGCATGAACTATAATAGGTTTTTATGTTGCAAGACTTGAGGATGAGGATGTTTGTCATTTCCCCAGATGGTTTTCTAAAATGCCTTTGTCATACTGCTTTCACAACATTTTGCTGATAAACAGACCTTCACTTCTTCCATTGGTGGACATTTTCAAAGCCACACAGCTGCTCGACGCACGTAGAGAGGCTAAATGACAACTCTTTTGTTTTTTTTGTTTTTTTGCGTGAGATTGATGCTCAGATATGTGCTGGCTTGTGCAATCTCTGGGGTTGTGAAATTTGGACGGTTCACCGTCTTTTCCAGGGACAGTTCAACTTTGGGCTGTCGTGGCAAAAACTGTAAGGCAAGTTAAGGAGGCAAAAGGCAGCTCACAGTCTTGTTTATGGTGAGTTTAACCAGCAAGACAGAGAAACATGCAGAACTACACTCCAGAATGGGTCAATCAGATTGACAAGGTTTTACTGGTTATTGGTGCCTTTAACCACTCAGCTCAGCAGCTGAATTTACATAAAAGCACAAAGAAGGACTCAACCTTACAGAACATACACACAGTGGTCAGGAATCTAATTAGCAAGTATCTGAGACCACTCGTCTCCTAAGGGACAGCTTCCTTATGAAGCTCTGGTCTAAAGACAGTGCAGACAGAAGGTCTGCTGAAGTGTGAATGTAGCATTTGGTCACCATACACAGGCATTTTGCTATTGAAGAAAAATTTCTCTCACATGGGCCACGTGGGGGCGTGAATCGCAGACCATTCGGTAAACAGGCACTCTACAAATTGAGCCACCGACGCTCCCATACAGTGGTTAAATGCCAACAGAAATCAATATTATCATTTCCTTCAGGCCTTCAGCATTACATTTGGCATAGTTATAAACTGTTGTTTACAATTCTTAATTTGTGGCTTGTAAAGATGCTATAAAATTGTATAAACTAACTAAGTAATGAATGAAAGTTGGGAGATGTTTGTTGTTTTCAGTATGTGTTGAGGTTTCTTGTTAAACACATATTGGCTGCAGCTGGAAATGTGTGTTTGGAGCCACTGTAAAGTTCTTGATGGAAAGGTGAATTTATTTTGACTGGGGGTAGAGTGGGTCAGCCAATAATCATGATCACATGTGTTATAATGTGCCAAGATATTGCAACAATGACTACAATTGAAACAATTCCCCTTGCTTTAGCAAGCATCATAAGCAAAGCACCAATCTAAAACACGCATGAATGCAAAAACCACAGTCAGCCATTTTCAAGATGATATTGGGCAGAGCTATGCAGGGCCAATGTCTGATGCTACTACTATTTGCTGTCATAATGTCACACTTCAGTCACACTTCAGTAAATCCAAGCTGGTCTCAGAACAGCGTTACAGAGCTTCTGTGTACATGATCAGTTTTGATCATTAAAGCTTTGCTGTTTGGAAAACAACTGTACTGTAAGAAAATATGTATAGGCCTCATTCTGTGCATAAAGATTCATATGATACTGATCAATAAAGAGTTGGAGTCTATTTCAACACTTATTGAGAAACTCCATTTGGTCCCACCCACTGACAGAAAAGCAGGCATTTCACAACGTTTTGGTAAAGTAATTTATATCGGCTGTAGATCTCACAACCACTAATTTATACCGCTAACCGTTCTCTTTGCCTCTATCAGTCAGTGGACAGGTAAACAGTAAATATTTTTACTTTGTTTTTATATAATGCAATGTAAAGTATAGATTGCCTGTATTGTGACGTTACATCTTATAAATAGAATGAAAATATCTGTAATGAGATCAGAGATAAGAACCTTTTTAAGACTTAAATGTTACCTGAAACATGGATAACTAGACATAAAAAATGCAAAAAAAGAAAAATTGATTGCTGGTTTAAAACTAAAATACACATCATTGTTTTTCAGGATGAAGTTTGTCATGATCTTTCTAGTGCTGTCACTGGTGCTCCTCATGGCTGAACCTGGGGAGTGCTTTTTTAAACGGTTAGGATCTATGTGGAAAAGTGCCAAGGCGGGATATCGAGGTAAATCACATTCTGTATCAACCTCCAATTTTTGGTTAACAGCAAGCTACATTAGTTTGTTACATGCATAAATATATAGAGTACATTCCCACCACCAGATTGCCAGTGTATAAATTATCAAGTCTTGAGTTTTACCAAAATGCTTAATTTATTACAGTACAAACAGCTCAGATGTATTCAGAGATACAAAGAGCAGCACCAATGATGTAAAACCCCAATTCCAAAAAAGTTGAGGGGATTTGTAAACATAAACATTGAATGCAAATCTCATCAACCCATATTTTATTCCCAACAGAACATAAACAACATATCAGATATTGAAATTGGGACATTTTACCATTTCATGGAAAATATTAGCTCATTTTGAATTTGATGGCAGGAGCACGTCTCAAAAAAAGTCTGAAGACGGTGATGTTTACTATTGTGTAGCATCCCCTCTTTTTGAACAACCATCTGTAAACGTCTGGGAAGTGAGAAGACCAGTTGCTGGAGTTTTAGGAGAGGAATGTTGTCCCATTCTTGACTGACACACGATTCTAGCTGCTCAACAGTCTTTTTTGTTTTATGATGCACTAAATGTTTTTTATCGGTAAAAAGTCTGACTGCGGGCAGACAAGTTCAGCACCTGGACTCTTCTCCTCCAAAGCCCTGCTGTTATGATGGATGCAGCACGTATGTGGTTTAGCAGTGTCTTGCTGAAATATGCAAGGCCTTCCCTGAAAGAGACTTCATCTGGATGGGAGCATATGTTGTTTTAAAACCTCTATATATTTTTCAGCTTGATGGTGCCTTTGCAGATGTGTAAGCTGCCCACACCATAGGCACCAATACCCCCCAATACCATCAGAGATGCAGGTTCTGCCTGCTGTTCACAAACTGAATGGTCCCTCTCCTCTTTAGTTTGCAGAACAGGGCGTCCACATTTCCAAAAAGAATTTTATTCAATTATTTTTAAAATTTTAAAGAATTTTATTTTATTCATCTGAACACAGAACACTGGAAAATGGAAAACATTTTGCCTCAAACCATTTAAAATTAGCTTTGGCCCAGAGAACATGGCAGTGTTTCTGGATCCTGTTCACATATGGCTTCTTCTTTGCATGATACAGATTTAAATTACATTTATGGATTGTACAGTGAACTATGTTCACCCATGCAGGGATGTCAGGTAGAGAATGAGGCCTGTTTTCAATGTTTAATGAGTGCTGCCTGAGGGCCCATGATTATGTGCATCCACAAAGATTCCTCCTGATTCTCTGAATGTTTTAATGATATTATATACGGTAGATGGTTGGATCTTCAAATGCTTCGCAGTTTTACATTGAGCAAATTTTTTCTTAAATTGTTCCACAATTTTTTGGCCCAGTTGGTCTCAGATGGGTGAACCTCTACCCATTTTACATTTGAGAGGATCTGCCTCTCTGAAATGCTCCTTTTAGCCATGTTATTGACCTGTTGCCAATTAACCCAATTAGTTGTCAAATACTCCTCCATTTCCTTTTGATTGCAGCAATTACTTTTATTCATAAATTCAAAATGAACTAATATTTTCCATGAAAATATTTTCTTAGTTTCAACATCTGATAAATTATTTTAATCACAATAGAACATAAACATGGTTTGATGGGATTTGCAAATCATTGCATTGTTTTTATTTACGTTTTACACATCTTACCAATTATTTTGGAATTGGGGTTTTACTACAATAGTAAATTGCCTATCATTAATTCTACAATTTTGTTTTATAACGTAATCTTCATCTCTTTAGCATTCAGAAATAACTACAGGACGGAAAAACTTGAGAGATTGCGCCAAAGGTAGGCACTTTTGATGGTGTGCGATATTTATGCATATTTATGTTTTTACAAATTGAAAAGGGACATAAAAAAATTTAACTCACTTCACCAAAAACGCGCTGGCTAAAGTTTAAAAACAACAGAGAATATAGTAGTAGCTACCACTCACTGATCCTCTGTCCTCCTCTCTCTGATGTGATTTACTGCTGAGCAGATCCTGCTGGCAGAGGGGGGGGCCTGTAGGAGAGTGGGGAAGCTGAAGACACAAAGTCCATGAGAACATGCTCAGTTGTAAAAGCTGAGTGTTTCACAACATCTAGGCTCTGTCTCTTCACCTGCAGCTCACCTTTTTGTGCCCCCTCTCTGACCATGCAGCTCTCCAGTGTGTGTGGAGCTCAGCCCCTTTTCAGATGCACTAATCTAAATCGCATTCATACTCAGAGTCACACGCACTAATTTTAAGTCATATATGTAACAAGTTGACATTGTTCAGCCCTGCTGTTATCAAACTTTGGTAAGAAATGACAGGGCATTTCTCATTTCGCTTAATGACATGAACCAAACTGCTTTGACCTTAAAGTATCCAAGTTTGATAACCAGCCTAAACTCACTTAAGTCATAACTGGTGAGCCCATAACTGCACGACTGGTTAAAAGGTGCACTGAATGCGTTTAAAGCATAGTAGGAGAAATACACCTGTAACTGAAAGGCCTGGTTAGTGTTATATTGGAGAATTGTTTAGTCTTTTGGATGTAGTTTTTGGCCAGACTCACCAGTAACTGAACCCTCCTTTAAACACATTCACTTAAGTCATCTCCATATAACTAAATGGTGAAATAGGTTTTATAGGCACTGTATATAGATTAACTACCTACACACAGCTCTAACTTTACTTTACTCCTCTTACTAGGAATGGAAACAGAAGAGACTCGCAAGATTATCAGCCATGAACCTGTTTTTTTTTTTCTTTCCTTTGCTTTGCAATACCATGAGCAAATGGAAAAGTAAACCTGACTACAGATTGATAGTCTTGAGTTTGCATAAAGCACTTGAGATGCAGTGATCATTGGCTCACAGCTCAAACTGATTTAGAAAAATCTAAAACTGTTTGATTTTGCAACCTTTCCTGAGAAATAAAGCAGCATTACACAAAGGCAAACTTTTGCTTTCTGGTATTCAATGAATAAGTTCCCGAACTTCCACAGGGAAGCACAAGTTGAGGGCACTGGGTGAGTATGTGAGGTTTGAAGCTTCACATCAAATCTACTGGCAAAATAAAGTTTGTTGGCCAAATCCACAGTCCCCCTTAGACACATGGCAGGTGGTCTTTCAACCTGTGATGCTCCTCATGCCTTTCCACACTTCTGTTAGACAGGTTGTTCCAGTTTTATGTTCATGTTTAACCATGATGCACTGCTGAGGGAAATATGTTAACGTTGCACTGCCTGGGTGAGCTGCTAATGGTAATGTAATTATTGTGACTTTCTAGCAACACACAAAGCTTTGGTTTGGTTAATTTATAAAAAATAAAAAAAAAGGTATCACTTTACAGCTCAGTAATAGCAGGATAATACTGGGGTAATATTCCAGAAACAACCAGGCAATTTAGGAGTAGTATCTAGATACTAAAAGCAAGGTAATAGGGATGAAATATTTTGCAATAGGCATGTAATGCAAGTAAAAATTATGCAATACTGATGTAACAGAGTATAATGTTGAGTTAAAAAAAATAATAAACTATTATGGTAATTACTAAAGTAAGATTACAAAATAAGTGGAGAATTCAGATCACTGGTCAGTGATCATCTGTTTAACCTAAATCTGAAGAATAATATTCATCTACAAATGATTATGACAGGAAGGGGTAGTATTTGTAACCTATACAAAAACCGTGGCTTAGATAGCTTCACTTCTGAAGAGCTTTAATGTCATCCATCAAGAAAAAATTACGTAGAACAAGGAATTTATGCATTTTTCAGTACCTAGTAAATAAACTGACCATGAAAAAGTACCTCATGTCCAAAAGCTCCTAACGTTACAACAGGCCTCTTTCCTCGCAGCATCTCATCTTCTGTGACAACCAACCTTTATGTGCTCCACTTATATTGTCTCTGCAAATATTGTATTCATATATGTCCATTTTCACTCATATTAGCCACAATTTTATCCTTTCAGGAACTTTTAGGTGAGATCTACAAAACAGGTTCACCTATCACTTGCTAGAAAAAAGCAAACAAGTCATGTTGGCATGAACAAATCCAGAAGTACTACCAGCATGCTTTCCAGGTTTCTGGTAAATTAATTTCATGTAATCATTCATGATGGCACTTTCTGTGTAGTGACTACAAAATGGGAATTTCTTTGTTAAGGACAAGTTTAAGGGTTTTCCCCTGTGGAAAATTTTGCCTACAATATTATTGTTTTAAGTCCTCATTTGTAAAATGTTGCACATATTAGGTGTCATTTAGCCTTAAGTATTAAATATTATTTTAAATATTACACGTGTTCTGAGTTCTCGGGATATCAATTCTTCATGACACCTGAGAGATGAATATGAAAATGTGTTGTTGAGCAGCAGCTTCTCACCATGTATGAGTTAGGGCGGAGCTCAGCCAGATCAAAGAATAAGATATAATGGTGAGTACAAAGTCATCCAAAAAATCTGTTGAATACCAATTAAAAAATTTATAAACTGATATTTTAGATGCTATAATAAAGTAAACTAAACAGTTTGTGTATTCCAAGTGTGTCTATATAAATTTCCATCACTGGTTTTAATCTCCTGATAACGCTGCAGCATTATTATTACAGTATTCTGTACTTTTGTTGGCACCTAACTTCATAACATTCAGCTTATTAAGGGCACGTCCCTCTTTTTAATATCTTTTTTTATACTTTTTAAAATATTTAGTTTTTTTAAGCATTTTTTCCTCATTCAAATGAATGGAGAGACTCCTCTTCACCTACTCTTTGTCCTATTTCAGCAACTACTTAAGCCTAGAGAGACCATTCAAACTTTCAGGAAATCAGCAGCCACCAGCCTTGGATTCCGCTTTTTGATATCTTTTACAGCTTTTGAATAAATCAGTTATGGTTTTAATTTCCAATTAAATTTAAGTTAAAATTTCTGCTCTCCCCCACCAGAGTGGTGATGAAATCAAACACTCTAACTTCTGCTCTTAAACTTTTTTTCTCAGTTTTTCTCTTTCGCTCTCAAGTTTTCAGCTTTCACAAACAAATTATACAAAAAAAACGGTGGTTGCCACTTCAGAAGCCAAAAACCTCTTTTTCGAGATGCTGAAATCCTTATCATTGACTTTACAATCGTCACTCTGACTAAGATTATGCGTCAGAGGGATGATGTGGCCTTTACAATGTTGCTGAACAGGATCCATGTAAAAGATAAGTTGAAGTAGTTGTCTGAAGCAGACCAAGCTTTGCTGTCTCAGGACGTCACTAAACCTGAACTCTGTCCAACTGATGTCCTTCATATTTTTGTTTTATCCAAACCGGTGGATAAACACAATACAGAAACATTAGATCTGCTCAATTCTCACACCATTAATGCAGATGATTACAAAAAAAAGATCCACAAACTGGCAAAATGGTACGACAAAATAAACCATTTAAGGAAGGCGGAAATTAATTACTGAATACACTTGTAGATGGTGAAGGGGCTTGTGTTATGGTCACCAGAAACGTGGATATTTCTCAGGGATTAATAAAAGGTTAATCTACCAATTTAGTGAGAGCAATGACCTCTGAACAAAATGAATCTACATGTCACCATGCTTGGGCTCAAGATAGACAACAAAACTGGACGGAATTGCCATAATAGAGCAGAAGGTGGTCTTGACAACTTAGTGTATATGGAAAGAGCTGAAGAAAGTCTGAATTTGAAAAGGAATGGTACGCAGACAGTTTCCTATTGAGCTGGCTTTTGCTTGTACAATTTATGACCTACAAGGTTTTACTACATTTTTAATATCTTTTAAATTTTTTTCAGTAAGCAGTTTTAGTTTAAAAAAAAAAGAAGCAGAAAACAGAGACAGAAAATACTGGACTGATCGGAATGACGCAACTAATTCATTTATTTTAACCTTTGTCCCCTCTTTGGGCATTTTTACAACTTTTTTTTGATTTTGTGATCATTTTGGTTGTGTTACAGCTTATGGCATGAGTTTTTGCAGTAAGTTTTCTTTTTAGTAAAAAATGGACCGCTTCATGTCGTTTATTTATGCACTTTGCACGTTTGTGGTCTTTTTACATTTTTACAGTAAGTGTCAGCTATTTCAGCAAAAACAGTTTATTTTTGCTGGAACAGCTATTTTCAGCATTGCTTGGAAAATCCTTCCAAGGCTGAAGCATTCATACGGCATTTTCTTTTTCCTAGTTTACATAGCAGTTTTACTGTGATGCATTTATTAATGATCGCAACAAAAATATATATAGTAAGAAAGCTGATGATTTAGTGTATTGTAGGGTGGCTATAGCTGGCAATCATCCACAGAACACAGGGTCAGTGGTTTGACTACTCATCACTGGGTAGTCGAAGGCTATTTGTTGAAGTGACCTTGGGCAAGACACTGAACTGCAAGTTGTTTCCGATGGCTCAGTTGAGCAACTAGTACAGCAGCATTATTCATCTGTGTCTGAGCAATGGGTGAATGAGAAGCAACATTGTAAAGTGCTTTGAATAAAAGCACTGTATACCTGGACCATTTCCCATTTTAGTTTAGTTTTTACTTTTCAGACAAACACAGAAAATAACTACCAAAACTTTAATGGTGAGTGACTAATTACGTAAGCTGGATGAGAACCCACACAGTTCTAATCCGTATCAGTGGGTCCCACCCAATGATATGGAACAGTATCGAACTCAGTGAACAGAAACATACATACAGGTTTGTTTTTGGAATGTCAAAGTGTAACTGTAGGCGTGTGTAGTAAGCCTAGACACACTATGTAGCCACAGCCAGAAGTGTGAATAAATACAAGCCAAAGCATTTAGAGGAAAGCACAGTGGCAAAGTGGAGTATTGTGCATTGTTTATTTGAGTTTTATTCCAGTCATCCACTAAGATATTTATTTAGAGTATCCAAATTGGCCATTTAGTATATAAATGGTATTTTGAATGTTAGAGCATTAAAATGATATATATTTGACGTTATTTCACAAGAACCAGACAATTTACTCATAAAACAATGCTCTGTAACTTCCACTCCTGTTTCTCCCACCTAACATAACTCATTCCTCCATTCCTACAGCCTTCTGCTGCTCTAAGTAAAAAAAGGATTATGCTGCACCTCGCTTTGCCACAGCAATAACACACAAAGCCCAATATGCCATAAACACAAATACTCTAGTTCAGTTGGACCAACATTTTGCCACTCTTGCTGAAATGTTGCTGTAAGCAGTTGCCTAGTTAGCCTATACAGATGTGCCAGCCCTGCACAAAGAGCATATAAGAGCAAGGCCCACAGTAATGGCTGATCGACTCAGGCTTTAAATCATTTTACTAAAAATTTTACAAAATAAAGATAATGTCAGTAACTAACTCATTGAATCAATGTTGTTTTTCTATTGGTCACGATATAGCACTGAGCTAATGACCTTCATATACGATCTGTGGCTGAAACATACAGTAAGCTAGCAGACTAATGCTGAAGGTCATCTTTTTAATCAGATATCTGTGATAATTGTTAGCATGTTGTTAAAATCATTGGATCATTGGAATCATTGGAGCCCTGCCTTTTGCCTTTCACTTCCACTCTAGAGACCTACGACAGAGTATAGAAGTGGCAAAACTCTGATGCCGTTTCGACAACAGCCAATAAAGGGCATCACAATTGAACAACTGCGATTTTGGACTGAAAGTGTCAATAGGAACAAGTACAACAAGTACATCAACACAGAAATGATGTAGAAAGCTAATTCCAAGTGAATAAAAAAAAGGATGAGTTCAAGTGAAAGCAGGGAGCGGGTAGAGGAAAATCTAGAGAGGTGGAGGTCCGCTCTGTAAACAGGAATGAAGCTTAGCCGCAGTAAGACAGAATACATGTGTGTCAATGAGAGGGGCCCAGGTGGAACGGTGAAGTTACAGGGAGGAGAGGTGAAGAAGGTGCAGGACTTTAAGTACTTAGGTTCAACAGTTCAGAGCATGTTCAGAAGAGACACTGTGAATAGATCGGTAGAAGGATGCTGACGTTGGAGCTGCCAGGCAGATGGTCTAGAGGAAGACCTAAGAGGAGATTTATGAATGTAGTGAGAGAGGACATGAAGTTAGTTGGTGTTAGAGAAGAGGATGCAGAGGACAGCGTTAGATGGAGGCAGATGATTTGCTGTGGCAACCCCTGAAAGGGAACAGCTCAAAGGAAGAGAAGAAGCTATACAACTATGCATATTTCCATTAGTTCTCTGACAGACACTGACAGCTCAGACACACAGGAGCCATTGACAGGACAAGAGATGTCAGGTAATGGTTGAAAGTTAATTTAACAAGGCTATCAGGGCAAATTAGTTGGCCAGTGGGTCATTATGGGGTCATAGAGTGGCCGCCTCCGACCATAGGGTCAGCGGTTAGCGCCCTGCTCTTCCCGACCACAACAGCCCATCCCCAGCCGTACAGCTCTGGTCCCAAGCCTGGTAAAAAATCGGGATGGTTGCACATAAAAACTGTGCGAAATCAACATGTGGGATAAGCAGGGGAAATGTTCTGTGTTCCACATATTCATTGGGGCATGTGTTTTTAGGCAGGATGCCCTTCCTGTCGCAACCCTCCCATTTTTTATAGGGCACTGAGGTCGCCTTTGGGGGCTGGGTAGGTCCACACCTGGTGGGGTAGGATTCAAATCTGCTGCCTTCTGCATCAAAACCCAATATTCTACCACTGAGCCACTAGGTCCCCTGCAGTTACCACATAACTAATTTTTCCCAAAGTCAGGTCTGCTTTAACAAGATTTGGGAGGAGCAAATCTAAACTAAACTGATTCAAATTCCTGGAAATCGTGAAGACTGAGTTCATGGAAACAGAAAACGAGCAACAACAACATAAAAGCTTGCTCTGGTTGTTGTGATGAATCCTTGGACAACACCAGAGCTCTACGATCCAGACAAATAAGCTTATCTGGATTACAGGCTGTCAGACATTATGCATAAATGCAGGGAAAATAAAGATAATTTAGAAAATGACCAGTTATCCTTTAAGCTAAGATGTGTAAGTTGTTAATATGGCTAAGGTGACAAACTGAGCTACTAGATTTTTCTTTTTTTTTTTTATTAGAGTAGAATGACTTGCTGCTTGAAATACACCTTATCTGCAAACAGATGATGATGTTGCAAAATACAAACACATACAAATTCACCCTTCCTTTATTACCTACAAGTACTTCCTAATTTTTACAGATTCACATGCCCTACGGACCCTTCAGCAACTCAGACTTCTCGGTTTGATTTTTTGGCTCAGGCTATCAATCTGTTGCAGGTAAAAAGGATGTTTTTCCATTTTAAATGCATTTAAAATATGTATATAAGATAAAAGTCTATTGTGTTTATGTATATTGTTTATGTTAGATAAATTAAACTGTGAGCGACCCGTTTTCGTTTTGTTTTTTTATTCAGGATGAAGTGTGTTATGATCTTTCTTGTGTTGACGTTGGTTGTTCTTATGGCTGAACCTGGGGAGTGTTTCTTTGGACGTGTGAAAGCTGCATGGAAAGCTTTTCTGGGTAAATCACAAGTGAACGTGCATTGTCTTTGTGTTGTTTGGTAGTTATTAGTTTGCACATCAGAATACATTTACACCTTTACAAATAGAAAAAATGATCTAACCAGATCATCATATGCAACCATACAGAACACGAAGAGTCATGGAATGTTTTTTTTATGAATGCAAAAATCTGAATCATGTGTTACGGTATTTGCAGTAAACTTAAATGATCATCAAATTAAATGTATTACCAGTTGAATGTTTTCAATAAGACACCTCTTTTCAATTTTTTTTTTTTTAACCAATTTTCAAAAAAAATTTAACCCATGTTCTTTTTGTGGGGTAAATGCATCTTTTGGCTGACTGTATCTTTGGCACAAATAAGTTTAAAAAAGGTACAGGTACATGAGAACTTTTATTATGCTATTTTGTTGGCATTCATAATTTAATAGATAAGCATTAGCTATTACAAAGAAAAATTACAATTTTAAAAATATTAATTTATGCAAACATCTGTAACTACATTTAATTAAAACAATCTGCCATTAAATCCAACTTGAGCTACAAAATATATGATAAAGTGAGAGGTGTACCTTGTGGAATGCCTGTATTTATTTAGCAAGTTCTGTGTTTAAGTCCTGATGGTGAAAAAAACAAAAAAACAAACCCATAAGAAAACCACATTCAACTAGTATTGCATATTCTAACAGTCAACATGAAAATATCCAGCATTTTTAACAGTATGTCGTGTAACCTACTAAATGTGTGAAGGAGAGAATGGTTGGCTTAAGAAATCTGATCTAATATTGAACTAGGAAGGGAGTCCACTGCTGAATAGTCCAGACTTTGTCAGAGCAGGTCTGACAGAAGAGAATGCTGCAGAAGTTAGACAAGCAGAAATTGTACCCAGAATCATAAAATAATGACTTCAGAGTTGGGGAGTTTTAAAAAACTATTAAAATTACTCAGGTACCTGTTCTGCTGCATTTGTAGTTTTGTTTCAAGACTCATATTTAAGAAGCCTAACCATTAAAAGTTTTAAACTATTTACTGGTCAACTCATAGACCCATCAGTCCATCTATCAGCTAACTGTTGCAGCTCTACTCCTTGCTACATCAACTAAAATATACTAGACTATGGAGCAGTACACAATTTGGTCTCATATGATCACTTTCATTAAAAAAAAATTAAATTAAATTAAAAAGTAATAATAATACAAACATTGAGTATTAAACATCTAGACAATCTTAAACGTATTGTTTTTTTGATTATAATTAGTAACATTTTTGCTTTGATGTCAACATTTTTTGTTTAGATCATAAGAAAAACCCTGATGTGACGATAGCTACAAGGTGAGGTCTTCTGTCAAGTAATCAGACTAGTACATTATTTCAATAAAAGTTCAACAAACAAACTTGATGTAATATTTTAAACAAATTTCTCTTTTAGTGATGGAGCTACTGGGCAACAAGGAGAGAAAGGCAGCCCACAGTCTGACGGAAATCCTCCATTTCGAAAGTTCAAGATACAGTACTAATGTGAATCTCATAAACATCGATCATCCACAACATCAATACTGGTGGTCTTAATAATGTCTTTGAGGACAAGGGTCAGTGTGGACACTCTAAACAGCCTCCAAAAGTACCATTTTAATTCTTTTATTCAGGGAAAAAAAAAAATACTAAAGCAGATTTAAATTTCAAAAAGGAAAAGTACAAAAAAACATGTACGGTAATTATGAAAAATAGGAGTCTAAGAGCACTGTTAGCTGATGTTGACAGGTAGTTAACCCATAATGACAGAATAGCATTTATTAGTTGTAATATCACAATATAAGTCATAATATTTTTAATAATTAAAAAAAACATCTTTACATTAAAAGCCCCAGGTGGTATGAATGTTGGGATTGATGATCGACGTACATATGATTTGAGAGCAAATCTATCACCAGTTTAATCTTTAAAGCTTTGATCTTTACAATTTACAGAGTGCAATCTCAGGCTGAGAAAACAGAGCTGTAGTTCTGAAATTACTTTTTATTGCTTTTAAGAAATAAAACAGCAAAACATAAGCCAAACTCTGCTGCATGCTTGATGTCAAATTCACAATTTACAATTGACGAATATTGATGATTATATGTTATCACCATAATCTGTGTGTGCATGAGGGTGGAACGTTTTAAAAAGAATTCTTCCATAGACGCTGTATACAAGTTACACTGCAATTACTTTTAAAATAATCACACTTGAAATAACTCACTTCACATTTCATTTTGAAATTCAATTATTTTGCCTGAAGGATTTTGGTGCCCGTCTGTATTTTTTAGGAATGTAAACCATTTAATTTGACATTCATTTTGGCTGATTGATTCTTTTAAGCTTATATCAAAAATATCCATTTTATTATTTATATATGAAGACATATGTATTCTAAAAAGCATCCAATATAATGTTATAGGCAGTTAAACTTTTACACTAGCAGAAACTACCCTTTTTTTTTTTTTTTTTACCCTAACCCCAAACCAGCTAATTTGTCTTCAGAGAGAAGAGCCCAGACAGGCTGTGATGTCAAAGAAAGGATGATAGATCTTTCTCACAGTCACCTGAAGACAAATTAAAGGGCATCATGCACCAACCCTGAAAATGACACCTGCATCTCCCCATAAAACTAAAACAAACACACACCAACCCAGCAAGCAAAGTTTGTTTTGGGAAGATGGGGCTTCATTTAAAACATATCGATCGGAAATGAGATGTGGTCAGAGGAGGGATGAGGTTATAAAGGTGTGTGTGTGTGTGTGTGTGTGTGTGTGTGTGTGTGTGTGTGTGTGTGTGTGTGTGTGTCTCTCTCTAAGGGTCACCCGTGTCATTTGCAGTGGTTGTTTACCTAGAGGCAATAGCTGGCCTCACACACAGGCCCTTCCCAGACAGAGACGTGTGGTAAATAATAGAAGAGCTATGACAGAGGGCAGACACAAACACAGATCAGCATCAAGGTTAAAGATGGGTGTGGATGTAATGGGAGAACTCTTTATCGACACGTCATTAATACATGAGGAGGGTTCACCCGAGAGGAGAGACAGTCATGTAATCAGCGTGGATCCTGACATCTGCATATCAGATGCATGAGAGGTCTGTATGTCTTAATGACAGTTCAGTCAATATGAATTCAGCTTTAGAGAGTCAGGTGAGGCCTGTGTCACTTACTCACATTACAGGCTCTCACCATTCATAAGCGTTTGACCCTATGGTTGAAGATCAAATGTAATAATATTAATAATCATGTGGTTTTCAAAAACCCTCCACAGACAGATGTGTCACTTTGTTTTTAGAGGGAACAAACAAAACCCTGCAGATGAGATTACACCAGTGTAAAACTATGTTAAAACAACTGATAACAAAATTCATTCAATCTTGAAGCCTTATGGAATAAAATGTGTTGTATTACAAATTGACTATAATTAGCAGTAAAAATCATGCAAAAGCCTTAAAAAAAAAAAAAACTTAAAATTTTGTGAACTTATGACGACTATATTTTCTCATTTGCTGACACTGAACTAAAAACCAATTTAATGCATTGAAAACCATCTTCAGATGCTTTTTAGTTACTCTTTAAAGTAAATTTGTAAAATGCATTTTATTCCTCTCTCTCTCGCTCTCTCTCTCTCTCTCTATATATATAAATTCCGCCCCCCCCAAACAAACTGAAAGCAAACTGAAAAGACATGGCAAACAAAGATTACACTGGCAAAACTCATCAATCAGCAAAAAGTTTGAAAACTGGAACAGCACAATCGCTCCAGTTACTGTCCTATTATTACCTCATTTGATAGTTCAAAGAATTTCTGAAGAATCAATAATAAAGCAATATTAAACAATATTTCATGTTAAGCAAAAAATATTTTGCACACAGGGAAACACGATAAAAAAAAAAAAACTCCTTCAAACCGTCAGTAACTTGTAACCACTACTAACTATTATAGATCAGTCTAAATTTTACATTTTACATATTTGCTATTAGCAATGTTAACGCTACAATATACAACATGCACGAACCAAGCTAGCTGTAGCATGATGCTCTGAATCCATCTAAGCAGGTTGTCAAATGCTAACACTATGGCAAAGCCCCTGGCATCTAATAGATACATAGATAGATATAGATAGTTATGGATATGCACAAGGGATCCTGTCATATCTACATGTGGTGCTCAAGGTTTGGTGTTTTCTGAATGGTTAGAGACTGTACGTTATGGGTTATAGAGTTTCTCGACCACAATAAAGCTTTAATACATACTATGGCTTCAGATATGCTGCTCGTGAGAAAAGAACATAAACGGTATATACAATAAAAGTGTGGCTTGCTTAAATCTAAATATTTAAGCAAAGAAAAATACAGATGAATATGTGGTAAGGAAGAGGAGGGAAAGGACAAAAGAGGAATACAACAGATTTGGAATGAGGAGTGTAGCTTTAGGATCACATTGTCTATACAAGCGCGCGTGTGTGTGTGTGTGTGTGTGTGTGTGTGTGTCTGTCTCTCGGTGTTAAATGCACTGATCAATATGTTGGATGTCACCAATCTCCCCAGTAGTGGTCGAACGTGGATACAATACCTGAAGCAATTACTGCCCTCTCTCCCCCTCTTTTGTCTGTCCTTTCTCTCTTGTTGTCTCCAACCTCTCTCTCTCCCTCCCTCCCTATCTCTCTCTGTCTCTCGGACACAATTTGTCTCTTTTTGGATCTTTTAGCTCTTTACTCTTCAACACAGAACAGCAGATGACTAGACCACTGACAAGTTTACAGCCAACTAGCAACAGACAAACCCTGAGACACTAAAACCTGAGACAGGCAATCAGGGACAAAATCAGACATATGCATTGGACATCCTCACAGCATTAAATTGTTATTTCAATGCCTTAAGTACTGAAAAATTATAAAACTACCATTTTCTTTTAGGCATATCAGTATACTAATAGTTAAAAACACAAAAACATAGATTTTCCTCACTACTGAACATTTTGTGGTTGTGATTGTGTTTATGTAGTGGAAAAAATTAAAAGCAACAAGCAAAACAACATTGCAATAGTGCAATACATCTCCTCACACATTGCGGCCTTCCAGTGAGGAGTTTGCATGTTCTCCTGGTACTTGCGTGGTTTTTCCTCAGGTACTCCAGTTTACTCCTACAGTCAAAAACATGCAGTGTGAATGGTTGTCTGTCTGTGTGTATCTCTCTGTGTTGGCCCTGTGATACAGTAGACTGGCAACCTGCCCAGGGTGTACAACAACTCTTGTCCAGTGAAAGCTAGGATAGGCTAGAGCCCCGCTGCCCTGAATAGGATAATTGTTTTCAAATATGTTGTTATGGCTGTGCCTGAAGGATGAGCCACAGTTGGTGTCCATGGACTGGCCTGTGTCACTTCATTGCTGCCACTAGATTGGACAAGCTGGTCAAGTGTGTGTGTGTGTGATTATGTTTATATTTTTTAATATTATGTATTTAATTTTTTTTTTTCCCCCCACTGCAAATACTCACCAGGTAGCTGGAGTAGGACTGGGAAGCACTTTTATTTTAATAGTGCTTTTTGGTGTTTTGGTTCGGGAGTTTAGGTTACACATCCTGCTTTTATCTTTTTTCAGTTTGGTTTGGTTTGGTTAGGTAAGGTACGGTTTTTGTTAGAGCTTTGTGTTAGATTTTTGGGCACTGCTCACCTCCAAAGTCAATAATTTGCTACCATTTAGATTTTATTTGGGATTGGGAAGAGTGGGAGAGTACACACACACACACACACACACACACACACACACACACACAGTTTAAACTATGATAGTAATAGAGACTATGGCAAGTTAATAACACTTTCTGTTGAGCCTTTCTGAAGTGGCCATGGTTACATAAAAAGAAGAGCTTGAATTTGATGTTAGGAGGAACACACTAAGAAGACAGAAATAACAAGACTAACTCCTTTTCCTCTACAAATCCGCAGAGAGAGAGAGAAAGATCTGTCTGTTAAGATCAAACACTAACAGAAGCTCAATGCTTGGTGGCTGAGAAAAAGCTGTGATCACAGTGTCATGCACACTGATCTTTTTACAAACCTCATTACATGTAGCAAATGCTACATGGCAGATGTTTTAATCCAAAGCTCATAAAAATTGAGACAAGTCACAAGTCTGGGGTAAGACCTGCTGTTTCACGTCACAGGAGTAAACCAAAAAAATTGTGGCTATCTTAACATGACTGCCTCTTTGTTAAATTAAAACAAACAGTAATTTATGTCACTCAGTTAAAAGCTACTCAGGAAATATTGCCTTATGCCCTACGTATACTACATTTCTACTGTACTTTTCACCAAAAGAAAAATTTCTGGCACAACCTAACCTACTGTCCAGATGCAAGAATGTGGGAAAGCAAGATAAAACTGCCATCAAGACTTGCAGATTGATAAACAATCTGGAAAAGATGACTCCTTTTTGTGTTGCAGAAAAATTCTAAATAAAAGGTGGTAGTTAAACCTAATTTATCTAACAATTGGCTCAATTTACATTACTAATCTTTGTCCATGTATTAGTGCTTTAACTCCAGGACAGGGAGATCTTTTCAGGCAAAGGTTAGGTATCATAATACTATTTTAAAAAGTATTTTCAGACATCATACTCACCATCTGTCAGCCCAGTTCACATTTGATCATGCGTTTTTTCTTATCTCGCAAAATAAAGGCTAAACGAAATTGCAACAAAACAGTATTCTTTAAAAAATAAGCTCTGAGAGGAGCTTATTGTAGAAAATAGAAGCCACATTTCAGACATTGTCCACAAGTGTAATTAAAGCTACTTCATAGTTAAAAAATGTTTTTATTCTGTTCTTTTTTACTGGTACACATTTTTACATATGGTAACTTACTGAGTAATCTGTAAGACCAATGGTGCAGATTTGGCTTTAGCTAGGAAATTTTCAGCATCAAGTTGTCCAGTTTTAAACACTGCAAAACATAGTCAACTACACATGTGACAAAAGCGAAAACTCAACCTTGCTTAACATTGCTTTTTCAACTATAGCTCCACAGAAATTGTCTTAAACAGAAATCCAAGCCATTATACAGGTTTAACTAAGTACATTAGCATCTAAATGCGCTTACTGCAAACTGTACAAAAGGTAATGGACACAGGATTAGGATTTAAATTACAACCTTTACCTGATAAATCCTACCCACAGCATGAGGTGAGGGAACCCTATGGCAGTCTGAGATCGCCACAAAAAGCCATGATTAAACACTTACAGTGAAAGATTTCACCATGAAAGAATGAAAACTTACATTTGGATAGTCTTAGTTTTATCCATTTCTTTTCACTTAAAGCTACCCTTTATAGTAAAGTCGAGACCTGTGGGTTGTGGGGCCAATATTAGTTAAGTATATATTTACAGAGCTTGGCAAAATCGTCCCGTGAATAATTCATCTTCCATGCTCGAAAGAGTTTGTTGACAAGACAGCCTGACGCAGGAGAAAGGAAATCAATGCAGCTATGATGGGCAGCAGACTGCAGCATATCTTCTTCTGACCTTAACTCAGCTTTAGGTGTGTGTGTTAGTTTTTGGAAGGGGGGGGGGGGGGACTGTGTGTGTGTGTGCCTGTGGTTACAGTAGTTACAATACAACCCTATGTAAAGTGATCAGCTCTTAATCTGCTGATCGTAGTGAAACAGTGTCTGTCAGATGCAGACATGCCACAGGGAAATGTCTCACATCCTTTGGTTATACATTGTAGACAGTAACTCTAGCGCACTGCTTTACCTGAAACCTCCATTAAAAACAGTAAAAGGCTGTCACAGTGTGCAAACCACTTAACTGTAAATCCAATGGATCTCATGATGTGATTAATATTGCAGCACAGCTGCTACGGCTGTCACTTTTTCAATTCAAATTAACATATATTCCCAATTTTTTCTTGTCAGCTTATCTGTGGTGGCCTTTTTGCATGTGTCTGTGGCAAAGTAGGCAGACAAGGTTGTACAGTAAGACGCAAAACAATTAGGTCATTAAAAGGCTGCCAGTCCGAACCTGCACACAAAAACGCAATAGAAACCTACCATTTTTTAACAAGTTTTGGTCTGCGAATATTTTTTTTCTGTTCAGTAGATGTCCAAGTCAATTTATTGTTTAAATTTTTATGTCAACATTGAATTCATAGAAAGAATAACTTTCTGTTGATCAACCTCATAAAAGCCAAACTAAGATGATATGAACTTAGTATAAACATAAACTTCCAAAATGTGCTTGACTTGAGGTACTATAAATTCTGATTAATTTGCCATAATGTTGCCATTGTACAGTAGTCCATCTTATTTTTAAGTGAGAGTGAGATTTATCATTTGTTTTTAAATGTCCAAGCAGATTTAAATTCCAAATTGAATGTGTATATTTGAATTTGAGCCACATGTAAAAACTACTTTTAAGTCTGAATGACTAATAAGTAATAATTAATAACAATACTTAAATATTTTCTCCTATTCAAAAGAAAATTACCAATTTGAGTAAATGCTGAAAACCCTGACAGTTGTGCGTTGACATTCTGTATTAAAAACCACAACCAAAATAATCTTTCAACTAAGGGACACCTTTTAAGTGTGCTGCCATCAGTTAATTTGGCGAGTACAGTCCTAATATTAATACAAAACAATGCAAAACCAACAAAGAACAGAGTAACGTTTAAAACAAAGAAGTTACCTTTGACCCTCAACACAAAGTGTAGTTAAATCTACTATATGTAGTGTATGTGTATATATAAGAGAATGCGTTGTCAGTCTCTCAACCAAATAGTATTTCTACCTAGAAATAGTGGACTAAAAAGACTTTCAGTGCCTCATGCATTTTCTCTGCCAACTTGTTTCCACTCCTGTCTCCTATTTAACATCACTCAGTCAATGTCTCCCTCTCTCATCCTTTAAATCTCCTCAAAGAGAACGAAGATAAACTGTTGAAAGATAATTGAACACTAACAGGAGTCAGAGTCAGATGAATGAAGACAGATGACAGGCCTTTTTCAAGAGTGTTTTAGCTCCTCAGAGGCAAATTCAATGATACAGTGTGTGAAAAGCCTTTTGGGTTTTAGTTCACTGATTTGAGTAACAACCGTAAATTAGTAAATTGCAGCCATCTGTTTCACTTAAAAACATAAAAAGACTCTTTTCTCTGCTTCACAGCAGTGTATTGTCCCTTGTGCTTGTTCTCTACCAGGTTTCTTTCCATTGTGCAATTGCTATGGACAGTTTTTAGGGTTGCATTCCAAACCAACCATGCACAAACTAAAATCATAAACGTTAAAATCTGAAGAATTTTTTTAAAAATTGTATATTTATGTTTTATGATACATCCCAAATATTCACCGATATTGTGGTAGGGTATCCAAGCATAGCTTCCAAAATAACATTATTGACACTTATAGGTAGGGGAATAATTAAGAAGAAATAAAGAGTCAATTATTGTCTAATATGTTTGGCATAACATTATGCTGCATCTCCAATGAGCCAAAATCTTGGAGCATAGAGGAAGTTACATATTTTTTTGGTTCCATTATCAAAGCCAAAAACAAGTCCACTATAGTACTACTATAAGAAGTAGTTCCTAAGGAGTAAAAGGGCTGTTTAAAATATCAAAGGTTTCCACAAAAAAAATTCTGAAATGTTGTTGGAATTGCAGCAAAGATGCCCACTATCTCTTGCTGTTGTGAAGGTAATTGCAATTTGTGAAAACTTTGTGGATTGATGCAAAGTGAATATATTGTCTATATTGTGAATATATTGAATATTTATTGTCTCAAACACTCCTTCATCTCAACATTAATTCTAGTTCTTCTGGATTAAAAGTGCCAGTGGAGCCATGTCAAATGAGCTCACAATGAGCATATGCTGTGCATAAGCCTCTGTTTGTTACGTACTATTCTCCCTCCAATAAATTAGGTATGAAAACCATATGACTACAGAAAATAGAACCATTAGGTGAGACTAGCTTCAAACAAGGTCCCCTATTAGCCAACTAAAAATGAATGCAACAAAATAAATAAAATAGGGCTGCACCTAATGATTTTTTTTCTCAATTAATTGATTCGTCTATTGATTATTTTCCCATTAAGCTCATTTTTAAATCAATATATAATAATACAGTAACATAATTAATTTACTAAAACTTTTAATTTAAAATCATCAATTATTTATATTTCAATATACTAATTCAAAGCATGCACTGCAGCCTGCAGTATGCATTATTCCTAACCCAAAAAACAGGCTAGTCTTAACTGGTAATTTGTGTTTCAGAGACTTATATGTCTCTCCACAATATAATTAAAGCAAGAGCTTGTTCCATTCAAGTTAAAGTAATGTGGTGGAATCTACATTTCCTCAGTAAACAGATCAGTTTACTTTAGTGTAAATACTGTAACAGAATAGAAGAATGAACATGAAATCAGTCACTATCACTGATATCTGTCCTCTGTCTGCTGCTGACGGGTACAGGGTCCTGTCTTGTTTGGGAGTGTGACTGTCTCAGTGTCAGTGTCAGCCTGTACCTGTGGCACATTAGGTTGAACAGTTGAACAGCTGAACTGTGAGCACAGCTGAAATAGTCACTTTTCTGCTCATTTATGACTGATTATGATTCAGCTCGTTAATTTACAGTGCGTTTTCAGGCCGGTACCTGAACACCTGAACAAGGACACAGAGAGAAGCTGCTGCAAGAGTTTATTTTCTTCTTCACTATTTTCATCGGTATCTTGAAGAATTCATATCTGGCCATTTCAGAACACAAATATTTATATTTCCGTGCTCTAGTTAACCTTAAAAATCTAAATGTTTTTTAAATTGGCCCAGGTACAGATTACATTAATGCGTCACCCCACCCCTAAAATACATTTTTAAAATGCTTTAAGAAACGCTCAGAAAAACCTTACCATTACAGAACATTCAAAAGGCTTAGAAATTACATAAACCTTGTTTTAACTGCTAATCTTCCCATAGTTCCAGTTATCTAAACTGTAGGTCTTTACACTCTAGACAGTGCACCTCACTACACTTTGGGCAGTGCATTGGGGGGGACGCTGCCAGGGCCTCACCAGCCCAGACGTGCCACCACCACCACCACGCCCTCAGAGAGGAATCCACATGTTGCCACTCGGCACACTGGTCTATGGCAGCATGCAAGTCTTCCCACTCTGACCATGCTGATTATTGGCGACTCCATCGTTAAGAGAGGTCCACTTAAATTTAGCTAAAACTTTTTGCTTTCCTGGAGCCACTGTCAGTGATATAGTGGAGAAAGATCCAAACCTGATAGGAAAACATCCTACTGCAACAAAAGTCATGATACACGTTGGCAAAAATGACACCAAACGCCAACACTCTGAGCGGCTGAAACGTGACTTCATGTCACTTTACAACTCACTGGAGAGTTATCACGACACTCAAGGTTGCAGCAGGATGAATACGTCAGTCCTAATGAGTCAACCCCCCAGGTCATTAAAGTCATTATTAGTTATTAACTATCACATTCCCAGAAACACAGGCAAAGGTGGTAACTTATTTGAGAGCCTTACTCTTAAGTCTTTCACACCTCAACACTGTGTTTAAATTATTATTAGATGCAAATTGTTTTTTCCACAAAATGTTAATAAACCCACACACTGTTTTAATCACACCTTAGACCTTGTCCTTACATACAGCATTGAAATTAATAATTTAACACTATTTCCTCATAATTTTCTTTTGTCTAATCATTTCTAATAACATTTGAACAAATTTCCCTTGAGCAGTTAGAAAACAATTCCACTACATTAGAGGTTTATCTGAAAATGCTGTGAACAAATTTAAGGGAATGATTTTCTCATCATTTTCACCATCATTTGTCACCTTTAACTTACTCCTGTACAGGATTATCTAGTTGATGATTCCCCAGCCTCACTGCAATATGATACTAGATACTGTTGCCCTTTTAAAATAGAAAGCAGTAAATCAGAGGAGACATCCTCCGTTGTACAATTCACAAATGCGCAGCTTAGAGCAGGCATCATGAAAGTTAAAAAGGAAAAGGCTAATTAAAAGAATCACTTTTAGCCTGGAAAAAACAGTTAAATAATGTATAAAAAAGAAAGAGAAAAAAAAAAAGGTTCCTCCGCGATGCCAGAACAGCATATTATTTGTCACTTATTGACAATAAGAACAATCCCCAGTTTCTTTTCAGCACTGTAGCCAGGCTGACTAAGAGCCATTGTTCTGTTGAGCCTAGTATTCCGTTAACTCTGAACAGAAATTACCTTCTTTACTAATTAAATTATAGCTATTGGGGCGGTGGGGGTGGGGATAAATGAATAAATCACTAGATCCTCCCCACAAATATTACAAATAGATCTTCATGTACAACAGTGCAAGAATCATCAATAAGGCCCCAATCCCTCTTTTTACCCACAGACCTTGGTGAGCTAACTTTAACAATTGCCTCTCCAAAACTAACAGCATGTCTTTTAGACCCTGTCCCAACCAATATTAGATTTGATCAATCTTTAGAAACTTGCTATGTACCTATAAAGTTGCTGTAATCAAACCCCTATTTAATCTGGATCTCTTGATCCAGGTGTTTTAGCTAATTATAGACCAACATCCAGGATAGCGCCTTTCACACATGCAGCGGAATTTTGAAATTATAGTGACTTTCTAGGAGTGGGTATATGTGTGAACGAAAATGTCCGAATAAAACGCTGCCAGTTATATCCTACAAGCCCCCTAGTGCAATGTCCATATTATGCGCGTGAGCTTGTGTATAGCATGCTGCTCTGTCCCGAATCTTTTGGAGGATTAAAAGAGATTGAGTGGGCGTGTTAATGATGTTTGTATCACTCAATTGTCGCTGTAGTCGAGTGATTGAACGTTTTTAAAAATGTGTTACAACTCTCAGTGTTTCGTTTACAGCACATCGGTTTCCCAAATTTAAAATTTTATAACACGTTGTGCCTCCAGTGTGCGCTGATCTTGCATGGAAAGTGTGCGGATTTTCACACCTTTTGACACTTTTCAATGGGCCATCTCCTGCAGTGAGTTACATTGTCTAAAAAGCCATTCCAGGCAATTTTCGAGGCTTGATTCTTCTAATAATGTCGGTAGTAGATGTCTAAAACAGGATTATGATTCCACCAAGTCTCCTAAAATCTGTCTTCATGAACAAATACAGAAACAGGAGGAGAGAGAATAAAATGTGACCACACAGTCAACTATTCAAGGCGCAGTTTATCTTCTCCCCATTTAGGATGAATATACAGTAAAAAACTGCTAAAAAAATTTTCATTATTCACACCGTTTTTTTTCCATGGGTCGGAAATTATTTCCTGACTCCATACAATCTCATCCAGCATAATATTTCATGCGCTATCAAAATACCTTCAGCTGGGTGAAGATAAAAAACACCAGCAGGCTACAGTTAGTCCCAGAGAAAAAACCCTTTTTACTTGGGAATTAAAAATGACGCATACGATTTAAACTGAACATCTTTAGATTGATATGATCACATGAACAGTGATACAACACCGCATATAAGCCTCATTTATGTTATGGGGAGAGGCAAAAAAACCACTGCACATAGTCAAGGTCTCCCATATAAACAATGAAAGCAGTCTGAACAGTAATTATCTGTGGGATCGCTTGATAAAGTCAGATTAACTGCAAAATATTTAGGTTCATAGAAACTTTGTTTGGGAAGGGTTTGCCGTTGTCATGCATCTTTAATAATACTGGATATCACTTCTACTCTACAATTACAGTACTACTGGTACTGTACCATGTGGTACGGACCTTGATGTGCGCATGCACTGGGTGCCACCTACAGACCATATACTATCACATGCCATCTCGCTGGACAAGAGATGAGCAATCGCGGCAGAGACTGACACTTGACACTGACACTCAACGGCTACATCTGTATGTGGTCCTAGATTTGATTCGTATCCGATCTCTGACAACGTGAACGTTGTGAGAATGATCACAACGGAATTAATGTGGAACAGAACATTAAAGCCTCTAAAATTTAAACGCAGCCTTAGACATGGAATCAATCAGAATAGCAATAAGCACATTTAACAAAAAATTTAGAACCATTTCTTTACCTAAACAGTCATTTTTCTGAGAAACATTCCCCTCAAAATCTCTGCTCTGTAGTTAGTGAGCTAATGTAAAATGATGGAACAGCATGCAGTAAATAGCTGCTAAAGCAGGAAATGCAATTTATCAGCATGTGACATGAATGCATGATGTTTTTATTCTTGATGTAAAATATGTAGTGCATCAGCCTGTGATCAGTCCTTGTTACTTCATACTGAAAACTGCGCAAGAATTACATATCACAACTGTGTATATGCAGACCTGTTGTTGGATGTGTATGGTGCTCAGACGAAACAATGATAGAACAAATAAGACAAAAGTCATAAGCAACTAGATTCTATGATTTTACTATTTAGACTCTACCACTAAGAGATATAATAAGCATCAAGAAAACCATAATGAGACTTAGATTAAAAAAGGACAGATAACACAGCAAAAAAAACAAACACTGATATAACCGACAGGCGACACGCCGAGGATGAAACAAAAGAAGATAAGAAATTTCTGAGTAAAACGATAAGAATGACTAATGAGGCAGAAGGAGAAAAGGATTTCAGGAGAGAAACTAATCTTTTCTGATCCTTGTTCCACCTGTATAGCATTCTGAATTTGGGAGATATAGACACTTACAAATGAACAGTTTTAACAAATATGTCATCTACTGCTCATTTAGTTTGATTTCTTTACTAAAGAAGCAAGTAATGTCAAAGTTTTTTGCTGCTGTGGCGACCAGAGTATTTTATGTGAAAGAATGTGACCCCCCCTCAAAACCCTTCTTTCATCTTCACTATTATGGTTCTAGCCAATACATCCCTGCCCAATTCTCCAATTTGCTGTGTCTCCCCCAGACAGTATTGCCAGTGTAGCCATTTCTGTACCATTATGACCACTATTGAACGGGCAGAAGAACTTCGCTTAAACCAATGATCAGCCCTAAATACCCTCATGTCATAAATATAATGAAATGCATCAAGATGATCGAAAGTAAATTGCTGTTTCTGAAATAAAATGTGCAAGTGCACCTTGATATATTTTAAAAGCACTGTTCAGAAAGGTGAAAGTGATCTGGAGAAGTTTCCTCCAAGACATGTATGTGCTGGTGAAATTATAGTAAGTGGAAGCAGACAGGAACTCCCTAAAAGAAAGCAGGGAATGCACCATGTGTGCTCGAACTAGAGTAGGCATTTTCATATTATTTTCTGAAGTATGCAGTCTGAAGTAAACAGATGAACTAAGGGAGAGAATAGAGACAATCCATCAAACAGACAGTCTGCACAGTCACAGAAAAAGAATAAAAGAAAAATAAAAACAGGAAAAACTACTGTACCTCACAAGGAAAACTGAACACCTTGTTACAAGCAAATTTTAATATCTGTCACAACTTGCAAGGAGAAGAATAGAAACTTCTCCAAATAATACGCGTGAATGTCTCCTTTTCAAAACAAGAAGAAATTATTCTACAATCTTACTTTATTCATGGAATGATTTTATTATTTGTATCTCTAAAAGTAGTAGTATCTCTCCATCTTGGGTACTGAATGCTTATTGCTGCTGGCAAGGGAAAATTGCAGAAAACCAGATAAGACCCCCAGAAGTCCTGCTGTGTTACAGTATGACAATCAAAACAGATATTTTAAGATAAAAAAATGTCAAGAAGTAATGTTTTGCCTGAAAATATTTCACCAGCAATTCCACAGTATGTGCATGTTTTCAAACAGATTTTACTTAGTTGGGGATAAAACAGCATTTCCCCCGTGTTTTATTCAAAATGTGGGAATTTATCAGAACATTTACATTTCTTTGTCACACATGTCTTCATGGGAGTTCAACAATGGCCAACCGCTAACTTTTGCAGCTGTAGAGAATCAACATTTTAATATCAAACATTTACTTGGCTTGAACTTGAAGTTTTCTCTTAATTTCTCTAAATAAATACACACTGACCTTAAAATCATCTTTAGTTTTTAGACCATTCAAGAAATGCCCTGTGTTCTAGAGAGGCACCACTGGCTTTACAGCGGCAAGAAATATCAAATGTTGAATTCCCATGGCTTTCTGCATTAGTATGAAAAAATATAATGTGCCATATTAAGAAATGCATTCAATTACTACAATTTCTTATGCGTTTGTTAAAAAACACCCATTCAAATTTCCAAGCGCTGATGGAAAAACTCTGAACCCTGGAATTCAACTGGATTCATTTCCTATGGCAACACAGTCTTTTAAGTAGCTGTGGGCGGCAGTGGCACAGTTGGTAGAGTGGCCCTGCTCTTCCCAACCACGTGTTGAAGTGACCCTGGGCAAGACACCCTACCCCCAACAGCCCATTCCCATCCCCAGCTGTGCAGTGCCAGTACTAAGCCTGGTAGAAATTGGGGAGGGTTGCCTCAGAAAGGGCATCCAGCAAAAACCCTATGCCAAGTCAACATGCGGACTAATGATCCGCTGTGGCGATCCTGAACATACAGGATAAGCAGACAGGACAACAAAGAATAAATAAATAAAAAGGGAGTAGACCTACACAATGTTCAGAAGAAAGTTTGGACCATTTTTCCTGAAAGAACTGCTTTAGCTCAACCATGTTCCTAATATTCCTATGATGTTTGAATAGTTCGTTTGGAGCCATTCTGCAGTAGGTTTACGTCAAGGTTTAGAGTCACCCAACTTTAACTGGGCTTCAGCTAGCAGACATCTTTACCCCAGTGGTTTTGGAAATACTGAAACAGGAACATCTTGAACTACAATAGATGGTTACTAGTTTAAATCTCATATAACATTACTTTCCAAAATATCACCTAAAATTTTCATCATCAAGTCATAAAAATGCCCTTTACAATTTCAGAAAGTTTATAATAAACTTGTCAAATTCAACATTTAACCATCATAGAATAAATGACAATGAAAAGCAACACATTCCCATAGTGAGGAATAAGAAGCTGAGTAATGTTTTGCTTGTTTGCAAAAGGCAAGATAATTAAAATATTATAAAAATAGCTGCCAATTCATAGGTCAACAAAGTGAATCATTGTCTAATCACTTCAGCTCTGTTATGTTTTCATTTAGTTACATAAGATTTACATTATAATCAGGATTACAGAGAAAAAATAACACAAATGTTTTCACATTTTATAAAAGAGTGAACAGATGACCCTGTTCAGCTTTTAAGTAAATCAACAAAAGCTCTGAACATCTTAAGTTCTTCGGAATATTGTCACCCAGTGACACAGTCCTGATCACACTGGGACAAAAGAACAAAGCCGACTGAAAGTGAGGTTCAATCAGATTTAGCTGTAAAATGAACAATGTTCTCATTAGGTAAAATGTTGTTGAAGATAGAAGGGAATGCATGCAGACAGGAGTTCAATTAAAGCCCTCTGGGGATTAAAGCCAGACCAAGATGTATTTTTAACATTATGAATCCAAAAGGGATTTGTGAGCTGCATTAGCTGGTGTTAGCTGTTACCTTTTAGAGCAAGATGCAAATCAGTGGCCTAATTCTCAACTGTAGTTTGAAAATAGCAGCTGTATTAATGTGTCTGGTAGTACCATCAATCATCGGAGTGACTGTATGCTTTTCCAACAGAGCTGATCAGGTCAGCTGTGCAGCACCTAAAATATGAAGTATTAATTACTAAAGTTTACCAGCAAAATTCCCTCTCCCCCGAGTTTCTTTTAAATGATTTGAGGCTAAAGATGGTGTGAGTGTATGTGTCTATCTGCTGAATAAGGTTTTACTACATGTGCCTCCTATAATCAACTTAATATGTGTATGTTACTAACATGTCAGAAATTGGTGAAAAATGCCATTTCTGTGTGTTCTGAAGTGTAAACATTGCTTTTCCCTTACCATCTACATTTTTCAGCAAGTTTCCTTATGTACTGCAAGACAATGTGAATTTGCTTGTAATGGTTTCTGATACTTTTCAAGAATGGTTTTGAGATGAAATATACATATGCCATACAAGAAAATTTTTGTTTGTCACAACATAAAAAGGCATTGTATTTTATTTTTTATAAAGCCAAAAACTCCACCATTATGAAAGAAATACACATGGTGGAGGCATTCTAACACTTCCACGAGTGCACATCTATTAGTGCAGCATCCAGCAAAATGTTTACCTGCTGGTATTGTCCATTTGAAATTTTATTAACAGCCTGTATATTCACTCGCAGTGTCAGTTATGTGTATTTTAGAATGTAAAAAAAAAAAAAAATTAAAAACATTATTTGTGTAATCTGTCTACATTCACAAATCCAGTTCTAGATTAGCAGTACATCTTTGTAAACTTAAAGAAAAACACAGTTCTCATCCATAATGCCTTGGACTAGTTCATTATATCTGAACTATAATGTCCTCTACCAATGCAGGGACACACTGGTTGAGCGGTCTGGGGAGAGCAGACATGCTTGAGGGGACCTTGCCATCAATCAGCACATAATCTGAGAAGGCACACCATCAATGACAAAAAAAAAAAAAAACACAGCATCCTTGATAATATTGCAAATATACTTCAATAAAAAGGGAACAACAGCAAGACTGTGTGTTAAACTTGGTTAACTAATTTTCCATGCTTCCCTCTGCTCTACTGCTTGCTATGCTCCACTGCGTCTGCACAGCCATTCATTAAAAAGAATCCCGCAAAACCTACTAATCAAGCAGGAATCAGTCTGATTCGTTAGAAGGGTGAGCCTCACTCAAACTCTTTAAAAAGCTCATCTCACTTTATTGCTGCCAGTGATTCTGACTTCATGTTGACCTTCAACAGAGACTCTCCACACTAAGATACGTTCCACAACATATTTCTACTGAAAGTTTCTCCTAAAAGTAAAAAGCGTGTGCTAATTGTAAAGCTATTATTAGCTATAGTGAAGTGTATTTTGAAGTTATACTACACAACAGAAAAAAAACAAAACTTTTTGAGGCAAATCTGTCTGCAGGCAGACAAGTCAAGTCATACCCTTCCCTCTCTATCCTGATTTCCCATCTCTTTACAATGAAATAAAGGCAAAATGCATTCAGCCTTCTGTTCAGAGTTCTGAACAGAATGAAGCATCTACATCTTTGGTTTGAAGTTAGTCAAAATAAGCGTATAATTTTAGATACTATTAAATAAGAGGAAAAAAACTAGTTGCATGTCTTGACAGCTTTAAGGTTGAGTTTGACGGTCATTTATTTGCAGACCCTCTGTCTAATCTCCACATTTAAAGTAACAAGGCAGTGAGAGATGCACAAAGACTCAAATCTGGACGCTGCCCAGTAGAACCTGCTTCAAGCTGCTTGTGGATGAGCAGCGCTGCTGAGGTGGGGATTAAATGTCTTGCATCAATGCACAGTAATATTGGAAAAATTGTGCAGGAAGTGACCAATTTCCCCACTCAGCTTATCCCAGCTGGACAGAATGTAGACCAGTAGCTCTTTCATCTTAAGATCACATGTCTAGAGTAGGATAAATGCTCCCCATTATGAACCTCCAATCAATCCTTTCAAACATGCTGTTTGTTTGACACATGCTGTATTCTCCAAAACAGATGGATAAACATGGTGGCTGTCTAAACCTTCCCACTACTATTGTTTTTTGAACTTACTCTGAAACTTTCAGATTGACTGAAGCGTGAATACAGAAGAAAAGAAAAAATTATGTTCTAAAGGCAGTTATCTTTGGGTTCCATATACAGATAAGGAAGTGCCCTAACAATTGTTCAGGAAAAAAAGTAATATACTGGTGAAATGTATTATGCCAAATACATGTACTTATGTACATGTATGTACTTATGCCAAGTTCTGAATCTATTAGTGTTTACAGAATAGACACCCTACTAGTGTTTACCTAAGATTAACTTCAGGCATCCCAGCCTAGAAATAGCATTTCAGGGAGCTGCCTTCAAGCACATAAAGGCAAGTGACAAAGCCACTTAAATAAAAACTAAATAAATAAATTAAAAAAAGAGGAAAACTATTTAAAGGCATGTTTTTCATCATTTCCAGGTGTCGTGGAGCTACTTTCAATATGCAGGACAATTTTAGAACTTGTGGTAGTGGTGGGATATCAGTTGCTCATTTAAAAAAATTATAATAAAAAAATACAAAAGCTCCTCAAAATCCAGTACTATAAAATTAGTTTGTATATATAAAATGCAAATTCTGTCCCAAAAGATAACGGGGTACCCAAATAACCTCTCTCCATCACCAAATCGGGGCACACTGAGCTTAAGGCTAATCTCATTAAAGATGAGTTTGTCATTAAACAATAATCAAATACCTTTTCATGCAGTGCCTCCAAATGATTTAAGTCGGTGAAAATTGGAAGAGATATCTCTTTGGCATTCCTCTATCTCATATTTAAGTCTGGTTGGCAGCTTTGAATGTGCAGTGATTGCAGTCATTCTGAAAGTGATCCCACTGTGCAAAGTCTTTGAGGCTGTGAACCTCAGAAAAAGAATTAGTTTATGTGACAATGACTGTGTAGCTCACATTGGCAAATGTTAGAAAACTGCAAGTTCCCTACCAGCAGAACAATGAGGTCCCCTGCCAACTTATTAGGCTTGCAGAAAGATTTTTAGCAGAATTCAAGTGTTGAAAGAATATGGTTGGCATTTGATTCTTTATTACATATTAAAAAACTTGGTGCAGGTTATGTGAAAATAATGTAATTTCTTCTTTGCTTTTTCATTCATCTCTTACTTTAGGCCAATGCCAGTCTTGCTCACCTGCCAGTGTAGTGGCCATAGCTTGACTAGAATGCATTTGCATTCTAAAGAATGGCTTTACCAATGCTTAAAGCTGCAGAGTATATGGACTGCTCTGGTTTGTTTCAGAGCTTTCGTCTGTTTCTAAAGCAAAACATTGCTGTAAACTGAAATTAAATAAGTGACCCACCCCATGGAGGACAACATCATGCTAATAGACACAGAAAAAAGGTTCAAACACAGTCAAATCTGTGGACACTAAAGAGGACGGAAAGACAAAACGGATCCAGTTGGTGACTGTGATTCAGACAACTCTGGGTGAATGGTGAATGTCTTCTTAATTGCGTCTGATAATTTACTACCACCCATTGCACAGAAGCATGTTTGACATGCAGACTGGCAGAAGCTAAACCAGTTCTACAGGAGTCCCTTGAGAAGCTCTGGCTTGACATACTTCTGACCAGTGATCGGGCAAAAGTGCATTGGTTTGACTTTGACAGAAATTGGCTGCCATTCAAGACAGCTAAACCACGATCTTGTTTTACCATCTGTGAAGCTTAAGGAGTCAGCTGTCCACAAAAAGCCTACCCTCTGAAAAAATGCCTTACAAGCAACAAGTAGGAGTCCCAGACACAACAAGTTCTTAGCTCCAACAGTAAAGACACAGTTCATGTTCATGTAATTGAAAGATATAATTTCAAACAAATCTGACTATATTAGACCCTAGAAACATGCTGTCTGGCCCAAATTATTCTGTTGCGTAACCTGTAGAAGGTTTCACATTTTACAATCCATTTCTCATTAAAGATACAATCCCCGAAAAAAAAAATTATTTTAGTAGCATTTAGTAATAGTATTTTTTTGTCAATATCCCACACACCTAGTATGTATCATCACCAAGCACCTTTCTTGAGCAAAAACCCATCTTTAATAATTCCAGTGCATGATATCAGCAAAGCACAAAACTGAAGAAAACGTTACTAATTAGTGGGCAAAAACAACTTTAACATCAGAAAGCTAAAGATTATTCCCCTTCAGAAGTTGATAGATATCAAAACATATATTAAAAATTAACTTTATGACCCTAATGACGCTTTCACGAAGCCAAAAAACAAAAACACCTGCAGATTCGGTGACAAAATCATCTTTTATAGGTGTAAAAATCATACACATAAAATTCCAGGTGGGGACATGAGTAAAAATTGACTAAATGCAGGCAGGTGGTGGGTGAATTTAGGAGGACAATGTAAATAGAAGTGAAAATAAAAGTTTTGTTTTTCTTTAACTGTAATTTTACAATGGTTGCAGACTGACAGCAATTACAGTTGTAGACAAATTATTAGCACAAAATTTGCGTTCCATCTGTGTCAGCAGTTGTGAGCTAAATGCGCAAGTGGACAAGTCCTACTTATAAATAGTACAAAATCTTGTTGTTGTGGCGGACAGGACTTAGAATCAGTACATTTTAATGCTGGCCATGATTGGCTGGAGCCAAAACACACAGTGCATCACAGCTTTCTGCATGGCTGTAGAGCTGCAGTACATTCAGTGGTCACTGAAATCTGTCCATACTGAGGTTAATTGGTGTATGTGGTCAACTAAAATTTGCTTATTTCATGCGAATGGGTTGGGCCAAGGTATTACAATAACAGCTCAAAATCAAATCGGCACCCAACCTAGGTGCAGGTAACAGTCAGGTCTGGTACCCTGCATTGCGGGTGCTAGTTTACAAAACTGGACCTGTTCAGGACTGATGAATGCAATTGTTGCAATGCCATTGTTTATCTCTCCGCTAGATGATTAAAGGTGATACTGTATAATTGTTTTATTGAAAGCTTTATTAACTGCTGCTGTGATACCCTGCAGATCTTTAAGGAAACATCTAAGGGTCTGTGAAATATTTATGAATTTTAAAGTGACTTGATATAAACTATATTAACTATTCTGTTCTCTATAATTCTAGCATAAGTCATCATTGATTATACCCTGTTCACACAGCAATGTCACTGTAGGAGTTCTGGCAGGTGTCACTGCTAACTTTACCACAGCACAGCTGGTGCCTGTGCATGTGTGCTACCACAACTACTGTGGAGCAGATGGTGTTTTTCCTCACAAATTGACTGTCGTCAAAACCTCAATTGAGACAACAGCGATTAAATATCCTTTTAATTTAATAAAATGAGCAAGTTGGAATCAAGACTTAGTGGTTAAAGGTACAAAGAGCACATGATCAAGCATTGTTTTGACATTTTTAGACCACTAGCCTTTACACACTTGTTCTCATCAAGGCTGGAATTGTTAGATTATAGTCAGGGCAGACATGGGCTGTACACACTGCTGAAAGGATGCATTTATATCAAAGTTAGATTATACACCTGGTAGTGGATGAGAGCTGCAGGCAATGCTGAAGTTGTCACTCTTCTGCACATTTATGATTTCTTAATGTGGCCACTGGACATAAATAACACTTGATGAAGATGACAACTTGACAATGCTGTTAGTGCTGAGGTCACACAACTAAAAGATGCAGCAACCCCACTGCAGTCAGTTTATTTTCAAATCTTTGAGGATTCACACAACCAACACTTTAAAGTGCATGAGTAAGAGCAACTAACAGCTCTGTAATCAGACTAAATAATTTATTTCACCTAAGTCACAGTTTCCCTGCCTAATTTAGGTAAATGGGTACTATATTTGGATATGGTTAAAATTGTTTAATAAAACTTGATATTGTTCGTTAGGCATGTTTGCTTTTTATGACCCAGTTAGCGATAAATTGTTTTTTCTGTGCTTTAGGAAGCAGTGAATAGTTACACAGTTTGAGTCATTGTCATTATTTAACTACTGTATAGAACTATAAATGTAGCCCATTATATGTGAAAAGGTATAATTTACAGGCTTATTTAAACCCCAGAAACAAATCTTGTAAAATTGAAACAAGCACAAGCTCAAAACATGCTTGCTCTTTCCAAAACTATTAATATCAAACACTTAGTGGGCTGTTTCCTTATATTACCAGCAAATATTGACTAGATGCACAATGCTGACAGTTCAATGTCTATTCAATGTTTCTATAAGACATTTATATCCAAATCCAGACCATTTAGTCTTTTGTATAAGTAAGCAGGTGAACACTGTGCAAAGACCAAAAATTACAAAAACCTACTATTGATTTGATAACTGGATTATAAAAGTTGAACTTTTGAAGAAAAATTAGTAGTTTAGATGCTTTTGATTACTAAAATGGACAAGATAATTACTGAATGACTTCTAAAGTCCACTTATCTGCATTGTTGAGGTTTATTAAAAATATATATTTTTAAAGTCAAGACAAATACCCGAACCTAAAGGAACATCATCATCATAAAGTATTATCTTTTATGTTTGTCGGTTATTTATTATCAATGCAGCGTCATTGCTAGCTATGAAGGCTAATCCCAATAAAAGATCAAACTGGTCAACTACAAAAAAGTCATCAGTGGGCTAAACAAGAGACCAGTTTTGAATAAATAAACAAATCAGATATGGCAACATTTATATAGTTCTACACTGTTATTTGCCAACTATAGTAATTACTTCTACAAGTTTACTGTATTGCATTTTATACAGTTATACTGAACGGACCCCAGAGTAAGCTATGTCACACTGTGTACAAGGGCCTATCTTGTGACCTATGTGGCTTGTTTACCTGTGCCTGCCACACGGGTTAGATAGGGTCATCTGGAAATCTTTTATCTTTTGACTAAAAATATTTCTAAATGAATCATTCCTTAAAATTATTAACAAAAATACATACATAGGACAGTGTTCCAGGGGCTGCATGCAAAATTCATAGAGCTTCCCTGAGAGGCAGGGCTCATCAATCATTTAATTGAAAGAGAAATTGGGAAAATCATTGTGATTAAATACAGAAAGCAAAGAAAAACATTACTTGTGGTCAATCAAATAATGTCAATCAAATGTGGTCAAAATATTTCTAACACTGTTTGGTTTACTAAGAGCTATTACGGTGATAAAAGCTCCATGTGCCATCTAGAGCGATGTTAACGGCATTTTAACCACCTGGGAGGGAGAGACATTTACCTTAAAATGATATTTAAATGTCATGACAGCATGTGTGTATGTACAACGGGCACATAACAAATGTAACTCAATAAAGGGCTACCCTTTCCAGCTGCACATTATATCAGATTATGCAGTCAGAAATGACTGATTGCTAGGGCTAATGTTTTCATCAATAAGGTCCAATTACCAGCAGCACACAACCTCAACCATCGCAATTATTCAGCGATAACATGTTTCTGCTAAACAACTGTCTTATTAGAATATCAGAATAAAAATAAAAACACTCAAAGTTTAGGTTCGCACATGTGTTTGCATGTTAATGGTTTAAGGGGAACATATGCTTCAAACAAGTGAAAAACCTTAATGTCATTTTATCCTGTAGACAGTATAAGAGGTTGCCTTGTCATTCATTTAAACACCTGCAGCTCCTAAACCTTGTATGATTAACATTTGTAAAAAGGACAAGATTGTCCTTAATGGATTTATACATTACTTAATTAATAAAACATTCCATAGTGGCAAGTCTTACATCAAGAGAAAATTGGATAAGAGCACTATGAGAAAAAACATGTTTTTGCATCTTACTGGGATGTTTATAATCAGTTATGTTACTCTAAAAACAATTACAGTAATTATTATTGGCTATAAAAAGTAAAAAAAAAAAAATTGCATAAAAATACCTCTTCAATTTCCTTAAGCCCAAGTAATGCCTTCAACTATTTTGTTAAAACCACATTTCATAACCCAAAGATGGGCAGGTTAATATGATAATTGTTACAGGTCAATGTTTGTTGTTGTTTTCATAGTTTTTAATCTTATTTGAATCTCTCCTCTGTCACTGCTATGATTGTTATTTCCTATGTGCTAAAAGCCAAAAGAATACTTGGCATGGTAACCATTTGTGTGTGCTCATGTGAGTGAGCACAGGTCTGGATGAGTGGTCCAGACTCCGCTTGTCAGTACAGCCAACTGGACCTCCAGATGGTGACTGGGAGCCCTGGGAACCAACCAGGTTAAAAAGTCCAAATGTTGGACCCAGCACTGTGCTCCGAGACTGTTTGTTTACTCCATTCTGTCTAAAACTATAGACCATTAGGCATATCCCTATCTATCTTAATACTAGGGTAAAACGCATCTGTCACTGCAAATCCAAACATCAACACAATCTGGTCCCCATGTTGTTCCTGTTGGTGGGGGGGTTTCATGGTACTCTAGTATTTACATGGCTTTGATTATCTTATGCTTGGAAAAACTGGATGCTCAGGGGACTCAAATAGCACCAAATAGGGAATTGGTACTAGTTTGCACCCACATTTCATTGATTGTTGCAAGATTTGTTAGGCACGTTAGCCCTTTATTTGCATTTTCTTAAGTTCCATTACCTCAGGCAATATATGTTAGATATACTGTATTATTTTAGCACTGTATTATCAGTACATGTGAATATGTTGGCTAATACTGCAGGTAGAAATAAACTGCAGAGCAAAATGCAACAGTCAAGGTAACGTAACACCAGACTGAAAATCGGAGTTTCACTACCCTCTTAGGGTGATAGATTCATGGACCTCTGACACACACCAACAGTCATTCATTGATGGGGTCAGGATGTGGTTAGAAGTGTGCTCTCTCGTACAGTGATCTGTTCGCTGTACAAGAAGTCTACACGTCTACTCCACTGGTCAACCAGAAAGCACACATTATTTCCCACTCAGTATCTTGTCAAAATAGTCCTGAATTCTCAAATATACATTTAAACTCATCTACATTAGTTTATCATATTACACAGAGACCTAACTCATCAGCGTGTTCCAGCAGAAGTACAGCTTTCCCTGAAAAACCTTGGCAATCACTGGTGGGAGGGGTAACAGTGGCCAAAAATGTAAATCACGTTATGTGCTAAGCCTGGAACCAAAAAGTAATTCCAACCTGCTTATCCAAACATCTTATCTCATTAAAGGATGTTATTCAGGATTCTGTCATTACAGGACTGGGGCTAAGTGCAGATGGGATTGAAATCTTATCTTTTAAAAGGTGTCAAATCTTGCAATAAATCTCTTAAGTTTAGAACATTTTAAATTATTTCTATAAAAATAGGACACTATCTAGCACATCCTAACTGCAGTAGTTTTTTTAATCATTCATTACAAACCCACCCATGCTGAGATCTCAAAGTAGGCGCCTGAAGCAGGTGTAGACACTGTGGGACACACAACAGATGCTAATCAGGAGAACTCTATGAGGCAAACACAAGTTCCTACTTTAGCGGTGATGACTAAAGTTTATTTTTGCATTCACGTATCTGCATTTTCCTTTAAAAGTTTAAGTGCAAAGCTCAAGCTTTGTGTTAAAGCTGCAGGTGTTCTCAAATACTGGGACTGTACATTCGAAGTTGATACTACATATAGCTTTTTATAGTCTTCACGTCTTGAGGGATTGATAATTTCCTCTGTCAAAAGTCTTTAAGTTTCTCAAGTTTTTTTGATAACTTTGAAAAATATAAAAGGTCTGCATGCTCATGGAAAATTGGTATTTTGGCATGTTTATAGATGACAGTGATGATATGCTTTCTGCATTAAAATAAAATTAAGAGAAACACAGATGTGACAGGTCTAGTCATTACATCTAATCCATCAATTACTTAAACTTACATCACCATTTTAGACTGAGAATGATATAAAAATGGAAATGTACTGCTGGACTGCTGCCATTTGTAGATAAGCCTCTCTTTTTCTTTGTCTGTCCTATTATTGTTTCCTCAACTGCCAAATCTTTATTGCAGTAAGCTGATGTCATGTTAGGAGGCCACACTGAAGATATTGCAATGTCCTTGTTATTTCAGATGCTAGGAGGGCATGCTCATTCAGCAAACATGGCTGTATCCATTTACCATTTGGAATTAATAAGCCATCTAAAAAAGGAAAATTCTAAACATTACAACAGTTTGCAAAATTCTCAAAGTGAGAAATACATCAACCCCTAAAATAATCTAAAGTACTGACCTTAATCAGGTTTAACAATAAAAGTTGAAAAACATGATAAAGGTGTGGCAGTAGGCCCTTTAGTAAAGCCTGCTGTGGCACAGTGAAATATATGGGTAAACGCTCTAATCTGGTGACCCAGCATGTGTGAGCTGACTAACTGTGGGCAAAGGAGGCCCCACTTCCACTCTGCAGCTGCAGTCAGCGGTAACACCAGCAACAAAAAGGTACCACAAATGTTTCTCCATGCTTCACTTGCCAACGGCTCTGCATGTGCACAATCCATTACTGGAGCAGGTGCATTTAGACACACAGCAGCAAGTCATTATTCATGAACAAAGGATTACTGGAAAGGTGATTTTCCTACAACGCATAGATAAAACTCCTCTTTCTAACATATAGATACTTTATATTGATTTTTCCTATAGATTTCTTAGGAAATCAGTGGAGAAACTAAAGTTGAAGTACTAACCTGCTCTGACATTGGAGGTCTAGAAATCTATTCCTTCATGCCTAAAATATGGAAGTGTATATATTATGCTGATGCAATAACACTAAGAGAAAAGGTGATTTTTCTAATAAAATGGATTACGGACAAAATAAATACCATTTCTGCATATGTTTTGCATGTTACACATTTTGCATACATGTTTGAGCTTGCAATTGTATATGAGAAATACCTTAACTGATTTTAAACAAATTACACTAGTACTGTAAATTTTAACTCTCTTTAAACTGTTGTCACGCCCCACTGACAAACGGACGACTAGGAAGTTTGTGCACAGTGCTGTGTGCGCAAACACATCTGCACTTCAGAAGTGTGAGCTCAGCAGGTTACTCTCGGTCTTGCTCCCGGTGCCCAAGGGTTTGACAAATAGGATCTGGCCCAGTGGTGCTGCTTATTAGCAACATTTGTATGGATCTCACCTGTGTGTGTGTGTGTGTGTGTGTGTGTGTGTGTGTGTGTGTGTGTGTGTGTGTGTGTGTGTGTGTGTGTGTGTGTGTGTGTGTGTCTCTTGCCTAACATTTGAATGTGATCTAGGGAGCTCACCTTTGCTAGACTTACAGTCAGCATTTCTCACATGCAGACAGACACCTCAGGTTGGGGAGCAGCTAATGTTCCCTTAATACTTGCGAGTGCTGCACTCCTCACAGTGATAAGTAACTCCTCTGTAGATCACCGTTTCATGATGACTGGAGAAATGTTGAGTACACCTTCAGGATATTGCTGAGGACAGGCAGACACGGTCGGGTTTGAATGTAAATGTGGATTACAGTTCGATTGTCCTGAAATTGCAGAAAACTGTTAAAAGTACACTCTAGTTATTGGGCCTGAAAGACAGCCATTTCCTTCTGAAAGAACCCCCCACACACAGAAATTTCTGTGTGTGTGTGTGTGTGTGTGTGTGTGTGTGTGTGTGTGTGTGTGTGTGTGTGTGTGTGTGTGTGTGTGTACAGCCACCATTAGGTTAATGAGCTATAAAATGAAATGTATTTCTTAGCCTACAGCTTGCATCCCCCTAAATATCAGCTAACACGCCTAATGAACTTTACACTGTCATCAATTACCTGCAGCCATAATGGCCGGGCAGGATTTTAATATTGGGGACAGAGAGCAAGTAAGAGGCATATAGGCATATGTCATATATTTTACTGGGTATTCAGATTACATATACTGTTTAAATACATGCATTTATGGGCAATGTAAAGAAATTGACAATTTTTTTTAATGAATGAGAAACAACTTAGATGAGCTGTCCCTCCGATGTTCTCATTGAATGAGAACTGAATGTAAAAAAATATAATTTGAGTACACAATTTAATTGAGCTTCAACTCTCACATCCCCCCCCCCCCCCCCCCCCAAAAAGCCAATGCTAAGGAAAAAAATTAATTCACTGTTGTGTAACTGCAATTTGAGTGCAACAATTTTATCTCTAAATAACATGTAATATCTTTAAGGTGTCTAGTAATTTATACTGCAGTCACTGATATACAGTATTGCTTGATCAAGAATACCCTCAGCTTTTCCTGAATCTTCTGGACATGATTTATATTTTGCATCTAAAACAAACAAAAATGCACCAATGATGTAGGAAGCATGTTCACATAAAATGCAAATCAGGCCAAGTTTGCTGTCAGTAATTTTTCTTCTAACAGAAGCAGGTGCAAAGACAAGACATTGGCAACAGTTTAAACCCACACTGCAGTTAAGGGATCACGCAAAGTAAATATAATCATGCTACGAAATTTTTCCCATAGTTTCACTTTGTAACTCAACCTGCTCCGTTTTCTGAATTCTCACACCAATCTATCTTAACTCCCTCCACTCTGCTCTCCTCCTCTCTTTCACATTGACACTAATAAGCAGTGAAAACTGTTGTGCGCTGGAGTCCTCAACAACCAGCAGTCACCTCAAATAAAATCATACAGCCTTGGTTCTGCTATTTTAAAACTCAGTCTGTCAGTTTTAGACATACAGGCACCAGAAAACGGACACAAAGTGCTTCTGAAACATTTGACTTCTGAGGTGATCAAAATGGATCACATGAAGTGGTCTCAAAGAGGAATGTCATGGCTTGTTTGAACATATGATAGCTAGCTGTTGGGTACTTTTGAGCTCCCAATCTGACAACTGAGCCTTTAACTTGGCTAAACTATGAAGAACCAGTATTTCTTTTCATTTACTTTACATGTAATGTTCACTGGAAGCACATTTCAAAGTGAGAGAAATATCTGAACATTAATATACTAAATATGCTAACCAACAATGTTGAAGCTAATTGCTTCAACTGTGTTTGTGGTTAGCTCTTGTGTCATGTTAAATGAAGCACAAAAACAGGTTTCCCAGGTTCCTAAGTAATTACTGTTCATCTGTGATGGTTAACCTGCAACTAAAATAGGATTTTTTTATTTTTTATTTTTTTTTTTAAGGAGTGCTTAGAACTATAATGTGTTATTTTAGTTTTTTAAATAAATCAAGAAAAAGGACAAAACAAAAACGAATTTAAAGATGGGCGGACAGATGAATGACCAGTTGTGCCCTGTCCTTGAACTGCTGCTACTTGTACATCTCTGCAGACTGCAGAAACGTCCTTCTCAGGTACATGCTGAACCTTCAATAAGTGAGAATAGAAGGGCAGCACCTCTAGACCCTGTTGACTGTCCAGTCCTTTCAGATAAGGTGAGGATCGAGTTGGTGAGCAGAGCACCTGGTCAGATAAAGTCAAATTTTGTCTTCCCAAAAAAGTGACTGGTGGAGCATGAGACAGAACATTTAAAAGAAGAAATTAATAGGAGCTGGCTTAAGTGGCCTTGGGAAAAACAAAAATAAAAAATGCACGTCTGTCAGAAAATGCAACCTTTCTCTCAGAAAATTGTTCCAAATTGCAAATGTTTTGGTGTTCATGTGCTTTGTTCATTGTTTTTGTTTGCACTGGAACAACAAACAAACAAACAAAAAAAACAGAGAAGAAAAGTCAAACTTGATAAAAATTCACACAGAACTCAAAAATATACTGGACATAATTATTGGCACCCTTAGCTTAAAATTTGGTAGCACCCCTTTTGACCTTGAATGAATTTCTTACACCTCGCTACTGGAATTTTGGATCACCCTCCCTTTCCAAACTGCTCCAGGTCTGTCAGATTTTAAGGAGGCCTTCTCCCAACGGCTGTTTTGAGATCTCTCCACAGGTGTTCTATGGGATTCAGATCTGGACTCACTGCTGGCCATTTCAGAACTCTCCAGCACTTTGTTTGTAACCATTTCTGAGTGTGTTTCGGGTCATTGTCCTGCTGGAAGACCCATGACCTCTGGTGGAGACGCAGCTTTCTTAACACTTACCACTACATTGCGCCCCAAAATTCTTTGGTAATCATCAGATTTTATGATACCGTTCACACAGTCCAAGCATTTAGTAGCAGAAGCAGCAAAGCAACCCAAAAACATCTTTGAACCTCCACCATGTTTGACTGTAGGGACCGTGTTCTTTTCTTTTTCTGTAAGCGGCGCCATGATGTCCTTCACCAAAAAGCTCTACTTTTGTCTCATCTGTCCACAGTAGAAGGATTGTGGTTTTGTCAGAAAGGTTTTGGCAAACTCCAGTCTTGCTTTTTTATGCATTTGTGTCAGCAGTGGTGTCCTCCTGGGTCTCCTACCATAGGGTCCCTTTTCATTCAGATGGCGACTGGTAGTGCGAGCTGAACCTCTTGTACCCAGTGTCTGCAGATCAGCTTGAATTTGTTTGGAAAGTTAATCAGGGTTCTTTATGCACCATTGGAACATCCTTCGTTTTTTTTATTATTTTGCTCTTCCATCCACATCCAGGGAGGTTAGCTACAGTGCCATGGGATATTGCACACAGTGGACACAGGAACATTACGATCTCTGGAGATGGACTTGTAGTCTTCAGATTTTCCATGTTTCTCCACAACTTTTTCTATCAAATTCAAGATACACTTTTTACACTTATTTCTTTTCTCCATGCTCAGTGTGACACACAACACAAAAGTTGAGTGAACCTTTCTCCATTTTAACTGGTTGTAAGTTGGATTACTATATTGTATGACACCTGTTACTTGCCACAGGTGTGTCTAAATAAAAATTGCAGGAGCATCACATGCTTGAAAAGCATTTTTTTTCTTACAATTTTGACAAGGTGCCAATCATTTTGTCCAGTCCATTTTTGAGGATTTCATGTAGTTTGACTTTTCTTCTCTGTTTTTTGTGCTGATCCAATGCAAACAAAAACAATAAGCACGTGAATACCAAAACATTTGCAATTTTCTGAGAGAAGGGTTGCATTTTCTGACAGAATTGCAAGGGTGCTGATATTTTTGGCCATGACTATGTGTGTGTGTGTGTTTGTGTGTGTGTGTTTATTTATTTGTTTCTTTATTGATTGATTGTTGGGAAATTTAAAAAGGATTGAAGTGAAAAACATGATTGTAATTCATGACATTAATCAAGAAAACTCAAACAAGACAAAAGAAAAAAAGCAGAGAAAAAATCTAAATAAACTAATTAACTGCATGAGCTAAAGGGGGATGGGTTTTCAGCACCAAACCATGCAGAGCTTTCAGTTGATGTAGTTCATGTGTGGCATTCACACTAGTTATTAGAGTTCCAGTAACTGCAAAACTGGACTTTTTACATTTTGAATAGACACAAACATGTAAAGGTCATTTTTCTAGGAAAGATAAGATGCACTGAAAATGAAACTGACTGTAGTCAAACTTGCTCTGGATTCGTAGAGGCTTTGGTTGCCAGTCTTTTTCACAAGCTGCTCTGTCCATCTCAAGGGCTTTCCATGTATGTGTTTGTGTAAATCTCTATAGTGCGCACACACACACAGCTCCCTGAGCATTTGACTCCCAGGCCAAATGCAATTGTTGGAGGCAGAGCAATGGGAACAATTGTTTGGACAGTGTGTTGAGATATAATCCCTTCATCTGGGTCCTCTCTATCACACATGATAAAACACACAGAAGCACGTGCACACACACACATATACACACACACACACACACACACACACACAGCCTCTGTCACCTCTCTTTATACACAGCCTTTCTTAACAGCTCCTTTTTCTACTGTGTGGTCCCCAGTCCTCAGATTACAGATGAGTCCAAAATACAAAGACAATTTGTCCTACTGATAGATCAGTGCTTTCACTGACTTAACTGGACAAGTCATATTCCTAAGCTCTAGTTATATATTTATATTTTTTAGGACAGTTCTATTATGGAATGCTGCCCTTTAAATAATGACAAAGCAAGATCATCTGCATACCGACTGTGCAGCTTCTTGCTAGAACTAGCATATGTTTGCCATTTTTCTTGATTCTTTCATGATTAAACCATTGAGTCAATTAACCAAACAACTTACTGAATAATCAGTTAATCTATAAAGTCAACAGATGTTGCCCTAAACGTTGAATATCAGGCTTGTAACATGTTAATTGCATTTGTATTTAATTTTAGTAATTTTAAACTCACCTGCCTCTTTATCGATACACCCGATCAACTGCTCATTAATGCAAATATCATGCATTTAGGCATGTAGACATGGCCAAACAAGCTTCTGAAAGTCAAACCAAACATCAGAATGAGAAAGAAAGACTTAAGGAATTTTGAACATTGTGTGACAGTTGGTGCCAGATGCGCTCATCCACATTTCAGAAACTGTCTAGTAGGATTTTCACGCACAACCATCTTTAGTGTTTGAAGAGATGATCTGAAAAGGTGGTATGCTGAAGAGCACAGCACATCAAACCTTGAAGCCGATGGGCTACAGTAGCAGATGACCACACCGCACAAACACTTCATGTCAGCTAAGAACAAAAAACTGAGGCTACGATTCAACAGGGCTCACCAAAATTGCATAATACAAGATTGGAATAAATAATAAAAAATAATGTTGGATAGACCATCCAGCATTATTCTAATCTTTTATTATCCAATTATATCCGATGAGTCTAGATTTCTGCTACAACATTCAGATGTTAGAGCCAGAATTTAGAGCAAACATGAAAATACAATCAATCCTGATTTGTATTAACAGCCCAGGCTGCTGGTGATAGTGTAATAGTGTTAGCACTTTGTACCAACCCAGCAATATTTAAATGCCACAGCCTACATGAGTATTGTTGCTGAACAGGTCACTCCCTTGCTGACCACAGAGTACCCATCTTCTGATGGCCACTTCCAGCAGTATAATGCGCCATGTCACAAAGCGAAAATCATGTCAAACTTGTTTCTTAAGCATGACAATGAGTTCCCAGTATTTAAAAAGGCTCCAGTGTCACCAGGTCTTAATCCAATAAAGCATCTTTGGAATGCGGTAGAAGATGAGATTTCCATCATGGATGTGCAGTCAACAAATATGCATTTGCATTTTGCTATCATTTCAATATAATCCAGACTCTCATTCCAAACAAGGAATGTTTCCAGAATCTTATTGAAACTATGCCGTGAGGAATTAAGTCAGCTCTGAGGGCAAAACCCAGGTCCAAACTGGTAATGGCAAGGTGTACCTAATAAAGTGGCAACTGTGGGAAGTGAAGCATATTGGTATTTTACTTGAATTTGCCCAACATCAAGAAATATATCTGACTAATGTGATAAGATGAACAACTGCAAATACAGACCTAATTCACTGTATACTTTCTATACACTGCATCCTTCAGATCAAGCAATACTCCTTGATTATCATATTCATGTCTCATGATGCTACCACACAGCATCTCTATCTAAAATAGCACACAGCTTTACTCTACCTGTGTTCACTTGGTGAGAAAAATGTTTTCTGCTTTAAGACTTGCTGCAGCTCTGAGCAAAATGTGGTGTATGCGTGTACACAGTGTACAAATCCAGGAAGCAATTAGAAGCACATAACAGTACTAGGCAACAAACACGCGCACACACACACACACACACTTTGTGTACAGAGGGGTAAACGATAAAGCCCATAAGCTCAAACCTCAGGGTCACAGAGAGCTAGAGGAACAACTGGTCGACAAAACACACACAGTCCCAAAATAAAATGTCTTTGTCAGCTTCTGTGTGTGTTGCTGAATGGCTTGACAGTCAGCCATCCCAGTGCTGTGTATCAGAGGTGGCTGCTACATTGTTTGCCATACAATAGTGATTAGGAGGGCGACAGAGATAGAAGGAAAGCGAGTGAATCTTATTGTGCGTTATACAATAGTATTGTAGAAGAATTCAAGAGAGAGAAAGAGATAATAAAGAAGCTTTATTGTCTGTTGTAAAATAGAGTTTAGCAGCATGAGCTCTGAGGAGGAGAGTAGAAAAGAGAAGATTTAACAGGAGATTGACTGGCTCTGTCGAAGTGACATTTCAAACAGGCCACACACACAAACACACACACACACACACACACACACACCCTATGGCTGTGTATCAAACTCCAATCCTTTGTGTTACTTGTGTACTTACTTGTGTATGTAGAAGAAAATTAAAACATTCAAGTTGCAAAATTTAGTTTGTTTCTTATTTGTTGATCTTATAGTTCCTGAATAAAATACACATTAACTTTATTACTTCTCCAAAAGCTTACAAACATACCAGTGAAAGGAAAAAACAAAACTAATAAATATTAGAAACCTCTCCAGCTTTTCCGTAAGCCAAAATTCTAAATGTGTCCTGTAAAATAGAGGCTCACATGTCTTCAGATACCAAAGATTTGCTCTTTTTGTCCAAATGTAATTCTCATGTCAGTTACAGTGAAGTTATCAGAAATGAAGCTGCATTTAAACCAAGGATTTTCTGCAGCTGTTTTGACAGATGTTTTTCTAGTATGGTTTGATTTCATCAGCTGGGAGAGAACAAGGCAATTTGAGTGAGAGTGAAACTAAAAGTCCACTTCTATACGTGTGTATAGTTTATTAGGAGTACTATACGCATGCACCAAACTATAGGAAATTACACATGTCGTAACTGTGACTTATGAGCGCAAGAGTAAAAATGTTGATCATTTCTTGTAGCAGTTCTTTGTATTTAAAACATTAGCAAACTGGACTGAATGTCTATTCAGCCGTTTTCTAGTATGGCTTCAATTTGTGTAAAGGAAACATTCAAGTGAAATCAAATATAGCATCCCGGATAATCCCGTACAGTGTCCACCACTAGTTTTTACTTTGTTCCTCTTTAACTAGCATTTAAAAAGAATTTTGTTCAAATATCAAGCTAAGAGATTTGTAATGATAGTTTATGCATTTTAATTTAATAAGGAATTGGAACAATCTACGATTGCCAAAGGGAAATTAGTACACATTTCTTTTTCACCAAAGCCTCTAAAGAGAAATTCCACAACATTTGAAACATGAAAGGTTAGAAGAAAAGAAAAGGAAATAGAAAAAAACAACAAGTTTTTAACACAGCCCAGTGTGAGATGTTGGTGATAGCCATCACATGACAGATTTTAAATCTCCTCTGCGGTGAACTGGCAGAAGGTCAGGGATCGAACAGACAGGTTGCCAGACGTTTGGCTTAGTGGATTCCCAGGGAGCTCACTTTGGCTTTTGTCAATGAGCCTATTTATAGCCATTCCAAGCTCCTCTGATACAAATCTCAGTCCGTCTGTGAAAATCAAACATACTTGACCTTTTTCCAATTCTTGTCATATTCCACAATGTGGATAATCTGCAGATAAGGGACATCTGAATGGATAAATAAGAATCCCAGTGTGTTTAAGATCATTTTCAACTTAAGACAACTATTCTTTGCCACTTTATCAATTATTTTTTCCTACAGATTTATCATGAGGCATCACAAAATAAATAAATAAATAAATAAATAAAAATTAGTGACATGTTCCACGAATTCTGTGTTGAGTTGTGAAAGTAGTCATGGTCTGCTGCTTGTAATTATTTTGCTGCACCTTTAAATTTGTGCAGCTTTACACTTTAATGCATAATATGAAGCCTATCATGGCTAGAAAAACAAGAAAGGGAAAGAATGTATACTCTGAGATCAAAACTGTTCAAATAATGTGACAAGGGCTAATTCCTGCATTTAAACACTACTAAAACACAATAAATTAACAACATAAATATACTACATGGAAAATAGAATATGGTTTGTTGAAATGTAGCAATATGTTTGACCTGCTGTATTTTATTTACCACCTGATTTATTCAGAATAGCTGGTCTTCATTTGGCAAAATTATTCTCAGTGTAAAGTGTGAGACATCGTCATCAACGTCATTATTTGGTATAAAAAGGACAATTTTCAGAGGTGTGTTTGTCCCTAGTCACCATTTTCACTCCTTTGTGTTCGCACATCTAACAGGTGGCTGCACACTTTAACTTACAACATGGGCTGTGTACTGTGTTCACATTTGTGTCACAGTTCCAATTAAGCTGCCTGTCCAAATTTTAGCAAGTAAAAAAGGTAAATAGAAAAAAGCCACTAAGACAATAAAATGCAATTTCTTAATACTGTTAAGATGTTTTGCTTTCAATTTGGAGTATGTTTTAGTTCAAGGTGTTTTTAATAACATTTTATTAATGTATGTAAAATGATATTGTTAGCCATCTGAGGTTATTTCTCAGAGACCTCACAAAAAACCTAAAGCACACCCACAACACTGTAAACCCTGCACAGTTATATTATTAGACTTTATAAAAATAGCAGTATGACTTGATTCAATACGTTATATTTATGCCCCTCCCCAAAACGAAAAAACAGCCCCACACTTCCAGAACTTCAACTGCAATATTGATCAATACCAATTATTCAGAATTATGCTGCCTGGACTGACTGCACAAATAAAATATCATTGCAAGGTTGTTAGCTTCTATGAGATACAATTGGGTACATTTTATCACAGTATGTGAAACCTTGTAATAAAAAATAAATAAATAATCTCCTCAAAGGCCAAGCTGCTCAAAATCAAAACAATGCCTCATCAAGACTCTTGCAGCTGCATAAACAGGCATTTATTTATAACAGCATTTACTAACTAACTTCCATTAACAAAATGCAAAACCGTCCATGTTTGTTCATATTTCACAGTAGATCATTGGCCTGACTTCAACAAAGAAGCATAAAACAATGCTGTGAAAAACAAGCAAATGGGTTTACGACCCAAAAAGGATAAGGAAGGAAGTAAGGAAATTATTAAATAATATTTAGGTATTAAAATATTCTGTTAATAATATAGTTTTTCTGATGCTACTCTATCGTGGCTTTAGAAAGGAATGAATGAATTAAAGCAGGACAGTCCAATAAAGCATAGGATGCAATAAATATTACTGATTTAATGATGAGAAAACAGGTTGCAGCAGCAATGAATAAAAACCAAAAGAAAAATAAATAAAAAAAGACACAAAGGGGAAATTAAACATAACCAAATCGATACAGCACTACGACCTGAAATGAGTGAATGAATGGATGACGCCATCATACAGAAGACAGCTTTACAGTTAGTGATACGCCTCATTGCATTTTTTCCCCCCGTGTGTCTGAGTGTAACTGGGTAGTAGGAGAGTTGAACTGTCAGCCATGCAGGGTGATTTACACAAGGCCTTTACACTAAAGTACCGCGAAGCACATTAGACAAATGACACAAAGAACAGGAAAGATTTATTCTAGACAGATAAGCAAAGGGTGGGAGGGCATGTGAGGGGGATGTAGGAAGGAGTCACACATAAATACACTGAGGACAAACCATCAGGGCCAAAATGAGCTGTAACTGAAACTCACCCTAATGGGTGAGTTTAACTGGAGAGCAAACCCTGTTAAATATTCATACCATTCAGCACAGTCATGTAGAATAGCTACTCTCATGCAGGAGAAGAACCAGAATGACAGAGAGCCTTATCTCACTAAAGAAAGACATGGGGTTCATGTTCACACACCTTCACACATCATGACAACACAACTTTAGTGATTCCAATAGAGAAAAACTGTCACATGACAAACGAAAAACCTTTAACTAATTAAAACTGTATCAAAGTATCTGAATTCATGCAGCATTGAAAATACTGCAAAATGACATTTCTGCAAAATACGTACAGTTTCCTCAGTAAACGCTGGTCAGTTTCACTAAGGTGTTAACTAAGATATTATTTGTTTTTGAAGTAACTGCTATCCTCCGGTGAATGGATGACAGCAGATTTGCATACACTTTTAGGGTTGGAAATAGAAACTCGATTCCAAATTTTTAAAAAATGACAAAATAAATTACTGAGTCCCAGTTACCTGTAACAGAGACTGAACTTTTGTGTTTCTCATCAGTTCCAAACAAAGATTACAGAACATATCTACAAGGACGTATATAGTTGTCTGCAGGGGACTGTCTGGATGACAATGTCACGCATCAACACAACAGTTAGTTCATTTGTTTAGAGACTTGCTGGAATTTAATTTATTATTCTTTAGTTAGTTCATAACTCACTGCCTCTAGAGAAAAATTATCCTTTGTGTAAGGTGCGCAAGAGCAACAGCAATTCCACAAATCTTACGAGTGTAAAAGTGTAAAATAATCCACATTTCCAAAATTAAGATGAAAACCTTCATTCTCCAGTGTCTAATCTGTAGAAATGGCAGTACACAACTCAAAAAAAGTTTTACATATAAAATTTCAAAACTCATGTAGTCTCCTAGTGGGTAGTTATTAGTAGTAAATTACCACACCCAGGTTTTCCTGAGGATCATGGAGATTTATGTCTGAAGATGTTTTTGTGCATGTTCAACAATGTACCTCATAGCTATGTCACTGCACAGCGACCCCAAACTGTCACAGCCTTTTCTGCTGCATCTTCTACTTCTGGATTAAATCACTAAAGTTAGAGCTTCAAGTGAAGGTGGGATATGAGAACATAAACTTCTAGTCTAATCTTACCATCAATCATCACTTCTGTTCTTTGCTTGTATGTGTAACAAGGAAGCACAAGTAAGACGACATCTAAAAATGGTTCTATTTTGGTTGATCCTTAGACGGTTTATATTTATCTGCAGCTGTTTTGATAATTAGTTAAATTTTCATATGTTGTTCATTTCGTTTCTAAATTAAATATCCTTTCTGTTGGTCACACAGCAATTAATCTTAGGCCGTAGAATATTTACATTTTAAAGGCAACACTATTAATTGATTGCAACAGAAGTAGAGCAGAAGTAGAAGGAAAATCTTAAGGTTTTGACAAAAAAGGTCATGAGGTCTAACATCTTGGAGTCTCTTTAACTTTAAACTTTGTTGCATTGCTTAGCAGTTGAATGTAGCTCACTGGTCACCAAGATGGTTTAGTTATTACCTGAAATCCATAAATCAATATGACATTTTAGTTCTGATACTGGGGTTCAGTGTCTTGCCCAGAGACACTTCGACATATAGCCGGGACCACTGACCCTGTGGTCCGTGGACGACTGCATTACCAACTGAGCTACAATAAGTTTATTAATTAATTTTTTCTCCTCAATGTTTTTGAATCACATCAAACTGGCTTGGCTAAGAACAATGATCTATAAATGTGTTGTTTGTGATTAGAAATGTGGTATTATTTTTTTGAAACAATAAACTTCATGTCCTAAATGATCAGCTACAAATCTGCACCATGTTTATCGCATCACTTTGAATAAAAAAAAAAAAAAAAAAAAGAAATACGGTAAAAGGTTGGAGGTGACTCACTGATCTAATGCAGAGCAGGAAGGACATTTGAACTGGTGAGTGATAGAACTAAGTAATGCTAAGAATAATAGAAAACTAAATAATAAAAAAGGGGGCTGAGCATTCATCAGTCACACAAGTTTACAATGGATGTCACCATCCCAGAAAATCAACAAAAGAAATCAGTGGCACTTTACTTCAAATGATGCTGGTGTGACACTAAAAGCCTACTGTGAGGGCATGGTAATTATTATCATCAGAATATGATATATTTAGATTGGCTGGTATGTAATGTAAGTGAGTCTTGTCTTTGCTCATAGTGGGCTTAGGCAGTAGTTTACCGTTCACTTTACTTAAAGTGTTTCCCCCCCGAAAAAATATGTATGTCCAGACACATCTGGTGCAAATATAAATGCAGGTGCACAAATTCAGGCACAATGCAGAAAATGGGCAGACTGCACAATTCAAAGTGCAAAACTGAACAAATACTCTCATCGATCTACACTGGGGTTTATACATTTTCTGGACATTTTGTTGTTCTTCTAAGTGTATTAGTGGCTCTTCTTGCCCTGCAGCAAAATAAAGGCTAAGACCAAAATCACAGTCTGTGACAAAACTGTCCAAAGGCAGGACCACTATCAACAAAACAACTCCAGTCTGCCTCTGCATGTAACCATAATAAAGATATCCTATCATCTATTTGCCACTGCCCTTAATTCACTTGGATTTACCTTGTGTCCTGGCATAGAGACACTCATGAATCAGATACATTTACTACACACTGGACAGACACACATGCACACTCAACAGGAAAACGATGCTTGGCTGGCCATGCATTTCTTCACAGAAACACTGTCAGTCAAAAACAAGATGAAGCAGAATGTTAGAAACTGATTGTACACACTGACTGGCTCAACCCAAACCCACTCTGGACAATAGTAGTCCAGAGTGGGTTAAATACCATCCTTTAACAGTTCTGTCTTTTTAGAACAACAATTTAGAAATCTAGATTTATGATCCTACATAGTACCTTACAGTCAAAAATATGCTTAGTACGCTTGTCACCATATCAACTTTTGTTAGCTGATAAGTTGTTGCCAAAATATTGAGGAGGGGGGGGGCTTTACTACGCATTTTAAATCCTGGTTTCATTCAAAATTTGACTCCGACCATGCCCATGTTGAAGAGACCTACTGGCTGCACAGTGAGGTCTTGGCACCTTCATGTGACTGAGTCTTTTTGTGTACAGGCATTATTCCCCCCCCACTCACCCCCCAATCTTGCTGCATGTCAACCCAGTCCTTGGCGACCCCATAAATGTCATGTCATTTCAACACCACTTCTCCAACATTTACTATAGTGCAAGAAGACGTTTTCTCCGTCAGACCTGTCAGCTTTATAAAGCTGTTAATATGATCAAAGTCCCTTTAGAAACCCAGAGAGAGAAGGAAACAGTGAACTAGAAAAGAGAAGATTGAGTGCAGAGTGCTGCAGGGCTTTGGCAATGAGGAAACCTATGTACAAAACATTTTTAAGGAATTTGTAATGCTCAAATGGGAATGGGGGGGACAACCCATATTGGAAATTTGGGTTCAAAATTCTGCATCCCATTTAACTCTTTAGTCCAGTTTTAGATGACCAACTTCTAAGATGTCCTGCAAAAGAAAATTCAGATTTTGCAACAACACCCTGCACAAGGAGGGCAGGCAATTGCTAAAAGGGCTGGCTGTTAACAGGGGGATGTGTTAATGTATTTTCATAGAAGTTTGAGTGGAAGTGAAATTCAAATCAAAGGAGATAATAGAGAAACAAACAAACAAAAAAAACATGTTGCAGGTCAGAATGCTGGTTAAAATGTTATTGGAGATCATCCACTTAGAGCAGGAAAACATAAAGCCGTGTACTGTCAGATCAAGCTGTTAACTTGCCGGATTCACAAATACGACCAAGGTGAATATGAGCAGACCCTTTTTTCTTTGGTTGCACCATAAATGGAAACATACAGATGAATGTACATGAATCAAAATAGCTGGCCACAGCTTGCTGTAATGTGTAGTTAAGCAAGTGTGTAGGAATACGCTCATAGTTTGTTACTTAGCAATGGTCAAGTCAGGTACAGTTTCTGATCCATTTGTGTTGGCAGAGCTAAAGATTAAATAAATAATCTGTTGTCGGTTATTACAGTCAACTAATAAATAACATTATTAGAACTGTTATATAAAATCAATATCCCACGAGAGAAAGTGCTGCTCTACTGAATATCAGCATCACTATGATGTGGTCGTAGGCACGATGTCACAGAGCGACTGTAGAAGATATAACAGATAGAACAGCTGTCCTGATATTGCTTAAATAAAATACAATAAAATGTAATGAATGAATAAAGCATTACAGTCAAGAGAGACCCCTCCACCACCAAGTGCATAACTTTACAAGCCATATGTTCATACTGCACATGTTGGCCTTTTTTCAGTAAAGACGAGAAACAGACAGATGGAAAGAATTTACCTACAGAGTTGTAACCAGGTCCCTACAAACGCAACAATCAACCCCGGTAATGGAAATACTGCTCCAACTCCTGACCCTCACAGTGTGTGACAACATTATTGCCCTGCCATAACTGCACAAGCCACCACGTGGCCAGTTCCTAACGATAGAGAGCCAACCAGAACTTCTGTAGTTGCATTGGCTAAGTAACCAAAGCAAATGCAAACTCACACTAGAAAAACTGCATTATTAATAAGTATAAATTCCACCCTGGAGGCCAGCATTTCCTAACATCATGTTTCTTTTGTTGAGCTATAACATTTAGGCTTTGTCAGCCATATCAGAAATTATGTTTGTTAAAGGCTTCAAAAAACAAAAGAGTCCATGATCAAGTCGAGGGCTTGCAGGAAGTTCAAAGAGTCTCTGTAATAACAGCAGCACAAAGAACACAGAAGACTATGTTTTTGAGTGCAGAGATTACAGCAGAAACACTGAGAAAATGACTGCATAAAAGAGTGTTAAGTGATTTAGACTAATTTAAATTATTATAATGTGATAGAACCCTCTAGTGCCCGTTTTTCCAGATGCTAAAAATAAATAAATCATAGCCATTGCTAAAAGTTACAATGTTTTCATATCTGACCAGTGCAATTTGTCTTACATTAACGTAAGAAATCTGCGGGAACGTGGTCTGTTTTCTTGAAAATTCAAAAGGAAATAGAAAAAAAACCTAAATAAGAGAATGCATTAAGTTGAAACAAATAAAATGGAAACTAGCCGAGAGTTGACAGCATGACTCTCTATACTCCTCCTAGCACAGCTCTTTCATACTTTCCAGTGAGATGTGATGAATAAATCTCAACCAAGCACTTCACCTGACATGCAGCAGCAGGTTAGGATACACGTGCAGATAATGGTTCACTGATAAATCTTGAGATTACTTATGCTTGCATGGCAAACCACAGACACTTGTCATTTCTCAAATCCAAAATAAGCGCATGAAATCTAAAATTGACTAAATGTGGGTCAAAGGCTATGTGGACTAACTGCCAAACAATTGATCTTATTTTGAAATTAGCCATGTGTACAACAACATTTTTCCAACCTGTAAGGCTAATATTCTGTATTATCCTTCACAAGAGGCAGTGAGCTCTCAGTAAATCCTTAATTCCAAATAACCCTATAGAGATAAATATGCTGCAAGAACTAAGAACAGTCCATGAGAGCTGCAACACACAAATATAAGTATTTATTTTTCACCACTAGGTAAATAAAACAATACGAAGGCATGAGAACGCACGTGACAAACAAGAAAAAAAAGTTAAGCTTAGCCACTACAAGAAATTCATTCACAATCAATGCCAATGCACAAAACACACAGATGGCAGCTAAATAACAGCAAATATCTGCCAGCAAGACCATTACTGTGTGGACACAGAGCAAACAATCAACCCCCAATTATCATAAAATACAGAATAGGCATAACTTAGCTAATTTAAATAAAAACGCATGAAGCATTAAGAAAAGAAAAGCGCACTGTCTCTTAAGATGTGATTGTGATTGTTGTTTTTGGCTTTAACACTCGTGGGGGTAAAGCTAGTTAGTATGGTGATTAGCTAATTAGCAACGTTAGCTTGCTTAGCAAAACCTGCAAAACATTTTAAAGAAAAACTGAAAGGGAAAAGAAACTGTATGGGCCAAAGTGCAGACGCCTATATTCGTCTGAGTCTTTAAAGGGCAAATTTAATCGCAACGTCACGCTTCGTGAGCATTTCCTAACGTTAACGTTACACCTGTTACCAACAGTTAGCTCAGATTACCTCGTTAGCTTCATAGGGAAAATGAACATTTTTGTCGCACAGATATTTGTTAATTAAAACCGTACCTCTGTAGCTTTAAAAAAAATAAAAAAATAATAAAAAGACAGACTCACCTGAAGAAAAGTTACCCTCCTATCGTCTAACGAAGTTCCGTTCATGTTAAATTACCCGAAACAACGACGTCACGCCAACAGAGGGCAGTCAGCCCCATTAAGGTGATTTAGACGACCGTTAAATCCAAGATGGCTCGAGGCGTCTTCGGAGCCGCGCGGCTGGAGTTGCTGCTCAGCAGTGGGTTGACTCAGTGCTGCTACTGGTGGCCACATGTTGTAACGTCCACCTAAAAACAAAAAAATCTAAGGCGGTAGGAGTAGAAATATAAGTGCTTAAACATGTACTTAGCTACTCAAAGTACCATGAATAGGCTTTCCTTTTTACAGCACGGTCCATTTTAGAAAATTGCATACCATTTTACATTATTGTAAAATAGTATAATAAAATATCCCAATATACCCTCATACTGTATATTTGAACATCTGCACTCGAATCAGGGGTATACCAGTACTCTTCAGTATGTATACATACGTGGTGGAATATGTAGTGCAAATATGATTTTAAAACTATATGGATTTTATAGAGCGCACATCAACAGTAACTTTGTATGCATGTGCAATGTGTCTGGGACAATACTGAGTCAATATTTGTAGTATGGTACAATAAAATGTGCAGGAACATCAAGCGTTTAGCCAAAATGATGACAAATCTAATCACTGTAGCTGGGCAACAGGCAGTCCATGAAATCCGGTCAGTCATTAAAGTAATTTGAAGAGCTGATAAACAGAACACATCAAGCACTTAATATAAGTCTAACTTTGAGAAAAACATCTCTGGTCTGAGTTTCCCAGTTCTCTGTTTTTTTCTACCAATCAGTCAAGTTATTACTCTTGATCTTCATAACCACTTGTAAGAAGTTGATGTAAGAAGCTTACTGACCAGTAGAGGCTGCTGTCTTGTTTGTTTACAAGACATGCCTTAGAGGTTTAAGGATTAAGCTGCAGCATTAATTGAGGGTTGGATATTTTGTGGTAAAAACAGAATGCCAGGAGGAACACATAGCTGCAAACAAAGGTGATTCCCTCCTGATGAGCATCTTTACATTTGTTTTCCTGGGCTCAACTTCCAGCCAGAGTCTCTGTAAGTCTTTCCTCAGGTCAGACCAATAAACCAGACTGTCAGGGTGAAAGATTAGGCAGGGGAGTGAAATTGTTTGCATTCAATGAGGAAACACGTTGTCCATGGAAGTTAAGCCAACAGGGGATTGCTGCTTGAAGTTTTGGGTTGGTTGTCTGAGAAACACAGTCACTGATAATCTCAGTCTGCATCCACACAAGCTTTACATACACAGCATTTAGAGACAGGGTTTACTAGACAATCAGCAATGAACATTTAGCATGAGCAAAGAGCAAGCATCAGCTTAATATGCATAAACAAAGCCCCCACAAAAATCCTCTCAGTGAAATATGAATTATGAATTAATATGAATTATAGCCCTGCAGGACTGTGGTGTCTGCTCATTACTCACTGTGTTTTCAGTGGAGAGGGAGAAACATAACTGATTTCCTTCATGTAAAGTCAAAAAACAGGTAGGCAAACGTACAAATATGTTCTCATTATCTGTACAAACACAAGAGAAAATTAGATTTGTAATCAATTAAGCTCTTTCAATCAGTCTGGTCCGGTAATTGCATACAGTGTTATTACAGAGGGGTTTTTTGGGGGGGGAGAAAAAAACTAAAATGATTATAGAACGTGAATAAGGCTTTTCTGGAAACACCAAATAAATCAAATGCATTGCACAGGAACGGTGAGATTACCCGCTGGGAAAGCAGATAACTTTACTGTTTGCAGTAAATTGATTTATAGCACATTTGCTGAAAAATGAGCATCACTGTAACTAGACTGAAGCTACATTTTGACCACCGTGTTGACTACACTGGAAGGAGCTTCCTCATGCAATGCTTGATGCAGTGATCCAAAACATGCTGCCAGTGCACCAAGACATTATTAGAGGCAAAAGCTGATACAAAATCACTGTCTTTATTGTTGTTTAATGTATCAAAGTTTAAATACCCTTAAATAAAAGCTGAAATTATGCACTTTATTCTTATATCTTCTGGCCTTAAACCCAATAGTCTTCAGTGTATAGCAAAAACAAATCAACTAGCCTTGCTGTTCCAACACTTTTCGAGGGAATTGTCTGGCCCTGACTGGCTGACCTCCATTTGATTTCTGGTGACCACTTGGATTGTAAAAAAGCTCAGTTAAATTCATATAATAATCTTAAATTTCCATATAAATACATGTTTGTTTTGCTGCTGTTCTGAAAAACAACTGACCTCATTAGCCAGTTCACAAAAAGCATTTGCCGCTTCAGGAGCCATGAGGTGCCCTAACAAAGCTCAAAGATGGCATTCGGGCAAGCGGCAGTGAGGCAAAGTTGACACAACTAATGCTGGACTCCCTGGCAGCAGGCCATAATGGATCATCTGGTGAGAAAGTAAAATACAAATTACTGTTCTATACAGTGAGATGTGCTGATGGGTATGAGAACCAAGTGATAAGGACAGGAAAACCTAGAGCTCTTTTATAGGACAGGGAAAAAGGTGGGAGAATCTGTAATAACAGGCAGATTTAATGTCTGAAAACAGGTGATCATTTCCAAACTCAATGGGGGCCGGAAACCTAGAGAACTGAAACCTCATAATCAGAAAGAAAGGGAAAAGACTGCTTCGGGTAATGGAAAATACTGAAAAATACAGTAAGGAATCATCACATAAAGATAACAATGTGAACAGAACTAGACCGATAATTAAAAAAACCTATTAAAAGCTTTTTTTAATTCTAGATATTGAACCATAATGTGAGTAATAAAGGAAATTATCCCCCTAATGTGTTTATAACAGCATTAGCTACTGAACATTTGTTATATTTGTGTTTTACATTCACATCCAAAGTGTATAATACTAATCTCTGTATTTTTGCTTTTTTCAGCCCTCCTACTATGAATGTGAACATTCTTAACTACAGATGCAGCAGGTACTTGTGTACAGCAGCAGGCTCCATATAACGCTTCAGCTCCATGTGGGACATGGGGATAGATGGAGAGCATGAGATGAAGGGTAGAATGGCAGGATGAGAGAGGTGAGAGGTGGATGGAGTGCATTAGAGGTGGATGTGGGAAGAGCAGGATGTAGGGGCAAAGGGGTGGAGGTGGTGGTGGTGGTGGTGGTGGGCTGACAGGACTGCCTGTACCGCTGCTGCAGCTGTAATAGGCTCACATCACAGCTCTGCCATCTTCACCACGTCTCCTCCTATCTGTCCGGACTGTCTTCGTGCCTGTCGCTTCTCATCAGAGAGTGAGAGAGGAACAGAGAGAGGGAGGCAGTGAGGAAGGGGAGATGGAGAGCAGCTAGGTTTTGTTAAAGAAAAATAACAATCTGGTGCATGCCAGGGTCAGTATGCTCAAACAGGGGCTGAGGTTTTCATGGGTCAAAGTGGTTTTTATATCAAGTGAACTGTATCTAACACGTAAGATATTCAAGGTAATCCAACTTTCTGTAGGTTAGAACATCAAAGGATTCATTCATCCCCTACTTTCCCAAAAACAGCTCATAAGTTGATGTCCTACAAAGAAATGATATAGCGTTGATTTGTATCAGGAAGTATTTACATTGTGAGCCTGTTTGGAAGGATTTGTAGTGCAGTCATTGTTCATTGATGCATTTAATTTGCATGGCTTAATGGCCATGCACATGAAAATACATGTTTTGAAAATGCAATAATCCACTGAGAAAGAACTATAGTTATTGTTTTCCAGTTAAAAACTAAAGCAAATGTTCAGGTTTTCATGTGCAATGTTAGGCCCAAAATTCCGTTGCAGCTACTTAATTCTAAGTAAACTATGGTTCTAACAGCTCACATTCAACTGAAAAGCAAACAAATACTTAAAACAAGCTGTGTTCACATTTTCCTGACAAGCAACGTGCTGCACACTGCTGAAGGTGAAAGTTGCACGACTTTTTTTAAATGCAGAGTATCCACTCGACAGTTGTTTCACAACTCGTGGCAGCTCCTGGAGATAATGTGCTGCCAGTTCAGCAGTTGTACCGATGTTCCCCTTCTCTTTGCTCTGCTATCTGCAGGCCTGTTGCGTTGGTGCAGCTTACAGCTCAGAGTGTATAAAAGCCTACATTTATCAATAGCCATTCATAGGTTGTGAGAAAATGGAAAATTTTGAGTCTGTTTTTGGCAATTTTACATATCTTTTTGTAAATGTTTTTTTATTTTTTAACGATTTGTATATTTTTGGTCATTTTGTGTTTATTTAAAAAATAATTTGCATCTATGCTGCTGTATGTTGCTTACTTTGTGCCTATATTTGAATGTTTACTGAATGTTTGTGGTCATTTTTGTGCCTTTTAACTCTGGCTCACAGCGTATGCTCTTTCGGGAAGCCATCCATGCCAATAGTTGATGACAAGAAAATGACCAAAACCAGGAACAAGTCATTGGCCAAGAGGTAGGGGACATCCTGGACAGGTTGTCAGTCTGTCTCAGTGCCATCAAAGAGAGACATACGCAGACAGTCACTCACATTCACACATAGAGGGAATTTAGAGTCACTAATTTGGGAGCAGCATGAGGAGAACATGCAACTCCACCACTCCACCACCGTGCTGCTCGTTACAGCAAACTCTGAAATTATACTTTTTGGTTTAAAGGCTGTAAAGCATGATAATGAATGCAGACCAAGTTGTAAATTCAACGATAAATATGTTTTCAATATGCTTGTAAAATACATAATGGATGACTCTGTACTTCAGCCACATAATGTTATTTAACAAACAGCGTAACATCAGAGCAGTGTCCTCTACCAGCAATTATTGTTGATTTATTTTAATGACTATGATCTTCCCTTTAAAGTAACTAAGTAGTTTAGTTGCCTAACCTTAATCAGACCGCTCATATGGGCCGTTTTGGGCAGAACTGATGAGGTAACAGGACATGTTTTACTGCTTTGTCATGTTTGCTTTTCTTTCTGCTGAAGGGAAAAGAACAATGTTGAGTCAAGAAGCAGGAGAAAAATCAATGCAGAGCCCCAGTGGGGAGCCATGGAAAAACAGAGCTTACAGATGGATGCTGGGTGTGAATGAACTGGCAGCAACAGCAGAGACTGAGCAGCAAGTCTGACAGCTTAAACAGACCGCCCAATATGAGATGGCAATTACACAAGGTCAGCTGACACACCGGCTAATCCACTGCTACTCAAACTGTCTGCCTGGAGCAGCCTTAACAAGCATCACTTCATAAAGACTCCACAGTGGCATAATATGACTTAAAAATGATCTTATTGTTTGTGAATTTTCATGAAAATCAGATCCAAAACATTTCAGACATTCTCATTTTTCAGTACAGTTGATTGTCAGGTATGATTTTAGGTATGTGCCATGTTGTCCCTGTGTTGTCTGTGGTGGGGACACTTCCTTCCGCTTCATACTGAGGGTACAGTCCACGATTAACACCCATCAGGGAAATAGCTCATGTTGTAATTTATGTAGCCTATTGTATCGAGGACATCTTTACATTGTGAGGCACGTATCCAGAACAGCTCCTTCCCTTGAGCTGGCCGTGGGCTTTCAGTCATTCAGACATCTCGGCTGTAAAGACGCTGCTGACAACCACAGTTTCAGATAAAATTGCTCTTGGCACTAACAACTTTATCTGGATGCTTTGCCCTTCGGATATACTCGAAACCAACAATGCCTCAGTTACTGTCACCATCTGTCAGCTCCTCAACACAGAGATTTATTCCAGTGACAGACAATCAAACACAACAAGGCCAGACCCTGAATCCCCTCAGATGACAACAGCCAAGGATTGGGGCATGACAGTTTAATCAGCAGCACTAAAGATGTTGCAGAAGCTCTTTGTCTCTGCCTTTGAAATGTACACTCTGTTATGGAAATTGTCTCTACAACCTGTCTCCTTGTCTTCCATACATCTAAGCTGATCAATTCACTACTACAGCTCAGTCATGGAATTGAGAACGTTCTATGACCTTGTCCACGAAAAGAGAAGATTTTTCTCAGTTTATCTCAGTCAAATGTCTTTTTTAAAATAATATCCAAAATGAGCCATTTCTTGTATTTAATATGTAATTTTTGTACATCATCAACTATCCTTTTAAATGTTATTTTCTCAATTTTGTCATTTTCTCAGTCTGTTATTTTGTGTGTTGCATCACTTTGTGTCCATCATTTATCATCAAGAATCAAGAATCATCCCCCATTGTTTCAAGAAAATATCCCCGCACTGCTGCCGATTGCTGTTCTGTAGGTGTAAATCATCACATAATTCTTTGCACCTAACAGCTTTAGCCATTCAGTGCAGAGCCATATACATATATATATATATATATATATATATATATATGCGGACAGCACGGTGGTGGAGTATAGTGCTGCTACCTCACAGCTAGAAGGTCCCCGGTTTGAATCCCCGGCCGGCTGTGTTTCAGTTAGCATGTTTTCCCCGTGCTTACATCGGTTTCCTCCCACAGTCCAAAGACCTGCATGTTAGGCCTGTAAGTGTGAATGGTTGTCTGTCTGTGTATGTGTCCCCACCTATTGCCCATTGACAAAGCAGGAGGAGGGATAGGCTCCATCCCCCTGTGACCCTGAACAGGATTAGTTGTTAAAATGATGGCTGAATAAATATATCCATTTATCTATCTATATTTACAATATATAAACATTTACATTTTACACTGACTTAAACTTACGAAATTTACCAACTACTCAATGTGTACCCATGTCATAGAGTCATAAGATGGCAAAATAAACACATGTAATGCAGTGTTTTCTTAGTTGACTTTATCCATGTACTGTGAGGTATTTGCGGCAACAGAGATGTGCAGGAGGTGAACCAACACAGCCCAGATGCTGTGTCACTAATTCAACATGAAAGCGTGGTTAATATTACGGCACAAAGGCTGGCCATGTAAATAAAAGAGTGGCTGAGTGCTCTCAGTTGCGTCCAGGGATTTCTAGGTATAGTAGGGCTGTACTGCTGTCAGTTACATCTCCACAGCCTCAGGAAGTGTTCCCCACTATGCCCGCACACGCCTGTCTGATCCGATGGTGATGTAAAGTTTAGGAGAATGGGGTGGGACAGCTGGTCCCTGCTAAGTGTATTCGCCGCCACTGGCAGTGATTTACTTTAAAAGGAAATAGTGTGTATGAGTTGAAAGAGAGAAGGTCCTCTTTCACAACCTTCAAATGAAGGATATATGTTTTATGTGTATTTAAGATAAAAACATAATCTATCAATGTACATTTGATAGCAAATTATTTTGCTTTTGTTTTTTCAAACTGCAAACTCCAGAGATAAGAAAGAAAATACAGTTGATTTGAAGATTATGAAAGTTTAAAATGCTGACATATTTGCTCCTCAGAAATAACCTTGTTTGCTAAAATGTCAGCATGTCTTTGTTTGTATGTTGAGATCTTGGTGAAAGTTTCCAAATTTTCAATTAATACATCTGTTCTAACAACCTAGTTTAAAGGTCTGTTAACCAAGATCCTTTTTACTTTGACATGCAGCATATAATGAAAGAGAAGTTAAAAAAAAAAAAAAAAAGCCTTTGTAAAGATGCCCACTGCAGCTAAAACAGCAGTGGTTCTGTTACATCCAGCTGCAAACCGACCATGGGGAGCTTACAGTCAGCACAGTTATGAGAACAAGCAGATTGCTGAAGGAACGTTGGTGTAGGTTTTGACTGACACATTGGCCAGTGTGCAATTTCAAGTCCTACAGGAAATGATCACACCAGTGCAAATGTTTAAATGAATGAACAGAGAACTGTATTCGAAAATATTTTGGTTATTGAATCACAGAGAGAGGAGTTATCCTCTTGTATTTTATCTTCTATTTTATTGTACTGTGGTTGCTGAAGCCGTAGGTTAATATGTCTTCCTATCAGTCTCCACTTAAACAGCGACAACGAGCCTGAAGCGTCGCCTCATTAGTTACCATGCAAACGAGACCACTATTGATATCTCTTAACGAAGTGCCACCTCGTCACTTCGATTTCCTGTTATCTCACTCCCGACAATAGAATCAACACGCAGCAATTAGTTAAAGGGGCGGGGGATCAGTCTGCGGGGCTCGGACATGGTGTAGATATTCATTACACTAAATGGGGCCTGTCTTGCATCTGCTCAATAGATCAGTGAAGTCCTTCATCTGACTGGATGTAATGGTCCTAGAGGGCTGGTCTGAGGATACTTGCCTCAAGGCAGAGTCTTTACTTTTTGATAACTGGATTGAGCGCACAGCGGATTTCCCATTATAGTCAGTGTGTTTATGGACTGATGGCCTACATGATGGCATAAATGGATTAATTTATTGCATAACTTAACTCTACAGAGATGCCAACAAGCCAAAGTAAAAAAAAAAACAAACCTGTTGTTTAGTCTAGTTTTTTTGATTTTGTCGAATTCCCTGACAAGGCTGTCCGATGTTTATTTAATAATGATAATAATAATAGAAGTGAGTTCCAAAAAAATACAATAATACACAGAATATAATATAAATTACTGTATACCTCTGTAGTAACATGACATAAAAGACATAGCAAGTAAATTATACTGTACCCCAATTAAATTAGATTTACATCAGATAAAATATAAAATAAAAACATGAATCAAATAAGACATCTTTAAAATAGAAAGACACAATTTTTGAGGTGTCTGACAATAATTAGTCATCTTCAAGAACAGATTAATAAAAATGATTGACCTCAGATGGAGATGTTATGGTGAAGGAGTTTTGAGTAATAATAGTTGGGTGGTGATCTCTCTCTTTTCTGTTCTCTCTAAAGAAAAATTTAACATGAAAAGTCACTTTATCCTTTGTCTCAATGTTCAGCAGCGTGTGTTTATGTTTTCACGTAACACAACTGCACATACTGCGCAGCCACTTTGAGTATTATCATGTCATTGAATGGTTGGTATCAGGCGCTATCGCTACCATAATTTTGGCTCGGGTAGTCGCCTATTGCTGCACAACGTGGTTAGTATGAGTGAGACATGTGAAAAGTTGACTTAATTTAGTGAGAGAACACTGGACTTTGACATGAGAGACACCAGTTCATGTCCCATTTGACAATGTTACTGCTAGTTTAGTCATTGTTAATAATGTTCTTGACCGCAATCACCATGATGTTTTTTTCTAAACCTAACCTACCTGTTTGTGTGCCTAATCCTAACCACAAGTGTGTTTTTGTGCCAAAATCAAACATAATTACCTTCTAGCATGTGAAGCAGCAGGGACCTACTGGGTCATATCTATGTTGACGATAGTGACAGATTACAGCCAGTAGGTGGTGTAAAAACATCTCAAGCAGGTGGCAGAAATCGTCTTGGTGATGCATTCAGGGACTAATCAAAATGTAAGAGGGGTGGCTGCGACTCGGGGGGCAGAGATGCTGCCCACCAACCCTGGCGTCCTCCTGCTCACACGTCGAAGTGTCCCCAGACAAGATGCCAAAGAACAAGTTGCTCTCAGTGGCTGTGTGTGAGTGAATGGGTAAACAAGAAGCAGCTGTAAAGTGCTGAGGTTTCTTTCATTGTATCAGTGCAGATCATTTTACTATTTAGAATCTGATTGATAAATGTTTCCTCTCAAACTCAGAGAAAACCAATAGATGTACATGTGGATCTTCTGTATAAACTCTCCTCTGTTAACAACCACCTTCTGAATCTCCTCCTGCTTTGGCTGGGAAGTGAGCTCACTGCAACAATGTAATATTCAAGACATGTCTCTTTCTTTTAGTCGCACTGTCTCTCTATGTCATGTTCTCTCTTAGTGTGGTACTGTGGTGGACATGACAAAGTACAAGAAACAAGACCTTTTCCAGATCTCTTCATCTTCCCAATCTTTCATTCGAGTAAGTAAGAAAGAGACGCAGACCAAACGTGGACATGAATGAATAAAAAACTACAAAAATGAAAGGAAGTTCTGTCAAGTTTGAGAAGTTCTGTCTCCTTCCTTTTTAAGTTATTTGTCCCTAGATTATTGCTACAGCCGTTTTTATTTCCATGCAGAAAATCAGCTCTTTTCACTTTTAGATACAGCTTTATGAAAATGCATCAGTTGAAATTTCTGTGACCAGCTGAAGAAAAACACAAACAGTCCAAAAGCTGTTTATTACACCTATCAAACCATTAATAATAATAATAATAATAACAATAATAATAATAATAATAATAATAATAATAATAATAATAATAATAATAATAATAACCTTCTGTCACAAACATACTGGACTCAGCAGACAGTGTAACAGAGAGACCACATTTAATAAACAGGCTCGGAGCACAAGCTCAGACTACAGTGCTGCTGCATTAATTAGAGTGCTATTAGCTGGATGGCTGCTTTTTTATGCCTTCAGCAGCAAAGGTGACTAATTTCTCCCTCCAGCAAGCTGCCACCACCGCCCACATAAACCCAAACCCAGACACTCACGCACATACTCAACACACACACATTAATTTCCATAACCGTGGCCGTGGAGTCGATTGCATGTGGTGGGTCAATGCGGGTTTGTAGATGCTGACCATGTCTGAGCTCAGATGTGCTTAAGTGGGACAGTTTATTAACAGGGCTGGGATGAGTTACACTTTTTATTCATTGTAATAAATGCAAATGTATTTTATAACAAACATAAATAAATAGCTGTTATTTGAAGTAGGCTGCAGCCAAGGATAATAATACTCTAAGAAAATTGCCTATAATACATAAAAGGCCTCTGCTTTTATCTTTTATTTTAATTTTGCATTTTCACTTTGCATCTCTTTGTGGACTTTTCCATCTCTTTATGGTTGTTTTTCATCTTTCTGTGTTTGCTTTTCCATCTGTAGTAGTTTTGTGTGTCTTTATGGTCATTTGCATCTCTTTGTTGTAATTTCTCATCTCTCTGGTTCTTAGATTTGCATGTCTGAGTGGTCTTTTTGCACCTCTTTGAGGTGATTTGAGTCTCTTGGTCTGGTTTCATGTTGCATGTCTTGTGGTCATAATGATAAATGAACTACCTTAGTACCCCTCTGGCCTCTACACTGGCCATTCCTCCTTCTTCCTCTCTTCTGCTTGTGCTTCTCTTTCTCTGTGTCCGCCAGATACATAGAGGGGAAGAGACATGCAGGAAGAATGAGGGCAGTGTATTTGTCACGGTGGAACACACATAGTGTATGATACTACAGCTGAATAAATCCTTTCACATGGTGAGAAAAACCTACCAGTATTTGGAACAATGTCGAGGTTCACTGGCCAGGAGCCATAGAACCCAGAAATCTTAAAACAACACTGATACTGACCTTTTTTTGGCAACTTAGTCTGAGCAAGTTTTTGGTAATCTTATTACTGCACACATATATCAGATGACAGGGATAAAAGACAAACCATCCTTTCATTACTGAAAACACTTACACATTCTCTGTTCAACATAGATCCAACTAAGTTGATCAATCTCACCTGTAGGAGCCAAAAAAAGTGTTTTTTTTTTTTGCTTTTCATCTCCACATTGCTCGACTTTTTGTAAAAAAATTACCCATTGACATAAGGCAACTTTTAAAAAGGAAACGTTTGAAACGTCAAACCTGAACATGAGCAGGTACATTTTCCAGGCTTGCATCAGTAAAGCAACGCGTCCTCTGAACACTAATGTCTCAAACGCAGGAGTTCCCTTGAGGCAGCAAAGTGAATTGCAAGTTTAAAAGTTCTGCTGCCAAACTTTCCTCATGCATTTCTAATCTTAATGAAGTCTGACAGAATAAACAAACTGTGACTCACAGTATGCAAGGCGGCTCTGAGTCACATTAATTTTCCATCGTGTCATCAGATGGCTGCAGAAATATTCCGTTTGGCTGTTTTAGTCTTTTTTTCTTTGTTGTTTTTTTCTCTCTGAATCTTTGTCTTTTCTTCATCATTACAATCATCTAACCAGTACTCACTGTTTCTTTACCCCCTGAAGTAAAGTGAGACATCACCCTGAGTAGGTAGTTCCTCATTATTTCATGATGACGAAAAGCCAAAACTGTCCTACTAAGACCACATATACCTTTCATTTATCTTCAATTCAGTGTTATTAAGGATCATTAAGGATTTAATCATTTTAACATTGTCCCTGATTGTTTCCTCAGTATCTACTCATGTTTTTGTTTTGTGCATCGTAAAGTGTTACCCCTCATTGTGATACCCACAACCTGTCATCACAGGAGATGTGATGTCTACATGCTCCAAAGCATCCCAGCATCAGTGAAAAGCCTATTTCTGCCAACCAACACATTGACACACACACACACACACACACACACACACACACACACACACACACACACACACACACACACACACATACACAAACACAAACACACGCCGACAAGACACAGTATACTTTGTGCCACATGGGTATTGTTTTAGGAAGAGCTGCATAATGCAGCCATTATGTGTGAGTTCAAAGTAGGGCAACCATCTAATGGACTAGGCTGTTCTACCTGAAATAGATTCCAATTATAGTTACTTGAGATAGGAATGGGTGATCTGGAGCTATTAACTACTTATTGTTTTTGTAATGTGCACTTATATCAGGAGAAGCAACATCACTATATTTCTTGTCTTTTTCTATCTGTTTAACAGCTCACAAACTGAGACTAAAACCAACTCTCTGATGTCTGTCTGTCTGTCTGTCTTGAACCTGTTGTAAGTCATTTACCCTGTGACATCTGTTTTTATTAAGGAAGTATTACATATTACACATGAGCGAGACCAACATGTTCCTCCCCGACAGCATTAAACATTGGCGTTTATTTTGTCCTGTGGCGTCTCGTGTGGACCCTACAGGAACCTTTTCTCCTCACTCTTGGAGTGTCGGACCTCTCATCACTAAATGCTGTGTTAAAGTAGTGGAAATGTCACGATTTGGTTAGAGTGAGGCACCAGAAATTAAGGTTCGGTCAGGTTAAAAACTAAAGAAAACATTACATACTGTAAAAAGGTTGTGTACCATAATGGAACAATAATTATTAAAGTGCACAGTGTCTCATGATGGGGTCAAACCTCTGTCTCCCGTGGGAAATCCCTCTATTTTGTTATGCTATCACCCCGACCACCTCCCTAAGAGGACTTTTCTCTCAGTGCACTACGTCATTGCTTTAGGTGGTTCACTTTGACGCCCTGTGCGTCTCAGAGGTACCTTTAGTGTCAGCCATACAACTGCAAATGACTTAATGGGCCATTTTTGACACCTTGGGAATGAGAACGGGCTTGCCAGAGCCACCCTTTCAATTGGTAAAACGTTTTTTCATTCTAACGTGAGGCAATGCAGGCTCCAGGCTGACAGGCATTAAAACTGAGCGATACTAATCATTAAAGGCAGTTCATTCTCTGTGTGGGGATTGTTGAAAATAAAAAATAAATAAAATAAAACATCCTTTAAAATCACATCATTCTGTTATAAATAGAGACCTGAAATTCTCGTGCTTCACATGAAACCACTTAGTGTGAGGAGGGTTGATATTTTAGGTAGTGATCCACCCCTAACTAAAGGTGAAGAGACTGTTCACTAAGTCCATTCTCTCCTGCAGTACTTATTCTTATAGGACCCCCGGTTTTCGAGCCCACAGTGTAGGCTGCAGATGAAGACATAATAGATGTGGCTTGTTCATGTGAAGCATTCATTAAACTGTAATGAATGACTCATGTACTGTAATATTACAGCCAGTAACAGCAGCGCTCTTTATCCTCTCTTAACACAAGAACAGGATTCGGCAGTTCCATTTGCAACAATCATTATTTCAGCCATTAGCTACTGTATTAGCTACCGGAGGCATTTCTAAATCAGCTGCATATAGATTTACAAACACACATATCGCTGAACCCATTAGGGCCCAACAGACAAATCAAGCAGGAAATACAAACCCTTTTGCTTCATCCCTGAAAATGAATATATGCAAAACAATGAGCTGCTCCGGCTTTTAAAACATCAATCACAAATGTCCTGCGTTAAAAAAACAGGACGCAGGAGACAGGATGTGATGTCAACAGGTAAACAGAGACACCAAAGACAGGACTTCAAGGTCATGTTCAGAAACAGATGCATGCTCGGAGGTTTGGCTTTTATTTCATATTTAATATTTAAGTGGGATAATGGAAGAAAAAAATTAATTACAGTTGTTATTTCAAATATTTCTGTTGAAAATTGCCAAAAGTTTACACCGGATAAAAATTTTAAACAAGAACACTTCCAAAGCCACAAACAAGTCGAATGTACACACACTTCATACTGTGCGGACGCTAAATGCACACAAACATATTTTTCAGTTCAACTCGGCTTTGCTAGACGTTCCACTCGGCAGATATTCCTGACACACTGTTGCTGAGCAATGTTAGGAAATTCCCTCAAGGCATCCGTTTCTGCTTTTGTCTGCCTTCTCATTTCTGTTTCTGTCTCTCAGGACATAAAAGTGGTACTTTCACTTTTAGGCAACTCTTAGAAAGTCCAGTAGCTATCTGACCAGAGAGAGTCGAATCAAACGGAGAGAAAGGAGAAAGTGGGATCTGAATAAACGAACTTCAGAGGCAATCGGCGTCAAGGTGAAAGACAAAGAAAGTGAACACCGAGGCCATGCATAGAGAGCCTGCAGGGTAGAGGGAGGCTAGACAGAGGTGGGGGTGTTTGATGGTAAGACAGCAAGACAGCCACGCTTCATTGTCAATTCCTCACCTTTAACCTCCTCTCATTCACTCAACCAATGCCACTTTCCCTCCTCAATAAATAGCCTCTTGGCATTGTATTTGTATTGCTGAATAAATATCCATTATCATTATTTGTATGTCTAACTTAAAACTGCTGCTGGATCTGGATCAGGACCTGGAACTACTTTATATTTTGAAAATATAAATGTAAAGAGAAAATTCACTTGTTTTGTGAAATATCTCCACATTTATGGAATGGGTTGCCACAAATACTATATTTGTAAACACATTTATTGTCCAGACAGCATTGGTGAAGTGCCGACTTTGGGTGAAATGCTGCGTCTGAGAATGGAATATTGTGAAATTTAGCAACACATTCATCTCCCTGTCAGCAGGAACAAGTGATATAACTTTACAGTCATCAGCTATTTGTACTGCCAGTGAACAAATGTTTTCATACTAGCATGCTAAGATAATACGTTCAGTTCACACAGAGGGAAACAAACTATGTTCAAATTGCCAGATTGTGAATTTTGAAGGGTACAGGCCTGAAAATCTAGTTCATGTTAGTTTCTCCAAGATCCCACTCTAGAAAACCTAATTTCTGTAGGATCAAAAAAGATCATTAGGCACCTCAGCGCTTCTGAAAGGCAACTGAGCTGCACTCTGTTTGGTCCATGAATGCCTCAATCGGTCCAAACACACAAACACAGGGCCAGCAGAAATTCTGCACTGAAATCCGTGGCTGCAAATTGAGAAAACTGAAATCCACATTTGTCTGCAGCTAAACCAACTGTCCAGATGGCTCCTTCTGTGGGGAACTTGTGAAAGAACTTCCAAAACAAGGCCAAGCAAGAGAAGAGAATATAGAAGAGTCACACTTATTTGACGACAACAACCTCTGCAGGTCAAAACTCACATTTGTCTTCGCTTAATATGCCTGGGAAAATAACAGCACTGCAGAGAAAAAGAGGAGGGAATAACCCTATAAATTTTCCACATTTCACTCCATTATTCATTAAAAAGTGCTTCTCACTAACCTCGAGAACATCTGTCTCAGAAAGGTTATGGACTTTGTTGTGCAGATTTTCATCTTCATCCTGGTCAGAGCCCTGAAACATCAAATCTGGGAACAATTGTAAGAATGTGAGACATAATACTAATACCTGATCATGCACAGCGAGATGTACCTTCATTCATTTTCCACAAGATTGTGTAACATTGAAATTGAGTGCATTTCTTTTGTTGTCCCTCTGGTTTATTGAGCATGTCATGTCATGTAAGATCACTTCAGGCCTTCCTGGTGATGGAGACGCACTTAGTAAGTTTTGAGGAAAGTATGCTAACTAACAGGTCTTTTAGCCTATTCCACTCATCACTGTGTGATGCTGTTTTCCTAAACTGCTGACAAACAATCTTAGAAACAATACAGCAAAGAGAAACAATCTTCCAGACGTTGTCTACAACAATTCTCGAGCATATCCCTAAAATATGAATGAATTCATAAAGTGATAGCACATTCTAAGTAATGTTTGATTCACAAACAGCAGAAAAAGCTGGTTATGCTGCATTTGGTATGTAGCACTGAATATTTATGAGCTAATTAAAAAATTATAATCCAATCAAACTAAACAGCTGTGTGTTACAGTATTAAGGTGCATAAACAGCCCACCTGGGTGTCCCATAAAGAACCGCTGTATCATAAAGTAATGTTGTCCATAGAGGCAAACAGCTCAGATGGCGAGGTGTAAAAACATTACAATCTTTAGCTTCAGGCAAAAAATGCTGCTGTCAAAAAGGGCCGACACACACACACACACACACACACACACACCTACACACACACACACACACTCACTCGGTGCTTGCAGCTCTGTGAGGACACTAATTTACATAAAGCATTTTCCCCAGTCCCTCGCCTAAAATAAATAGTTCACCCCGACCTTACCTAACCCCAACCTGATTATTAACTCAAGCAGACCTCTGAAAGTGTGTCAAAAGTGAGCATCTGCCAAAATGTCCTTACTCCCATAACGCAGAACTCCAATTCGTCCTCATAAAAATAGCTGTACAAACACGCACACACATTTGCACCTTTGCTGCGGTTTGCACAGAAATAATCAATTACAATCAACAGTTACTTAGAGACTGGGGCTTGTGTTAAAGGATGGTTAATGTTTGAAGCCACAGTGAGTGGTAAACTATTTACTACACTATCTTCTGGAATTACAGTCTGTGTGAAGGGGGATGTTGAAGAGGGATTTTTTTCTTTCATTTTCGCCTTCTAAAATGGTCTCCTGGCAGATTAGGCACCAACGTTTGGCTATTTTCAGGTATAACTGATTTATGCAGCTTATGAAACATTTTAGTCAGCAACCTATCTTATTATATTTTATATGATCTACGTTCTTTTGTAAATACCTAAGAGGCCTGAAATGAAGTACACAGTTTACAAAGACATTAGCAATTAGTGAGAAGTGCTGTCTAAGGTGGGACTGCTCATATTAACACAACAGTGAGTAAGCAGAGACCATGATGAAGTTGTTGGGTGAAACCGGCTGAGCTCGTCAGGTTAGCATATGCTTTATTATTTCTTTTACATAAGGAGCTTACCTACTGCTTTTTTTCTCTGGTGTTCTGCTGACGCAGCTGCTCTGTGCAGTGAGGATGCTTTTTCTTTTTGCTTTTTTACAAACCAGTCGACCAGTTGATGGATTTTCTTGTAAGCTGCAATTTGCAGTAAAAGTGCAATTTATTTGCACCAAATTTAACTTTTTATTTAAACACATTTTGTTGGACAATTGACCAATAGCAAAAATGATATTTCTGTGTATCTAAACAGCCGACAAGTTCTTATCCCGCAGTGTCAGATAATAACACTTCCTAAGGCTTCAAATTGCATCACTTTTTTTGACCTTTCGTGCATCATTCTGATGCCAAAGGTACTTTTTGGCTATTTGAAGCCACTGGAATGACTTTATATACACACAAAAACCTCAGGCTAAGGTAAAGTTACATCAAACCAAATCACTACGCACGGTCAGAAGTTAAGTTAAGCTCGTCATTGTACTGTAGATTACGGTAATATAGAGAATCCACAAATAGGTTGTGTTGGATTCAGAACCCAACCTCATGTCGACTGATGGCATTTTACTTTCCTTTATAGAAGGAAAGTTTCAATTTTATCAGAGAATGATGAGTAAAATCCAACAACACAACACTGAGCTGTCACCGTTAAAGCATCAATGGGAACACACTCCGGCAGTGACTCTGATTTGATGACCCATCTACGGGACAACTTTTGTGTGCGGAAAAAAAAAACAACCCTTTTATACTCAGCATATTATATTGTTGTGTATTTGTTTGTGTAGTAAATCAGCAAACCTAGAAATAAGACATTTCTTATGACTGAAATACTTGGTTAAGCCTTTTCTTTTCACACACACACACACACACAGAAACTGAGCACACACTCATGTCCCTGGTTACTGTTATTAATCGCTGGAATGTTCAAAATGCTGTTAAATTGTCCACAGCGCAAAGCAAACCTTGAGGCAGAAGTGGATTTAAGCCCTGCTCTCTTTATCTGGAATGTATTTTATGTGTGTGTGAATGTTTTATCATCTCCAAGAATCATACACAGCAGTAGCTTCAGCTCAGGACTCTGATCAATTATACAGTATTTGATCTCTTAATGCTGACTTTGTTTAACTCTCTCCAGCTCTTTTTCTATTCAGTTAAATCCCTTTTGATCTCTGTCTCCTCTTATTCACTTAAATTTTGCTCGTCTGAAGCAGCATGTAACAACAGAATATTTACACGTTTCGTACATACTGAGCAGCCTGCCCTCTACATGTCTTCTAAAATCACATCGTGACACGTTTAGGATGAGACATGGTACAAGAGTTCGACGTGACCTTACAAAACGTAGAATGCCAGGAGGTGTTTTTATATTTTTGCGTAACGATTTTCTAGGGGAGTTCAAATGTTTTGGTGAGTCAGCTTTGTAAGCATGACCATGTGCTCCTTCTAAAAATTCTGTTTCTATGCAACTTCACCGCAAAAAAGTGTTTTAGGAATTTTATATAAAAAACATATTAAAAAAAAAAAAATATATATATATATATATATATATATATATATATATATATATATATATATATATATATATTTTTTAATATGTTTTTTATGTGTTTACATATAAGCTAGTACGGAACATATGAGCAAAAATGTTATATCTGACCTGCAGTACCTGTTCAACATCCAGGCCTAGTTTTTATGGTTATGTTTAGATTCTCACAGCACTTTAGTGTTAGAACACTGTAATCTGGATTAATTCCCACGCAATTAAATTCATTGAAAACACTATTCAACTGCAGATGTGGCAGGTAACTAGGTACATTTACCCAAGTACTGTACTTAAAGGAAAACTTGCTGGTCATATTCTACACCACCAATGAGCAAAACACCCAGCTTGCCGCCTACTGCCCATCCACAGGGGACTGGGACAAATACAGAGAAAAGAACTTTACTGTAACATGCATGTGCTCAATGATGACAACAAAGGTTCTTCTCTTTTTAGAATATTTAGTAGTTACTGTGTAGGGGCAGAAGTTTTCAATTAGCAATAACAGACAATATAAAAGTTTTGTTTTTGAAGGTTTTTACAAAACGACTATCTATAATACTACAATGATGTACTGTATTACTATGAATTAATGCCCATGTCCGTAGATAAAGTGTTTTAAATCAGCTCCATCTTTACCAGCTGCTATTTTTGTTCCATGCCACGTCTCCACAGTAACACAGATCTTTGCTCTTCTTTGCTTTCATTCCCACATTTGAATGTTTGTCAAACAAATCTGGACTCGACTTGTACATTTATGTTATGAATGTGCAGAGGTACTTCTTCGTGTAGTGTAGTACTTTCACTGCTTGCATTTTCCAGCCTTGTGTTAATACTATTTATGTAATCCTAGTTTTTAGTCGGGTCAAAGGATATTTAAGTTAATTTTAAAGGCTCCTAATAGAATTCAAATCAGAATTCAAATGTTTGAGGCTGAATAAGACCGTGGACATACAGTATGTGTGCTGTCAAACCAAGAATGTGAGTGTGTGTGTGCCTTCACAGTGATCCCTTACGCTCGGTTAATACTGCTCTTGTCCTTGAGCTACAAATGCAAATGACAGCTAGCTCCATTTTCTCCATCACACAGCTGGAGAGGCATTTGAAAGCATCACTCTTCGCCTCCTTTCACCTCCCCTGTAGACACACACACACACATGTTGACAATGGAAGCGTGTGTGTGGTGTGTCAGGCAGTGAAGATGAGCACCTCACATACATTGAACGTTTCTGCCTTAACCCTCACAACAAGCGTTGGATGGCCACAACCTTGACTTGATTTATTTACCTCTTTTCTTTAGCTTCTGCTCATCTAGTGTCTCGTTTTCCCTGTTCTTTTTTTTTTCCTGTATGTGTGTGTCGGTCTCACTCCCTCTCTTTCTTCTTCGGGATAATAGAACAGCCCTGCTTTTAAGAGCAGTTACAAAGTCAGGCTGGCAAGTAGCGAGAGCCCTGATCTTTACTCTGACATCTGACAAAACTCCACATGAACCCTGATGGATGGTCCTGACCCCACACTGCTGGAGATGACTGCAATGTGTGTGCTGGTATCTGTGTGTATACTCACATAAGTGACCTTCTGCAGGAGCAAGACAAGGCCATTGATTGTGGCCTGTAATTGGACAACATTATTGCATCCAGAACAGTTGTGTGATTGTCTGTGTGTGTCCTTTCATTGCTTTCACGTGGAAGCTTTCCGGAGCTTTACACTACTAGTGTCAGAGGAAGCTATAGCACCACAATTCACACATCATAAACCTGTGAGAGCAAGTGTCTCCAGGCGCTGTTTGACCATCTGAACATTACATGCAACGGTTTCCATGAGGAAACAGATGTCAGCCATTAAAGGATCAAATTAGAGCTGTATAAATGCCAGGACACCGTGGGAGGAACAAAAAAGTTTCTCAATTCATCCAAAAATGGAGCCAAAATAATCAGAAAGTGACAGAAATGTGAAACCTGTGTCTTCAATAGCTGATTGAATAAGATTCTGTTGTCCTCACTGTTTAACTCGCTGTTTACAGTAATAAACCAAATAATTGTGATTCCACACTCATGAGTTCATCAGTTCTCAGCAGCCTCTTCAAGAGATTGGATCCGATTCACTGTTACAGTAAAGGACATGTGTTTGGACATCTTTTTTATATTAGCTAAGGTCCACCTTAATGTTTCTGTTGGAGCAGAGACATGAAGCAGTGGGTGGCACCAATGTACTAATGTTGAATCTTCACTACTAGAAAATAAAAAAGAGAAGAGAAGAGAGAAATGAATGGTGTATAGACATTTATCAGGATAGGCCCCATAAATCACATCATCAAGTTTCTACTAAATATCACTAAAACTGGTTTATTCAAAGTTTTCACTAAATTATGGTGTAATGGCTCTGAAAATAAAAACTTATGATATACTGTATGTTCTCATGTTGATCATTACAGTTGTGTAAACGTGCACTCAAAAAGCTCAGCACTGGACCTGACCCCACCCACTGATGTAAGACCTGGGACCCAACTTGTACCCTATAGGCTACATTAACTTTCTTTCATCACCTACACTAATCAGCCACAAAACACGGCATAACAGGGATTCAGTAAACTTAAGTTGTGTTTGTTTTCTGAAACACTTTTCCCATCACAAATGTTTTAGCTCATGCAAACTGACACTAAAATAGCACATTTTGCACTAATCATCTGTCCATGCAGTTACATGAACAAAGTGCACTACGGGCATTTTCACTTCTGTTTTCAATCTAATCCCTATTTCAATTTACCCATTTTTAGTCAATCTTTCTTTACATGAATAATTTTTTCACCTCACCTGCAGGTAACTGACTTGGTCCAGGACTCTTCAGCATAGTGCATGTAGAGTTGTGGAAAATGCTAGAGAAACTTTTGAGCTATGTCACACATAGAAATTCATAACCTTGTGACATCACATCTGCAAGTCTTTAACATAGCCTGATTGTCGTTAGAAGGACATCTGGTTGCTGTAATTTGTTAGGTAGTACAACAAAGCAGCAGCTGGTGGAATCACAACAACGCATACACATGTGTACACACAGACACACACACACACACACGTAGAACTTACTACCCTGCCAGTCATTAAAAGATAAATTAGTAGAAACGTCTGGACACTTATTTGTGACAATCAGAGACAAAATAATGTCATAGTTGTTCAATTCATCTGATCCTTAAACCAAAGTCTGGAAGAAGAGAAGATAAGACTAATGATTGTGTGGTTGAATGGTTCATTAACTCTCCTGCGAGTCACCTAAAAAGTGCAGAGCTGCTGTGGATCACTGGAGCCCTTTACTTTTTAAAAGAACATTTTTTCTATACTTTTTGTGTATCAAGGATTGAAGTGGGAAACTTCAAACTGCCACTTATCTCACATTATCTGCATGTGTTATTTGGGCATCCGAAATAACGGCTCCCACCACATTACACAAGCAGTACGACCTGTAGGAATGTATAAATACAAGGCCAAACGCACCTTCAGGCTGTTTATGCTGTATGTGTTGTGTGCTCATGTAAATATGATGCCACTGCTGACACTTTCCACTTTCCATTTTATGCCTTTGTACCTCCCTGCAGCATTTTTCACATTTTTAAGCTGCTAAACTTTGGTATCTGTGGAACCACAGAGTTAGACTGTGTATTTACAGAGGATGAAGAGGCTGGGAAACCCTTTAAAAAACGAATTTTAAGTTATATCACATCTACTTCCTATAAAGTGGTTTTCTGACGCAAAACTGGGACCAAGCAGAGGATAACTGGGATCATGTAAACATACGTGGACATTTTGGAATCTACAATGTGAGATTGGGTTTGCAACAATGCTTAACCACCTGGAACTGAAAAGTTTTCAGATTCAATCCGGACAAAAAGCCACGGTGTCAAACTGATCTAAACTGCCTCGATCGTATCAGACACGTTTGGTATCTGCGGCAGAGTGTTTGTGCGGGTTAGACTGCTGTGTGTGATGGACCACTGAGTCAAAAAAATTAGGCTAAAAAAAGTATTTTGCTGCATGCAGGGCTGTGTGTTTGCACATGTTATGTGTACTGTAAGATACCTGCTCAACTTATCACCCTGAAAATCGTTTTTGGGGGCATGCTGTGTTTGCAGTGTGTGCTGAAGTGTTTGCACGGCAGAATATTAGCGAAGAAATGTATTTTTTGGTGTCTATGCTGTTTATATCCAATGCATATGTGGTCAGAGAAGAGGGTGGTCGTTTGCCCATGAAAGTATAAAGCATTTGGAAATTCTAGTCAGAGAACAACTGACAATATGTTCTTGTCATGCAGCATTTAATAAAACTGAGGTGGCTCATCACACAGTTTGGTTGATTTGATTGCAAGTACCACACATGAAAAACAAGTCGCAGGGCATAGGTGTAACGAGTACAACCCTGGAGCTAATGCTGTGCTTTTATTTGGAAAAACTGTTTCCTGCTGTAGCTACTTGACAGAGAACATTAGCTACATGCGTTTGTGAGAGGCTGAATACGTTATGCTCCAAACATCCCCACACTAACTGTAAAGGCTGACAGTGTGTGATCACACTTCCGATGTAGGGAGGTCTCATGTTTCCTTGCTTCCTCTCTCCTCGTGTCTTTTCCTTGCAACTCTCCCTACACTGATAATGAGGGACTTACATGCAAGCAACATATGTAAGTAAGAGAAACTCTGGGGCTTATACAGTAAGAGACTCGAGATGTACCCGCTAACTAAAGTGAAGGTTCCATGAGCAATAATCATGGTTTTAACATTGAGCTGAATGTCTCCTCTTGGTGGGGACATTTCTGTCCATGCCACTGAGATTCAACAGTCCAGCCTGAAGCTCTGTTCAGTTTTCAGCTCATTGTTCTGGTCCTTCACACCATCTGGTTGAGCCCCAGTGGCTCCCCCCCACCCCTCTGTGGGGAAACTATGGGCATCAGATCCCAGCCCACCGACCAACTAATTGTACACGATCTGCTCACAGCCAAATGGCGCAGAGCTGAAGTAAACAAGTGTGTGTGTGTGTGTGTGTGTGTGTGTGTGTGTGTGTGTGTGTGTGTGTGTGTGTGTGTGTAGAGATGTAAACATGGAACAAGCCAAGGATAGCCAAATTCTTTCTGAGGAGCTACAGCCACAAACCACAGCTAAAAGTGCAGTAATTTATTACACTGGATACTTGTGTAATAATCCCATTTAAAGAGCTCATGTCAAAAAATATTTAGAACTGGGGAAAAACACATATTTTATTTCTCTTTTATATAAAACAACACTGCCAGTAAATGTCTTTTGTGCCTGAACCTGAAATGAACATATATATATATATATATATAGAGAGAGAGAGAGAGAGAGAGAGAGCACAACAAAGTCATCTCAAGGCACTTTACAGAATAAAGTCCAGACTATACAAGCATGTAGAGACAACCCAACAAATCCCCCTTGAGCAAGCCCCTAGGCAACAGTGGAGAGGAAAAATGTAAATGATTTTACCAGCACTGATGCCTGATGTGATCTCATCCTAAAACTTGATCGATGCTGTCTGACACATTCAGGGAATATAAAAAGTGTTGGCAGACATTCATTTTCTAATACCTTCTTAAAAATATGCACGGTCTCTGCTTGAGTCCAGTTTATAAATTAGAGTTCCCAGAGATACATGTTCACAGGTGTTTTGCTGGTTACTTGTTGACCCTTACTGGTCATCATTTTCATACAGAAATAATAAAAGTTCCTAGAGACAACAGCCACCAGGATTCTTAGGTGATTATGAGTCTTATGTTTTGTGATTTTTCCATTGGGAAGTGTCAAAGCCAAACAATTTGCAAACAAAGAATTTACAAATACTGGAAACAGGAGATGATCTAAGGTACTAAAGGGGTCCTTGCATTTTCACATTTATATCACAGTGCTTTCTGTACACTTGACATCCATTCACGTTTGAGAATTGTTCTCCATTACACTTCTCCTAAAAAGAGCAACAGCATTACTGTACTGTGTCAATAGGTAATGCAGGTCTTTAGTAAATAGGAGACTCATGTTTGCCAAATCTGTATGTGGGCACACAAAGCACACATGCAAATATATATGAAGTATTCCTGTTTGTAAATCCCAATGAGTGTGTGACAGTGCTGATGTTACTAGAGTGTAGATGAACACAATCACACACACACACACACACACACACCACAGATAGAAGGAGAAGGTAATAAAAATGGAGATTAGGCTTTCGATTAAACTACTTTCTTATTCTCCAGCCTTTCAACAGCTGTGACTCAGAGCATCTTAGAAGAAGCCGTGGCCAATGCGCCGTCAGCGTTCGCAAGCAGAAATGACTTTGAACGCTCACTTCTGAGAGTGTGTCTGAGTTTCCAGTTGGCAGCCACAGCATTAACAGAGGAAGGTGTCATTGTGCAAATTGCATTAGTGTGTGTTTGCTCATGCATATGCATATGGAACAAACACACGGTGATGTGAAATAAACAAAACTACAAAGAAGCCGTCGACAGGTAGTAGACAGGGTCACAAGGGATGAGGCGATGGTGCACACACGCAGACTCACGTGCACACGCAAAGCAGGTCACGACTAAAAGCAGAAGTTAATAGAAAGATAAACTGCTGTCATCACATCAGAGACGTGTGAGGCTCAGTGAGCAGAGAGAATACAGAGATTCACAGGTTTGCTTTCAAAACAAATGCCAACAATTCACCACAAAGTTGTCACTGACATGTTTTCACTGAGAGATTTGTGAAGAAAGGATTTGTGGAAAACTTCCAGGTAACTTTGTTTTTTGTGAAATCTGGGAAGTAAACTTTACTACAGCAAGTTTAGCAAAAATCCCTGAAGGAGCTTCTCATCACTTAAATATTTAGGAACCTTAAAGGCTTTCTGCCTCCCAACAGTTTGTTGCTAACTATTAATCAGGCCTGAAAGTGACAGTACATCTAGGAACCCAGAAACACACACCCAGTCCAGATGGACAACCGTGGAGCCAAAAGGAAGAATTCCAGTAGTGGAGCTTTAACTATGTGTGCATAGCTACATTTTCAAAAAAACTGAATGACATATAAGCTTTATGTGTGTTTAAATCTGTCACTGTCACACTAAAATGTTAACTGTCTCAAAGACAAAACCTGCTGTTATCTCCTGGGGCAGAATTAGCTATTGGCGCCAGCAATTTAATCAGAGCTGTGGATTTTATGAAGCTGTGGGTGGATTTAAGGTGGGACAGTGTTTACCTGCTTAATGAATACACCTAAGGCTCTGAGCTTGATATGCATTCAGACGATAGAGGAAATGTTTCAGATAAATGTAGGCTATATGGTTCTATTTATTATTTTTAACAACTAAACTAAATACTAACACAGTCATCTCTAATAGGAATAACAACGTTGGATAATTGTTCTAATGCTACGGTGTTAGTGGAAGCTAATTTCTAATCAATGTTAGTGCTACTGTCTCACTAGGATTCATTTAAAAGCTAACAGAGCTGCCGGAACAGTCAATCAGTTCAGAGGTGACAGGCAGCTGAAACATGGCTATATGATGTATGTCGCAAACAAATTCCCTCTAAATTGCAATAGTGAAAATGTCCATATTTATGCCATTGTGATATTTTAGCCTTGTGTTTTCCACTCGCATTCATCCCTCCACTGTGTTTCTTTAAATTTTTAACATACATTACAGCTCAAATGCAGCAGCTCAAAGTAAGGAGGAGTCAGCTGGGCTGGACTGGCCATCTCTGAACACAAACTACAAGCCTAAGATATTTATCAATCTAAAACCTTTGCTAATACAATATGCACAACTGTGTGATCGAATACGCTATTTTGTCAGTGAAGCTTTTAGTTGAAAAATGGAGAATTTCTGACTCACTTATTGATAAAGTATTAAGAAAAACTGGAGGCTAAATAGACAAACTGTGTAACTCTGTTGCTCATTAGTGTCGTTTATTTGCTGTTTGTCAGTGAGACGTCTCCCCTCTCTTTTCCACGTCTTCTCTGTGAAGTAAGACGGAGAGAAAAGTGCGAGGAAAACAAAAAGTTGAGTTGCAGAACTTCAGTCTGAGAATTAGCAACCGACACAAAACATCCAGAGGTAATCTTGACAAGGTGTCAAACAGCAGCAGCACAATTTGTGTGTGATGTGTTTGAGTGTGCTACAGTCAGCAGGAACAACATATGGCCCCATTAAAAATAACACAAGTCATTTACCAGAACAGGTTAGATCTGCCAACACAGCTGCACGACTGCCGTCAGGAGTAATTCACTTTTATGACTCAGTGTACAGAACAAATCTACTTAAACGGAGAAAGATTTTATAATAAATCCTGATGCAAATAAAGGAATATTAGACAGTTTGTCCTGGATTAAAGCACAACTAAACATTCTGTACATTTATTCATATCCATTCATCCATGCTGACTCACGGTATCATGAAAAGGGATGTTCCAGTGCGTTATTGTTACAGAAACAACACACACGCATACACACACATGCACACACCATTTATATCACATGGAAGTGGTCGGTTACAATTCTGCTGTCAGGAGTCAAAGGGTCTCATACCATTTTCACAGCAACCCTGAGGCTGTTACTGCTCTATATTTATGACGTGTGTGTGTGTGGGGGTGTGTGCGTGTGTGGGCAGCTCTTCCCTCAGGCACATCAAACTCTCAGCATGTAAGGATGAACCAACAAGCATCAAGCAGACACACACACATAATCATCACATGGCCCTATTTCTGTCTGATCCCAACCTTGATATGACCTGCGCTCAACCCTCTGTCACGCTATGAGACCAACGCCGGCACTCACGTTATGATGGACGGACAGAGAAGGACGTGAGGAATGACTACGAGAGGAAAGAAAGAAACGAGCAGGTCAGTAGGGGAGGATGGAAATAAAAGAAGATAGGGAGACGAGGAAAAGACAGGAGGAAGGAGCGATATGGAGTAAAGAAGAAAGGTTAATAGGAGAAAAGAGGAGGAGGAAAGAAAAAAAGGAGGAGGAGGAGGCAAGGTAACAAGCAGAGGAAGAGGAATAATGAAAACTGAAGGGAATTCAAAAATTAGGTGGTAGGAGGAGAGGGAGAAAGAAACAAGGTACGAAGAAGAAATAGAATGAGGAAATAAGGAAGACAAAGGAGAGAGGAAACCAACCGAGGACAAAGGAAACAGAAGGTAAGAAGGAAAGAAATGAGAAAAATAAAAACTAAGTAACTAACCAAATAAGGTGGAAAAAGAAAAAGAAGAAAAATAAGAAAGAAAGGAAGAGAAGGATGGAAGCAGCAGAGTAGGTGAATGTGTAAGTGTGTGATAAGCAGCAGCTATCCGGCTCTATCAGCCTCAAGAGAGACGCTGATAAGAAGTTATTCTGATCATGTTTACACACAGACACTTTAAAGGGACTCTGCTGCTTTTCAACATTATTTCCGAAGTATTAATCTCTCTGACATGTCTCTACAGTCTATCATTAGAGCTTAAAATGCCCTCTGCCAAAATAAAAAACCTAAAACAATAATAATCAATAACTGTTCTAATCATTTTTCAAACAACTTGCTGCTTGAAGCTTCTCAAATGTGAACAGCTGTTGTATTACATAATACATTTTTAAAATTCTGTCACACAAAACAGTCAATTTAAAAAATCTTTTGGGGTATTTTCAATATTTTCTAACATTTAATGGACCAAAGGACTTAATGGGTAAAATAATGACTAGGTAACTAATGAAAGTTTTATTATCAGCCTGGAGGGGGAAAAACCAGAGGTTACACCTGTATATCAGAACTAATATAATAATAATATAATATAATAATATAATGAAAGGAAGAACAAGATGATGATGAGGAGGAAGAAGAAAATAAATAAAACTATGCAGACAACAGAAATATGTACTTGAGCAGTATTAGTGACTTAAAGAGTTATAAGTGATATTTTACCTAAATCTTGTCATTTATTCAAGTTCTTTATTGAAGGGTAGATTTAAGGTATTTTTTCTTTACATTTTCTGCTTCTTCCTGCAACAAACACAATATGGCAACTTGAAGTCAGCAGAAACAGCACTGACAGATCCATCCATGATGTGTGACCACTCATCCTGTGTAGGGTTTTGGGGGGGCTGGAGCATCTCTCAGGGGTCACACACTGTACAATACAGAGAGACATACATGCTTATCTCTGAAATGACTATACCTGACACAAGTACAGCGAAGACATGCAAACTCCAAACTGAAAGGCTGCAGTCTGTCTGGGAGGAGAAGCTGCAAACGTCTTACTCTTTCCCATGTCTATGACTGTGGGAGACAACCACAGCACCTAAAAGAACCCAGGCAGGTTCAGGAAAAACAAGCAAACTCTGCACAGACCGGGCGACCAGCTTGTCTGAACGCAGGACTTTGTTTCTGAGTGAATATACGGATAAGTACACGGTGTCCATTTCAGTTGTCCTGCATGACTCTGTTAACCTTACAAATCAGTGCGTCCTACAAAGGAACGGGCCTCATAATTTAAGACAAAGTGATCTTTGGCAGACTAACGGGGGCGATAAAAATGAAGCATAAAAACCCAGGTAAACTTCTTTGCCTGTGTGGATCTGCAGGAGGAGGACCCCCCCACCCCCACCCCCACCCCCCTCCGCCCATTTGTAAATCATGACACTGCAGAAGTCTATAGGCCAAGAATAGCCGGAGGGTTTCAAGATCACATTTTCATAATGAGAACCAATGAGCTGTAAATCCCTGCTGACAGAGTTATGGTGCGAGAAGAGCTTATCGCGGCGATACTGAAACTATTAAACAGTTGCCTCCCTCCGGCATTTGGTGTGAGTGTGTTTGTGTGTGTGTAAACATACAGTATATTTATACATGTGTGTTTGTCAGCATTAACAAGAAACAGCTGCATGTGGCAGTTCACTGTTAGATTCCCATCGTGACGCTTAGATACTCTTGGTTTGCACACTGTGTTTTTTTTAATTAAACACAAGCCACGTTGCCGTTTTGTGTGTGTGTGTGTGTGTGGCACCACCTTCCTCTGAGACACAAAAAGCACCTTGTTTGTTTATAGCATAATAAATCGCTTCTTTGTTTTTTTCTTATTGTTTTATTCTTAATTCAGTGCTTTTCAGATATAAATATTGTGCTGTCAGTGCCTACGGATGGTTCCTAAACTGCTTTAAAGACACTTTTTGTGGGCTACGTTGAACAAATATGTGCTAAGTGCAAGTTCAGGTAAATGCTGTTTGCATTTTTATTTCATTTCAATAGTGAGTGAATATGACACATTTTACACCAAGATGATCCTCTCTGATGCATCTGCTGTAACACATGCAGTCAAGCATCAATGACTGGAGCAGTTTGAGCCTGAAATAAATGAAATGACCATGTTTTACCTTTCCTGACCATTTTTCTCAGCTCAAGAGAGACAAATAATAGAAAATGTGGAGATATACAGCATCAATGCCTTCTTGTTTTTCTCTCCCACACGTCTTATTTGTGTTGGAGCTACAATGAAGTGTGCGTGCGTGCGTGAAATGTGATGGATTCACGTTGCAATCCATCCTGCCATGCACTGTTTCCACTATTTTACTGCCTCTCTAATTCAGTCCTCCCTGTCTCTCTCAGAGAGGATGGATGACATGCATCCTGGAATGACCCACACACCTTTACTCCAACCCATCTAATTCAGCTCTCGACGACAACATAACAATTAGTCAGGGGCCGTCCACAGAGAAACGGGTTGATGTGCAGCTGAACAAGAAGGTCGGCAACACATCAAACAGCTGCAGATGATGACACTGTTTTACAGACCTCCATTTATTTTCACCGGAAACACAGATTGCTCCTCCTCTGTGGTTGGTAAAGGCTGTAATGGGTGTGGTGATTAACAGCCATTGTGGTCTTTTCAGGAAAAGTGATTTAAATGTGAGTTTTAATTTTAATAAAGACATCCCTATCAGGCACAACTCTACACTATGAGGCAGAAAGTTGCCTACTGAAGCATAATTACAGGCTGATAGCACATCATTTAATGAGATTTTATCAGTTGTTAACAGTCAAATCAATTGACTTCCTGGTCTTAGTGATGGTTATTTTTTTAAACAATAGGACTTTAGAAATACTTAGGGAAAGATCAGGTTTTCATTTAAATGTTAATAAAGTAACAAAATCAGCGTTTCCGTGACTTTTTTTAACCTTTGATTTTTCCATAATCTTAAATGTCACGTGTTACAATCAAAAGCTCTAAAAAAAATAGAACCTTTACTTTATTATTTTAAATTTGAGAAAAAAAAATAGCAGAACTGTTAATAGCAGAGCTGTTCAAATCATTCAAATAAACCGACGTATGTACAAATATTTCTTTTCGGTTCCTGGTGTTTTTTTTTTTTTCAGCCAGTTTGGTGAACCACATCTCAAACGGATGCTCTGTCCACATATGAGTAAAAAGCTATTTGAAAATGGTGAGAGCAGATCCATGTTAGTGTTAAATGTTACAAGTAACCCTTTATGTACACTGTGCTATTCTGAGAGCAACGACAAAAAGTAAATTCGATCAATCTCACCAGTGTGTGTCACTTTGTGAACTTCACATTAACTGCGTGACCTTTGACACATTAACTTTTAACTCCCCGTTACAGCTGACAAGGGTCAGCTAAAACAAATGACCAAACCTCGTTGTACTAAATGCCAATCTATGTTTGGCTTTTACAAGTCAAAAAGGACCATTAACCTCTGTTCATCTTGTAAATGGCTGCACTGAACAAGTCAAACCTGATCAATAGAGCTGCTTTTTACCCTGCAACCAGCCTTGCAAGAAACCTTCAATGTATTGATGAGTTCAGCTTCTGTCTTCTGCTGCACAAATTTGCAGGTGCTTTAAGGCCCCTGAGAAACTCTTATTGAGCCTGTAATAAACTCTGAAAACACAGCCAAGTTTGCTCAGTACATTTACAACTTATTCCCTTCCAGCAGCTTAAGGAAAGTGCGACTAGATGTAACATTACAGACGTACTAAGCCAAAGAAAACCTACTACTGCAACCAAAGAAACTATTAGTTAAACTATGAAATTCAATCCTACTCAAAATAATCAAGACAAAGCACTGACAAACTTTTTTTTTAGTTTTGTCATTTAAATAAAGTTCAAGAGAATTTAGAAAAATCAAAGGTTTGTGTCTTAGAAAGCAGTTTTCTATATTTATTTCCTGGTGCCCCCTTTCTTCTTCTGCACATGTGCATTTGTACCAACAGGCTGGTTTAGCCTGATTCTTGTTTCTTTAATTAGCCTCCTAAATTGGTCACACATCAAAGTTTCCTTAAAGTCCTAAATTTGGCTCTGTGAAACTGGCAGGCTCTGTTATTATTCCTCACGGTGCTCCTCATCATGACTTGCATCAAAGATGCACTGAGACAGCAGTAAAACCTTTTCCACGGTTTAGTTTAGCTCGGCAGCCGAGCGGGAAAGAAGGGAGTGAAAAGAGGGAGACGAGCGAGGACGAGGACAGATAAGGCAAAGAAGGAGAGAATAGGGGGAGGGAGTGGAAGAAGGAGGAGAAAATGAAGGTGAAGAGCGAAGGAAGGGTGTGAGGGAGATAAGCAGTGACAAGGAAAGAGTACATCGACTTTTGATGTGCTTTTATAGAACATCACACAACAAGACTGGGAAAAAATAAGTAAACACACACACACTCTGCACTTAGTCTCCTACACATCGACAGCGCCGGCCACCCTCATGACCACAGCTGACATTTAAATTAATACAGAGCCTTTTCTCCTGTCATACATATTGAATTGTGCAGCTGTCCAACATTCACAGATGTGACAGCAGCTGTTTCCATCTGAGCATTTGCATACAGGGACAAATCAAATGAGAAAGTCCGAACAGACAGTAGCACATTATAACTAATTCACTCTGTGTCTTTTCATTATGAAACAACTTGTGAGGGGAATACATTTGTTAAATGATGACAGAGTGACGTTTGAGCACTCAGTGAGAAATTTGTGGCCAATACTGTTCAGAGATTACGTGTGTGTGTTATACAATGTTTCCTGTCAATGCAAACACATATTTGTTTCTTACCAGGATCGATTAGGAAACACCCGTTTCTTTGGTGACCTAGCGTGTATTTGGTCTATGAAACCTTGTCATTTTAATACAAAATACATTTGAATAAAAAGTTTTGAGTCTGTTTTTTGTCATTTTGTGGATAGTTTCATATAATCTATCATTGTGGAGACCTTTTCTATGTTTTTAGTTGTTGTTATGCATCAGTTTCTGGTCATTTTGTATGTTTTATTTTTTCAAAGAACCAATAGTTACTTCCAAGGCTCTGGTCCATGGGCCGCTGACCTCTGGTGGCCCTTGACCTATAGGTCTGTTCAGCGATCCATCCATGGATACACCACTGTCCAAAACTCCACACCTAGATCCAGGCGACTTTTTATATGTAAGGCTAAATCTGTAGAGGTCCAACATCAGCATCAAACAAAGTCATTACATAAACAAGGGTTTAAACAAAGTATAGTAAAGTAACAGGAGTGAACTGCAACATAACTAACCATGCCGCAATAAAAGTTTGACATTTCCAAAACGCAACTGCCTCACAAGTTGTAAGGAGTCTAATCATACAACACACGGTCCTAGTGTTAGCTACTAATAAAAGCAAGTTCTGAATACGAGGTCCTCCCTCCCCAAATCCCCAGTGTTATTACTTCATCATCTGTTAAGCTTGTAGATATTTAGCACTTGGTCAATGTAGAGTATTTAGCATCTAAACAGCTGGATTCCTTGTTCAGAAGTTGACAGAGACCAAATCAGAGATTACAGTTACTCCAAAAAAAGGACAGAGGCATCTACGATTATTACAAGGTCCGACAGAGGTCGATGAGCCGAGAGGAGAAAACTAAGATGTTTATGGATTTGCTGTACAGGCAGCAGCACACCTCTCCTCACAGTTGACCTTGGTCTGCACTCCTCTCCTGTTCCCCTCTCTACTCTGACCAATAACAGACGTGACAGTGACCTCAATTAAGTTTTTTATCTGTCGCTCCGTAAATTGAGCCCGATATCAAACATTCTTTGGGGAGACACTTCTGTACCGCGAGGCTCTAATTGGTTGAGCCGCCTGTTATCTATGTACAGTAAAACAGCCCCGAGTTCAAACCAGCGCTTCTCAGTGGGAGGTGAGATCTCTATCTATCCCCTTCATTCACAGCTTAATTCAATTGGAAGGCAATTATCGACCGCCCCGAGGCTTCAGGATCCTTGTTGGTTTCTGTTCTCATCGGGGAGCCTCGCTGTAAGATCCCCATCAACTGCGCTGGGTGATGAGTGCATCGATGTGCTGTGTGTAAAACAGCGGAGCAGGCTGCAGAAAGGAAACAGTCACAAGCTCACAACTCAAAGCAGCATCAAGCAGCACAAGTTTACACAAAAGTTCACAAACTTTTGTCTTTGTGGGCAAAGAGCCATCAAATGGACTCATATCTTCAGTCAGTATGTTTTCTACAGTCTAACAAATGTTGGGGTATGCTACTTAAAACATTTTATTTAAGGAAACTTTTACTTTTACTGACTGCTTTAACAAGATTTGTGCTAATATTTGCATATTAGGGACTCAATCATGTGATAAGCCTTTCTTTCTAGTCTTTCTGTTCCACTACACTTAGTCCAGCCCTTCAGTTGTTAGTCATTATAAATTAAAAATAACAGGAATAATACAACATGTGTCAGTTCTGCAGAAACACTGAAATTCCTATTCTTCCTCAGCTTTCTCCAACTTTCAGTTTAAAACAAACTTTTTTTTTTAAAACACATGTGCCGTCTCAGACCATGAAATAAACTGGAGCTTGTCAAGTCAAGCATTGTCAGGAGCCTCATTGTGAGGGAAGCAGCTGACCTCATCCCCATGATGATCCCAGCATGGACACTGGCCTTCTCTGATTGGTTAGAAGGGTCAGCCTCGCTTAAACAACTTTAGAGGGGTGCATCTCAGCACTGCTGCCGGTCTGTTCAATGGGTCTGGGTCATAGGAGCATCGGATAGATCCTCTCAACATTCAGATAACTTTTGGAACAAAAATATTAACACATTTTTAGAATTATGCTCGAACCTTTATCTTAATGTAGATAACTGCAATCAAAGTCTCCTGTGACGCAGACCCCCCCTTTTTTTTTAAAAGCAATTGATCAGCTCCAGAAAACATTTTTTTTAAATAATTAAAGACTGAAACCTTCAAGGTCCCTGTGTCCTTGTGTTAAGAAAAGCATTTCATTCAATGACAAACAGGGCTACGAGAGAAATGAAAGAAATGAAAGCAGTGCTGAGAGCTAAACTCAGAGCCGCTGTCACAATAAGCTCTCTGTGGATATCAGGTCAATGCCAGGCTGACATAGACAATGGAATAATGTACTATTTATTTAGTGAAGGAGCCTCTTAAGAGCGTTTTGCTCATTTACGTACGCTATTGATTATCAGCCTTTGTGTGCCATGCAGCAGGCAGAGGACATTTGTAGAGTTTCTTTTTTTTTTTCAGTTGTAAAAAATGACATCTTTTGTCATTGTTTCTCTGTGCTTCAAAAGCCACCAGTTCTTCCCGATAGCAGTCATTAATGAGTCACGTACTCTAACTTAATGTATCGGTGGCAATTAAAGAAAAGGCTTTTCACTGGTGTTTCCACTATAATGTTCTGCTGTGTCGCTGTAAGTTTGCGTTAATAGCAGCAACCCGCCCACCATCCACCCGGAGAACAGAAGCAAAACCTAACACACAGAAAACTTTTCCCTTGAGTCCCTTTTGTATTTATCTCAAAAAGTTGCATATACTGCATCATAATTGAGTCTGTATTGTGGGGATGAGTTTTACAGTATCTGCAAGTGACTGCAGCTGATAAAGTGTTGGTATTAACTCATGTAGCAAAGAGATTTAACACTGTGTAGCAGTGATTACAGTCGCTGCACTTTCATAAATATATTGCAGTCCATTAGTATGAGGAGGCTGACAGTTTAGTTTTGCTGTGTTGAGTTTGTACTTCAGCACATTAGACTTGAAACTTGAACCAGAACTACGATGTAACTGCTGACTTTTCTTTTTAATTTGATGGAGTTTACAACCACATCCACGAAGCAGTAGAGGAAATGTGGCTCTTTCTTTGCATGACCTCACTATTCAAGACAAATGAAAACATTTAAAAGAAGTCATAATACTTCAAGTCATTTTTCAGCCAGTCACTGAAGGTTTTTTCATACAGTTTCACATCACATGTGTCATATGCGCTGCCATGAAAGTACATTTCTGAAGTATAGTGAGGAGCAAGTGGGAGCTGCTAAGTTGATCACAAGATGAAACATGTCAGCAGGTGGAACCATACACAAGCAGCTTGTGCACAAACCAGTGAACTCTGAGCATCAGCCCGAGCCCAGAATAATGGGGAGGGTTGCATGAGGAAGAGCATCTGGTGTAAAAGTCTGTGCCAAACCAGTGTGGGGACCAGATGACCCACAACAAGATAAAAAACAGAAGACATGCAGCCTTTGCAAGAACCAGAGCAACACATCACAACATCAGTGGAAACATTATGTTTAGGGGTCACAATACTGTTAATGCCTCTTCACGCGTCAAGATTATCTGATGATCCTGTCTGTCTAATTACGGTAAGGCTGACTCAGTCTGCCCTGTTTACCCAAGCTGGAACTTATGTGTATATGTGGGATAACTGCCCCGCTGCTTTAGCCTGAAACTGTTTATAAAAAGAGCTACTATAGCTGCTATAGTATCCTCTGCATTTAATATGAATGAGAACACTTCAGCATTTTAATGTCACAGTCCAAAGATAATGTGCTAGAATGAAGCCAAAAGTGTGAAAATGTGTCCCTGACTTCACTGCATGCAGATGCTCACTGTAAAATGTTAGTGGTTGTTCAGCAGCACTGAGCGTGTTTGTGGACCCACCGTGGTTTCACTTCAAGCCTTGGCAATTTTTTAAACTAAAATATGCAACATATGGCTGTGGGGCTAACATATCCAGGATAACGCATGAGAAGCTGAGAAAGTTGTTCTTACTTCCCATCGCATGCAGTGGTTTCCCTTCTTCCACTTGTCAGCACCGAACTTCTCGACCAACTACTGAGCTGACAAAAACTTTCCTTCTCTCAACATCCCTCACCTCTGCTCTCCTGCTTATCTCCTTCTCTCATCCCTCCACACACTCATACAAAACACGCACACAACAGCACAAAAACATTTTCATAGCATTTTGTCCAACAAGCACTTCAAAGCTCAAGTCCCGTGATTAATGTGGATGGTGTACGTGAAAGCCTGAATGAAGAGCTGCTCCAGTGCTCTCAAGCAGGAGAGTTTTTTAGCCAGTAAACCAAATTTGTAGTGATTGACTGTAACAACACAGACACACCCCGGTACACAAACACAACAAGCACTTGTGAGAAGCTGTGCTGAAACAACCAACAGCAAATAGGAGCTAATAAGGAGACATGTTGCTAATGGAAAACCACAAAAAATATATAAAATATCACCAGAAGTGAAAGAATGAGACTTGCTAAAACTTGGACTATGAATAACTCCCGATCGGTGGATCCTTAAAGCACCAGTGCTCTTTTCAAATGGAAATACCCAGAAACAGCAAAAGCACAGTAAAGAGATGAAAAAGTATGTCTTACTTTGAGTATTCTTCATTATCTCTGTCACAGCGAGAGTCCTTGTGCTTCTCCCAGTCTTTGCCATGTTTACACGTGGTCAGCAGAATAATATCTTCTCCATTATGGATGTGATACAGAGCGTTCCTCGTCTCCGAGCCGATGCCAGTTAGATAGCGCTTCCCTTTGAAAACCAGCAGGTACTTCCTGGAAGGCGTCAGGTACCCTATGCCCCCTCCTGTCAGAGGGTGCTCCTTGGAAAACAGAGGGATGGAGATGTCAAAGTTCGGTCGGAAGTTGACCACATCTGCGCTGGCCTTGGCTAGCATGGCCTGACCCACCTCAAAGCCCAGATCCTCTGTGTAGTCTGGCCAGGTGCCAGAGTAGAGGTTGAATATGAGGTGGTTCCTGCCATCGCTCCACGTCGGCAGACTCTGGATGCGGGACCTGACGTTCTGGACGTACTGAACCGAGAGCTGGTCCCTGTCCAACGTATCCACGGCTAAAATGAACAGACAGGCCCTGGAGGGGTCTGTGGTGTAGAAGCGGGACTCCTTGATGGAGGACAGGATCTTCTGATAGGTCTCTGAGACCTCATCCCCTCTCTGGGGAGGGTAGATGTAAACCCTGAAGCCCAGCTGGCAGCGAGCAAAGTCGAAGCAGGTTTCCATGCGGCAGCGCCTGTTCTTGTAGATGTTGTCCCGGATCGCCCGTCGTTCACGAGGGGAGGTGTGCTGGTGATGGAGCTGGGGGCTGTCCTCCTGGTTACACACAAACATGGTGTTAGTACAACACAAAACACAAAAAATTTACCTCAATATTACCAAAGTTTATGTGCAGACAGTGTGAAAACCAAAATTCGTTATGAAATACAAATAAAAGAGTTTGTACAAGGTGTTGTTGAAGTTAGTGTTTACTGTTTTTTGCAAAGTTACTCTCAGTATAGAAATTTCTGTGCTAAGTTGTAGCCGTCTGAAGCTTCACACTGACTCTGGTGACACATTTATAGGAAATTCTCCAGAAAAGACACATATGACTACCACAGTAATTAATTAAGATTTGCTAACATTTTGTTGTAATAGACACCAGGATCATCTGCACATGTACTGCATTGTAGTATATGCAGTACATCCATGTGGTTGTTTACTTTACATAAACTGTGAAATCGAGAAATTTTATGTCTTTAAACGTAGTTCCTCAAACCACCTTTACTGAATAATTTGTGACCCTCTTGGTATCTAAAGCACCATGGTTCCTACAGAAAGAGAACATACTACAGAATAAATACTTTTACCATGATAGTTACAAAGCCTGTTGTCACGGGTCCTCATGTCATTACACCCCACCCTCTCCCATATGTCCTTTAAGTCGTTCTGACAAATGAAGGTAGAGAATAATCTTTAACAAATGTTTGGGGACATACTGAAGTTCGGTTTGTAAGTCAGAACTCTAAGAAAATAATTTCTACTTTTACCTTAGACCCCCTTCAGTAAAAGTAGAAATTATTTTCTACATATATAAGTTAAATAAACTTTATTTTGTGCCTCTGGGGGGAGCTGTGTGAACTCTGACATGTTGCAGCTGGTTGAGAGTGAAGACGTTTGAAAATTAAAAAAAATCTGGGGGTGTGAAGTCAGTGAGAAGTGAGTTCACCAGACCTCTGTAGGCTGCTCATCGCTACCAGCTTAACATGCCTGAATCTCTGACCTTACTGCTGAGTTGAGGTGCCTTCTGGGTAATGAAGGCGCCAACTTAAAGAAAGTGGAATGAAAAACAGTTGTTCTGTTTGTGAACTGGCAGTGGTATAAAAGTGCAATACTACATGTGTGAAGTATTATTTTATTTCACTAAAATGTCCGACTTCTTCTTCTGCCATAAGAAACTACAGCATTCTTTATTTACACTACCTCCTGCTCTCCCCCCTCCAGGTAGGGCTCCAGCCGCTCGGTCGACTCTGGCCAGTGTTTGGGAGGTCTGGACGGGCTTCTCTGGGGCAGAGGCTGGGGTTGATACACGTCCTGACTCTGGTGGTAGTACTGATACTCCTGGTGGTGGTACTGGGGGTACTGGGGGTACTGGGGGTACTGGGGAAACTGGTGGTATTGGTACTGCTGCTGCTGGAAGTCTCTGATCTGCAGTCCCCACAAGTAGACGAGGAAGAGAAGACCGGCCCCCACAGACACGAGCAGGTACCGCTTCTTGGCCTGCATGTGTGCTGTGGGGGGAGGAAAGGGAGGGGGTGGTGGGTTTGGGGGGGTGAGAGGGAGAGAGGTTAAGAGGAATGTGCAAGAAGAGAAGGAGGAAAGGGGAAAAGATTAGGAACTAGGAAATGGGACAGGCAGGTCCTCACAGGTCAGCTTCACTCACAGGACAGCCTCTCTGTCCACACCTCAGCATTTTGGGATCAGAAGTCGTTAAAAGAAAACAAAAATTACAAATCAGCCATTTTATAAGAAGGTGTTTTACAGTAAACCATAATATGCTGTATTATAAAGTTCCTCTGATGCCAATGCGTGAGATGTGATCATCTTTGTCAGGTGAACTATAAAAACGCATGAAACGGTAGCACTAGGGTTAAACTTCAAGTTTCACACACTGTGAAATGAACATCATAAACTTCCCTTTAAACTCCCGACCACCCTCCACCCACCCGACCCATAATAACGTACTGATCCTGCTTTTTTAAACATTTTAGCTTTTTTTTTAACCTGAGCACAAGCATCGAAACCTGTTATTGACAATTTTGGCAATGAAACACGTGTTTGCATTTATCAAAGATATTTACCTAATAGCACGTGACTGGGGACCTTTTTCAAACTCTTTTTTTTTTAATCAAACATTAACTTTGCAGCAGTTTGCTTCTCCAAAACTTCCCCTCCTTGCTGTTTCGCACGGTTCACTTCTGTGGAAGCGACTGTGAACATTTTCCAACATTTTCATCACTAAAGCTCCACCATAAGATCACGGGGGGAGGAGGAGGGTGCGGAATAAAAGAGCGGCAGCTGGAGATTTGTGGAAGGAAGATGTTCGATCTAATCCAAGAAGCACCGCGGCACTAAAAAGCAGGATTTTTCTTTTTTAATTAAGTTTTGAGCAGCGGGGGCATTTAGTAAATCATGCAAATGCCGTTGTGATTGTGCAAAAGTTCAGTATTTCTTTCACTTTCCTGCAGTGATTCTGCACCTTAAATAGAGAAAGAACCAAACTCTGCTCACTGAAATCTACCTGTTCACAAGGAACACCTGTGGTCCCAGGAAGGGATCAGGATGCCCGCTGCTCCCCTTTCCAGCCTGAGCAGGACTCCACAGTTTAGATGCATATTCTCCCGTTATCCTTCAAACAACGAGGCGGAATTCCATCCACACATGATACATGGTGTTAGAACCGCGCTTAGGTTCACGCTTAGGCGTTTAGCGAGCGGAGCTTCCGCAGGGAGCCTACGCCGAGTCCCAGTCACAAACTTTCCCCCCAGAAACGACCGAAGACAGATCTCTCCGCAAACGAGGCTCCGACCGGGCGAACCCACAGCGATCTGTCAGCACAGCAGGTCCCCACGTTTCGGATTCAGGTACGCAGCCATTTGCCGGAACAGCCGCGACCAAATCGACAGCATCCATACAGAATTAACTGACGTGCTACACAAGACGCGTACATCTCCTGTTTATAACTGTCATCCTCTTCTCCAAAAAAATACAAAAAATAAAATAAAAATGCCGGCAAGAGGCGATCTAAACTTTGTAAATTAAATCCACACTCCCACCTTCGCGCTGCGGCTCACAGTAAGAAATAAGAAGAAATCATCATCCAGGTAAGTTATGGAAATGCCGGCGCACCTGATCCGGTGAGACGCGCGTCGATAAAATCATGTTAGGAGCGACTTCACGGTCCGCTGAGTGGGAGGCGGTGGGTTTTCCCAAAGGGGTTTAAGTAATGGATCAAATTAACATCGCGGGTGTGTAGAGGGATCCTTCTTGGGCTATTCCATCCCGAATACTCGCATCCAGCAGCCCCGTTGCACTCAGGTTTTCATCCGCAAATCCCCAGTTGGATCTGGGCTGCGCCACCGTGCAGCATCCAGCAGCATCCAGCAGCAGGCTGCCACACCGAAGGACTGAAGAAGCGTGTGTGGGGGGCGTCAGTTTGTCTCAAAGAAGGGTCGAGACCAGGCCAGGATTCCACATCTGTCAGTCTGTACCTTTGGTTTGATCAAAAACAAGCAGTAAAGAGAAAGAAACGTCTTTCAGGTTTCAGGCTGTGTGTTTGCAAACCAAACTCCATTCAGAAACCTGCAAATTGAAGACACGCGTGTTATTGAAAAGTGGTGGCTTAATAATACCATTTAGAAAGTTTAAAAAAACTCTCTTATGATGTGAACTTTCAAATACGTCCGACTACGTACGTCTGTCTGTTCGTTTAACTCTGTCCTGTCAGCCGAATTATTTTGTCTCCAATCAAGAAAATGTCTTCAAGGCGTCTTTCTTTCCACAGTTCACTGCAGACTAAGTGGCGGGACTTTTTTGACTTTCGTAAACCTTCGTAAACTGTGACATTTGCAAACTAAAATCGTGTACAAAGCCGATGCTCCCCTTTACGGTTGTCATGCTGACATTCAAGGGATTTGTCAGGTATCAGAGTTTAGTGAGCTGCATCTTTGGCAAACCTGCGCGTTTAATTAAGTCTTAGCTCATTAAATCTCGTAATGATTCGAATATATGACCCAATAAATCAACTCTGACTGTCAGGCCATAATCTCTCCATCTTTCCGGCCCCTCATTCATGTCGCCCATATTTGTAAATATGCCAGTGACTGATTAAAATGAATTTGCTCATGATTTAAATGTATGTCAATATCTCATAAATTAGAGAGGGAGGTTACAGATGTTGTGGTTCCATACTGAGCCACATGACACGTCACACATCGCCATCTTGTGGCTCATTTTAAAGCCTCAAAACAAAGTAGCACCGGGCAGTTCAGCTTTTCTGAACCCAACATAATGTGTTACTGCTGGGTGACGTACAAATGATTGTCCCATTATAGCTTGTGATGAAACCACACCCAGACCAGACAACCAGGACAAAAATGATGTTTGTTAACAAGTAAATATCTGCTGACTTCCTTCAATAACTTTTAACGTCCATACTTTTTTTTTTAATCAGTTCTTTAATTTAGAACAACTGTGATTTTGGAACATAAGTCAACACAGAAGTTTATTTTGGTTACTGTAAACCTGTTTCAGTCTCCCGTGTTTCCACTGCAGTGTGCAGCTGTGTAACAAATAATTTCAGGTGAAATCAGCAAACTGCACACATGCAGCTCATTAATATTAATCCAGTCAGCTTTTCATGCATCAGCAAATTGATGACAGAGACGTTTGTGTACAGAGGAGTTTGGCCTGCGGTAATTTAGAAATGGATTATTTTTGTCTTGTATCTAAAGAAAAGAACATTGCACATTAAAGAAACTAATGTTTAAAAAGCTGATAGTGATCTGTTGTGAGACGTGCAGATAAATGCTGTATCAAACACATTCACACTTTACTTATGTAAAGTAGATCCCCACTTTCAATATAATTGAATTGCATATCAACAACTGTGATTTCTATTTCTATCAAATCTATAATTGACTTACCTTTTGTTACACAAATTACCTAAACCAAGGACAAATCTAAATTAGAGACCTACTTGAAGACCACACCTAAGTGACAGAAATGAAGTCTTGATTTTCCACTGTGGTCATGAGCCTCTGAACCTGGCCATAAACCTTTGCTGCTGGTGTAATTTTATGAGTTTCTGTTGTGCAGGTGCCAAAACTGTGGACCTTTCCCAGGATCCCGGAATTCAGAGAGCTAACGACTTGTAATTCAGTAATAGCTTGGGGTTTATTTGAGAACAGGAAAAACATTTCCTTAGAAATCCGATCTTTAAATTCCACAGCAGTATAAACCTGTGGTTATAACTTTGTACTGTAGCAATGCACAGTCCACCATTCATCTGCACCACTACCAGTCTCTCCTTGCACCAGGATCTGAAGTTTGATTTTTATTTACCTGTTCTGTGACAAATCTGAAGGACTGGCTGTGTGTGCTGACGGCTTTATGGTTAATAAAAAGACGATAAATGTTAAAAGATCAAGGGAGAATAAATGTTGGTCTGTTTCCAGTGTCAGTCCATCGCTTCATTTCCTCCACTTGCTCATTTTCACCATCAGTCTGGGAGCTTTTGGTTCAGCAGTGCTCTTTCTGTACTACTGCTCTGGTGTACCAGCTCCTCAGATGAGACCACGATTCAGCTTCAAAACAAATTTGTATTCACATTATGTCCTCCACTGGATCCTACTTGATCACATTCACTGTGTTCCTAAGGCTGAGACCTGATGCATCTCTGCCATACATAATGAATTTTAAATGTATCTTTTGCTAAAATTCACATCAGACTGTCTCCTCTAGTAAATGTTCTGTCAGATCTTATATACAATTGCTCCTGAGATGTGCAGCATTGCTATTTTGTTATTTAGGTTGCTGAATTGTCTGTTTAATTTAGATCTGAAAATGTAATAATGCATTTGTCATACTAAAAATTATGTTGAACTTATTCCTTAATGCCATCTTATTATCGGCATTACTACAAAAGGCTCTGTAATTTACTGTCTTGTCTTTAAAAAAGGGATTTTTAATAGTAGGGAGAAACAAAAATAGCCTATATTTCTTTTCCACCCAATGAAGGCGGAGAAGCCAGACTGAATGTAACCTGACAGACAAAACCCTGGGGCAAAACTCCCAGCCTGGGGGCCAATTGTGGCCCGCGAGACGATATTTTGTGGCCTGCAGGACGATATGAAAGTTTAATGTTAGTGCGGCCCGCGAGTTTAATTTGAATGGCACTTTACCGGGCTTTGTGCGGAAGGTTCCTTTTTTGTGCAAGCTTGATCTGTACGTAGCTGTACCTCATAATCAAAGTGGAGTATATGGCTCCCGGGGGCGGGGCCATCGGCCGGGCTTGATGCAAGCAGAGAAACATTGCGTAACTATGGAGGCACCTGTGTGACATCACATCACCGTCATAGAATTTTTACTTCTTACTGTGTTTGAAATGAGCATATTTGACTTTGAGCTGGACAAAGTCAATGTTACTGGCGTTAACGACCAACACCGATGTTCTGTTGACGATGTCACCGAGGGGAGTGGACCTTCGATGGGGCCACTCAGCCAGCTCCCGTCTGCCGTCCTGCTTCGAAGCCAGGCTGGCACCTCATCAGGGGCTTACCCGCCTCGGTTATGTAGTCAACGGAACATTGGTGTTGGCTAAGACATACTGCTGAATCCACAGGGCTAATCCATGGCTGCATCCCATTGGTTTATATGATAAATCTACAAATGTTATGATGCTCATGTCATCATAAAAGACATGACCCCTTCTTCTTTAATGTGCAAGATGCCCGTCCTGTGCTTCAAATGGAGCTCATTGGCCTGCAGTGCAACTCTGACCTCAAAGCCAAGTTTAGGGAGGTGAGTGGAAAAGCGGACAAGCTTGAGCAGTTTTTGAGAGAATTGACCCCCGGCTCCCCTGAGCTTTCCAGAATGTTCAAGCGGACCATGTGCCTTTTTGGGAGCACATATTTGTGCGAAAAGTTCAATAAGTCCAAGTACAGGTCCAGACTTACTGACGATCATCTTCAAGCCATACTGAGCGTCCACTTCCTCCCGCCAGCCAAATGTGGCTCAGCTATGTGAGAGGAAGCGCTAGCAGGTCTCTGGCAGCAAGAAGTAGGAAAGAGAAGCCATGTTCATAAGAACCCATTGAAGTTAAAGAACTGTTAGTAGTGATGTTTGAGAAGAACAAAGCTTTTTTTGTGGAATACTTGATGCGGCCCAGCCTCAACCAGACTCCTGTGGCACCCAGGTAATTTGAGTTTGAGACCCCTGCATTAATACAACCTCAAACTGAAATTAAATACTAGATAAACCATGAGTATTGGACTTCAAGTGAATTTGTTTGCAGTCTGTTCTTTGGTGAATTGCTTCATGCAAGCACCCACTTTTCTTGTTCAGTGGAAAATACTGCAGGGATTGCGAGGCGAAACAAAAAGTTTAACCAGTTACCAAAGATGATCAGCGACCCGAGAAGTGATTCTGTGGTGAGAGAAAAATGATTTCACCCTCTCTAAAGCTTTGTTCAGTATGCCATGTGGAGGAGCCATCTAAATGCTAACGATGTTGACTGATTTACGTCCTCAGCTGGGAGCACGTGTACCCCAATGCACTCCAGCAACAAACACACACAAATAAGCCAAATCAATGGATCAGTGTTGGTTTGTTTCATCTTGCGACTCCAGCAAGCTCATAGTGTAACACACAGACACACACGCAGGAAGCCAGCTGGGCCACTGGTTGCTATAATCTGGCCCTGTTCTGTTCAGATGCCTGAGCTCAGGATTTGAGGGTGCTGTGCAGTCTTCAAACAATCCACATTTTCCGACCATCTGGTGTCGTACAAAACACAAAGCGAGGCTGGGGCACTGTAATCATGATCCATGTGTCGCTCGTTACAAAGCAATAGACAAACCAAACTGACACATAGCAGGTCAGTGACTGGCTACGTCTTCACCGTGAACTCCCAAAAGTCAGTTTTAAATAAATAAAATTAATGATTTTTGATGGTTAGAATCGCAATGCAGCATCTGTTTATGAAACCTTGATAGTAATTCATGTTAAAAATAGATTAACATGGACCGCAGATAAGATCTGGGGTTAAGCAGTTGGGTAGTCTGATGGTCCCGTTTATGTCCTGATCGTTTAGATATGTATTTAATCTTTGCACTTGGAAACAGCAGTTAAACATGCAGCTGTGTGTTGTTTCTAGGTTGACTTGTTTCCTTGTTCTGGAGTGTTTAATATCACCATCTTCATCAGCTGATGCAGCTGGTTCAGTTATGCTCATTCTTTCTGTTTTTATGACTTATCTTGAATATTAATTAAACAGTTAAACTTAATTTGCATTTTTACACTGTAATGTAGCACATTTGTGAACCTTAGCTGACGTAAACCTTAAAGTGAGAAGTGTTTCAGTTTCTCTGAATTTTCATCATCACTATTTAAAACCTAATAAAATCCTGGCTCTCCGTTGACAGCGGTGGTACACAAGCACTGTTAACACCTTAATGTGTTAATGGCCATTACTTTTCCAAACTCAGTAGTCATGGATATAGACAGACAAAGGCAGCTTAATGACAACTTGTTAAACAGTCCAACGGTCCACAGACAGCAGATGAACAACATTTGATTCTCACATTGTAACAAAGTGTGGCAAAATGCATATAATACAAGTGAACAGCGAGTCTGCATAGATAACTAAACAAATTTAATTCTTTTGAAATCATCAATCCATCTATTATCTGTAACCACTTATCCTGTTCAGGGTTGCAGGGGGCTTAAGCCTATCCCCGCTGTTATAGGGCGAGAGGTGGGCCAAGGGCCAACACAGACAGCCAACCATTCACACTCACATTCACACCACGGCATCACTGCGATGTCCCTGTTTTGAAATCGTGTTCTGAAATTTACAGCCAGTCCTAATCAATAATCAGCTGCTAAATTAAATAGTCAGCCACCCAATTACAGAAAACTAAAAACAGCATACGAAGTAGAAATCGGATAAACACAAACTGACACAAAAGATACAAAACTCAACAATAAAATAAACACTCATAAAATGACACCGACTCAAAATGATCAGAAAGGAAGGGTGGGGGCCTCTTCCCTCATCTGCAGGTTGAGTTCATGCAGTTCTGTGTCGAAACTTTATTCTAAAATCAACAGGTTTTAATTACTCGTTTGCGTGTTAACAGTGAGGTCAGTGGATATCCTCGGTGATCATAATGCTGTTTTGGGAACTTTATTAAACATAACTTCTTAATATTTTGCATACCTATATGGATTCATTAAATCACAACTGGGATATATGCATACTTACTGTACTCATGTACACTACATACACACATAGATGCATGTAAGTACTGCACATGTGTACACAATCAGTGCAATTTGATCTGTTACATGAACTAATATTTGTGGCGGTTGTCCGTACTGTAACGGTATGTTTATTTTTATGGCCCCTGTTTAAATAAAGACAATCTAGAGGTTTTGCAACAAAACAGACATAATTAAAAGAGCAGAAGACAGAAGCAGAGATAGAAAAAAGGCACGAAAGCGTTATTTCTCTGGTCCTTTGCTTCCCAGCTTTATCAGATGGGGTTAGTTAGGAAACACACTCCCAACTTGTGTTTCTTAATAACACAACCTTCACTTTTGAGTTGCTCTACATGGGTCCTGACTGATAGCATCTTTATAGCCTTGCATCAGTCAGTTTCTGACTTACAGGGAGCTGTGAGGTGAATGCATTGCTTTGCAGCGTCCCAATGCATCTGCGGTGCAAATTGATTTTTCGTGTCACCACCACTCACTGCTGGTATGTATGTGTGCACAGAGGGTGTGCACGGCGAAGAACTAACAAACATATTAGGGTCAATCGATAAATGGAAGAGCCTCCAACACTCAGGATGAAGAGAAACAGACATCCGCTCTGACCTCTTTGCCTCCCTCTCTTCTTCCCCTTCTTCTTTAGCACGGGACTCCCAACCTTTTGCCCAAACTGTGAAATGTCAGCGGATGCTCATAAAGTCACGAAGGCTTATCAAGCAAACATTGGCTCTTGTTATGGCAGCTGCAACACCTAACCGATTTTGGTGAGACATTTCTGGCTCAATGAAAAATGCCAGTTTCTTCCAAATTCTCCCAATAGTGCACAGATTTTTTCATTGTACAGTTTTGACTTTTTTACCATGTTATTTTTTATTTTGTTTTATTTTGTCATTTCAGCTTATCCTGTGAGTTATTTTGTACACGGGATGCCCTTCCTGATGCAACCCTCCCCTATTTCTACCGGGCTTGGACCGGCACTGCACAGCTGGGGATGGGAATGGGCTATTGGGGGTTCAGTGTCTTGCCCAGAGACGCTTTGACATTTAGCTGAGACCAGCGATTGAACCACTGACCCTGTTGTCTGTGGATGACTGACTTACCAACTGAGCTACAGCCGGCTCACGTTTTTACCATGTCATAAATCTTAAAAAATCAGATCTGTATTTAAAATCACTGAGCCAGTTTCCATACTATTTGCAAACCTCCACTGGACTTAAGGACAAACGGATTCGATTTCAGTGAATATGAGTCTGGATCGACAGACATGCATGTTACCTGCAACTTGCTTACAGCCATGAAACAGCAATTATTGTTTCACAGACCTGCACAACAACAAGACCTTAAGGCCTGTTTAATTCCAATGAATACTGGTGTGTATGTCACAAACACCAAATAGCCATAACCGTAATACCACCTGGTGGTTTTAATATAAAAATATTATTTATATTAAAAATATAAAAAAAAAATTTTTAATATGATGATCAAATAAAATCAGCTTCAACTGTATCAACAGTGACCTTTGACCCTTATTTTTGTATGCATTACTGCACATGCTTTGTCATGATTACCATAATCAGTATTGTTAAAATATATTTTTTGTTAGTGAAGTACTTTAACGGTTGTACTTCAAGTAAAGTGTAGATAATCTGCTTAGTACTGTAACTTGAGTAAAAGATCAGAAGTGGTAGTTAGTAGCAATTTTTTTACTTGACTATTGAGTTTTTGTACAGTTCTTCTACCACCTCCGCACACAGTGTATAACATGTGACTGGAAAACATATTGCTACTACTGCTTAGTACAGTTTGTTTTAAGGCAAACTTTTAAAAAGTAATAAACTCACTGCTTTAACTGTACATTACTTTGGCATTAAAGCAGGTGTGACACAGATCAGTAGCTGTAATCCTGACGGACTTGATTTAGTATCACTTTTAAGTCCTGTTGGCTGCTCCTCTCTGCTTATCTCAAATTGAAGTTCTTATTTTGTTCTTTCAAATAAAGGAGAATCCTATTTGACCACTGGAACAAGATGACATGTAATAGACTGGAGAGATGACTTCCCCCTGTGGGGAATCATTTCACCTTCCTCTCTCCCACTACCCTATGTCATTTTTTTACACTGTGCACTGCAAGATAATATAACTCATGACTGATAAGAGCAGGTCTGTTCCCTGAGAAAAATGAAATAAAATGTGCTGGAATGGCATTCGGATATTGTTTGGGAATGAACACGAGTGTGTCACTCTGCTGTCCCCTGTCACATTACTTTCCTTTTATGTGTCTTGTGCTTTGTGTCTTCTTATTATTTTCTTCCCTGTTTATGAGTATGATATTACTGTTTGATTATTTTGTCTGTTTGTGTCACTCTGCTATTTCTAACTTTCCATACAAACACAAAGGGGATGTGTGTGTATCACACCAATGACACTAAAAAGAAGTGATTGTCTTTCTCAACATGATTAGGGACTCTATTGTGTGTGTCAGCTGTGTGTACGAGAGACAGGCAGAAGTGGAGGTGGACATATTTTGTGAGTTGAGTCTTCCAGTTAAGGTAAATGTTAATGCAAGAGCAGCATTTACAACGTTGTGGGAACAGTTTGACAGCAGGAGAAAGGAACATCCACCCATCATTATCTTAACCACTTATGAACCAATAAATCAATGCATTAACCACTACTGAAACTTGGATAATGGACTCGGTTTAAATTGCATCGAGGTGCTTTGACCCCATTAATACTTACCTTCATGACCGTGTTAATACTTGCTTAAAGGTCTTCCTGGCAGACTGAGCACCTTATTGTGAATTGGTGCCTCTCACTGGTTATGTAGTGTCATTGCCTCATTTGTTGCTACTGTACTTGATTGTTTTAAGTTAGCGTCACTTCAACCAATGAGTAAAGTGTTTTTTTCCCCCTTCAATTACCTCTATCTTCAGTAACTCGTCAGTAAGAAGTGGATTTGTTGAAACCTGAGTAATATTAACTAAAACAATCAATTTTAAGATTACCATTGGATTTTACAGTTTATAATAATATAATAATCATTTATATAATGAAATGTTTTCGGATGTCTTGCCTTCATCAGGGGACATTTTGTGGCTTTTTTATGTAACTGTATTTTGTATGGAAAGGAAGTTGAGAACAGCCTCAGGTTGCCATCCTGATAATAGCAACACAGACGAAAACATCAGGTGAACAAAGTTTACATAACTTAGGAGCATAATGATACAAGTGAGATTAATCTATAATTTTTTACTGACGTCTGTCCTAGTTAAGGCAGTGAAATCCTGTTTTCGTCGACTTCGAGATGACTGGCTTATCTAGAGAATATTTGCTTGGATAAATGAATTCCCCCACAGCTTACTCATAAAATATTTTCAGCATTAATGTCTTGTGATAGAAGCTGTAAATTCTTGTTAAAATGAAACGGCCATCTTGAGGTTTTGGCATTTCAATTATCCCCAACACCCTGTGCACTACACTCTGTCATTCTGCCAACATTAATGTTTTAATATTCTGTTTTAAAGCCTGCTCACCAACATACGTACAACGTAGTGCGAATACTGTACACACATTTTGATTTATAGTCTGTGCTATGCCTCGGTGACTAAACAGAGTAAAACATTTATGTGAAACCAAATGAATGACGTTCTCATACATTTTCAAGTGAGTCTATGAAGAGGGATAATTTAGATAGCAATCCGTTTGAGGAGCAAGTAGGCCGTCAGGAAAGCAAGCATCGTAACTGTGATATGTGATGATCTGCACCATCAATACTTCACAAGATGTCATTGCACACTGAAAATGTAGATCTAGTAATTTTTTAATTTTTTATCTCAAGCTGCACTCTTTGCTTTGAACGCTATATTTACACACTTTAATATTTGTAGGTATTTTTTGTTCTCTTCATGTAACTATCAGACATTTGGTGTTTAAATTCTAAAAGAGATTTACACTATTTATGTTGATGCAGTGTGCGTGTGTGTGTGTGTGTGTGTGTGTGTGTGTGTGTGTGTGTGTGTATTTGTGCGTCTGTGTTCCATTATTCTCAATTGCCACCGGAAGTTCTGTTGTGTATATATTTCAGAAAATGTGGGTCAAATTTGTGTTGCTTTGGCCATCATCTGTTTTATTACTACAACACAGTGGCAACAAATACATATAGTTAGACTGTGACAGTAACCAAGACACTTTAGGTCAGATTAAACAGCTTTATTGCACACTAGAAATGTTGCTGGGTTAGGGTTAGTTGTGTCACAGCTATAGTTACGTTGATGACATTCATCCTGCGAAAGCAATTTAAATCTAAAAAAAAGCATTGAGCATTGAGCAGAGTGCAACATAGGGCCAGAAGATGTGGAGAAGAAACGGATATAAGCAATACGCTTATACAACTGCAAATTATTTCCAGAAACAAATGAGCATCAGTTATGGCCCAGAAACTCTCGTTTAACTAAACTCACTATAATCTGCTGCCTCCCCATGTTTTCTCTCATTTCCCCTCATTCTGCTGCACAACTTTGCAGGAAAGAGCACAAATCTGTTCTCCTGAGCTCTCTGGGGCATGAGATTGTCAGGGAACGATTACTGCTGTTTGGCTCTACACAGAAAGAAAGACTGGTAACTCCTGTCTTACAGAGCAGACTTCCTTTGTATTATAGCCTAATTCGTTTTTTCTCTGAATAGTTTTTCAAGGTGTTCAAAGATGGTACCCAAAGCAACAAAAATAAATGACACATTTGGATCCATGAGCTCATTAAGAAGATAAGGGACTAGACTATTATCAGGCATTTCTTCCTCAGTTCACTGACTGAAAGGCAATTTTTATGTGTGTACTTGCAAAATAGGTTGCGCTGGAAGCTCGGAGAAGTAGTGACTACTAGCACAACCGCTGGTGGTGTCTGATTTTCATTTTGGAAGAGAAAAAGTCCTGATTTGCATTAGCTTTTCATTAGCAGAGCCAGGTCACGACTAGGAAGGTTTGCAGAAGCTTAAATGTGTTTGTCAAAATTGACCGTTACTTAAATTCCGCCTGAAACAATTGCACACATTTTCTTTGCTGATACAAACGCATCAATTAATTAACTGAACTGGCAGAGGTGTGTAGAGCCCACCTGCAGAGCGCCCATTAACAAGTGTGGATAGAAGACACAAATTGTCAGCAGGTTGTTGTTAGGGACTAATCCTGTCTTTGCTTTTGATGGCAATAAAACTGTTTTTATACACATTTTGGAAAAAGCACTTCTACTCTCTGGAACGACCTTGTTGTCCACATTAATTGAACTAATAACTTACGATTATAATCAGCCAAGTTTTTATTGAAAATATCTATTGAATGTTCAGCATGCCCTGTGGGAAAAGTAAGTGAACCTGCACCTGTACAGAAAAGTGCAAGTCTGACAAAAGTCTTCCTCCTTCTGTTAGAAATGTGTGCTACTTCCTCTTCCTTTAGTGAGAATCGACAGAAACTCAAATACAAACAGGACACAGAGTGCACACGTGTGAAATGCAGTTTTGTCTGTGGAAAGGCCTCGTATGTGCCATCATGTGTTTACCATTTGACTTCTCTGAAGACACCAAGATTTGATTTTATCCTGATCAGAGGTTTAATACTAACCTGTGTGCATTTAGTGAAACATGTGAAGTGTTGTGATGATTTTTCCGCACAAATCTCAAAGTCCGCAGGAGCCCATCCTCCCCACCGTTATCACACTCTCCCCTTTTCACTCCATTGCTTCCAGTACCGAGAAGATAAATCAAGTGCCACAAGTCCATTGATGTGAAGGGAAATAGATGGGCCATTTGTTGACAAAACTCATTTTCTACTTCCAGGTAATAAAGTACACTGTGTTGTCCCCCCCTCACCCCCGCTTTTTTCTTTTGGCTAGAGCATCCTGTGCCACTCGTTTGTATTGACAAATGAGTCAGTTTGCTAGCAGACGGTCATAGTGATTGAGCTAGTCCACACACACACACACACATACACACATATCCGCACATTTACACTGAGTCTGGCCTCATATGCCAGATGCTCCTGCTGTAGCTGGTGAACAGGTGCAATCTGCTAATAAACTCAGCAGGAGTACTGAATCTGCTTTTATTTTGCCGTCTCAGTTACCTGTCTCCCTCTTTCAGGGTTTCTGTTGTCCTACTTACTCCGAAGCAGGTGCATTAGTTCACTAAAGCATAAGCCAAAAAGCTGCAGCAAATGGCATTTAACTCCAAAATGTCTAAACTGACAGAAAATCAAAACTAACAGAGAAAAAGCTCTGAGTGTCATCTGACTCTCAAATATTTGCATGTCAGTGTTGGCTTATCACTGAATGCAAAGGGTATAGATATGAAGCACTGTTTTTCTCCTCCTCTCTTTATAAATCCATACATCCCTGGTCTGACTGAATGCGCAGACAGTTTGCTGGTTACGTCACATTGATCACCGCTGAAGTGAGTCTCAGGAGGGAAAAGCTTTGGGCTCTCTCTCCTTCATTATGGTTGCTAAGAAGCTCCATGGTACAAATCCAGTGTGACTCTAAGTGGAAACGGTAAGTCACAGTGACCATTTTGAGCCTAAGGAGAATAATGCAAAACATTTTATGTGCAAATTTGTTGAAGGTCCTAGGACTGTATTCACAGAAGCATTAAAAGGCAAAATACTGGGAGCAGGCTAACAGCAAGTAAATGACATGCTAACATGTCTATTGTATTTAACATCCTTTAAGTGAATTCAAATTCAAAAAAATGGTACCAATGGATGAAAATGGTTTTGATAATTGTCTCTTTTAAATGAATTAATGCACCCGGTGCTGGTGATGTGATCCAACAAAGTCCCATACCTAGGCCCCTAACCCCTATAACCCCTGGACTGAAAGAGATACAAAACACCCACAAATGAAGCCTGCACATCAATTCAAATGATTCAAATTGATTTTGTGGTCATTTGCCTCTTTTGGATGATATTCCTTTTACATTTTTTTCTCTTTTTGGTGAGGGTTTTCAATCATCTGTACTCATCCTGTGCCTATTTGTGGTTGTCACACTTCTCCAAAGGTCTTTTTCTTCTGTGGTCATTCTACTATACAGTATCTCTCTTAACAGAGCTCAGTGAAGTACAGCATTGTGTTTTAAAACACTAAGAGCAAATTCACATTTCTTATGCTAAACTCCACTAAAGGTCTCAACACTCTAGAATTAAACATAAATTAGATTAATCTACACACAAGTCTCTGAAAAACCTTTCCAAAAAGTTGTCAGTTTAGCAAATACAATACTTTTACAGCTTTTAAACACAACACATCCTGCTTACTCCAACAATATGCAACATGTCTCTTTCTTCTCTACACAATTAGGAAATAGGCCCAGTCACCTCAACTCTAGAAATTCACTCCTGAAGCTGCTGATAATTTTGTGTTCTACTCTAAATTAGTTTCTCACTGTGTCAGGAGATGAAACTCTCTCTGAAGTCACTCCGTCACCTAGACTTTCTGCATCTTGACTGAACAAAGAAAACAAATAAATATATGCTTGAAAGCAGATATTTGTCAGGGGCCATGTTTCACATTTTGCAGCTCTACAGTTGGTTGCCTACAGACAGCAGAGCAGGAGTGATTTTCTAAGCAAGCACAAGCTCAGGGAAAATTTAATAAATGTGATGTGGTGTTTGGTTGCTCTCAAGTGACAGTTTCACTTGGATTGTAATATGCTTGCATGTGCGCACACACACAAAGAGATGTGTGGTTGCAGACATATTGGCCAAATGCACACAGTGGAGCATGTGAGCTGTTAAACTGGGTATGGTGTTGTAGTAAATCGCTGTGTCACGTTATTACTCACATGTAACCGATGAAACTCAGTTTGTGTTGTAAAGCCTTCTGGCAGCGAGATGACACAAAAGCGTACCGTATATTTTTCATTTTGAAGAGTAACTACACCTGAAACGGTAAGTAGCGTGTATCCTGACTGATATGCAGTAATGTATGATTCTAATTCATACTCTGGATGCTTTTAGGCCAGACTCTTCTTCAGTGTGATAAAATAACACACATAGGTGACCGTTTATACATTAATAATTCATACAGAGTTGGTTTAAATTACTAAATCACTTTAATACACTCAATAAAAATTGAATAGCTCGAGGATCAGTTGGTGCTGTCACAAAAACAAATCCCAAAACACAAATTCCTTGTTTTAACATGTCAGGGAAAGGACTTTAAAATGATAAGTCCCAAAGAATCCACACATTTTATGTTTTCTGATGGTTGTTTAAACTCTGTAAGGAAAAGTCTATCATGACAAATTTAAGTTAACAAGTTTTGGCAATACTGCCTATAAACTTCAGAAGCTCATGTTATTTCATTCATTAATTATTTTGGATCTTTTTACTCTACTTATTTCCTTTAGCGTTATGATGTTATGTGGACTTTCTGTTTGGAGTTTGCGTGTTCTCCCCATGTTTGCGTGGGTTCAGTGCAAAAACATGCATGCTAGGTTAACTGGTGAAGCTAGAATTGCCCGCAGGTGTGAATGTGAGTACGAATGGTTGTCTTTCTTCGTACGTCTCTCTGTGGCCCTGAGACAGACTGGAGACCTGTCCAGGGTGTACCCCTACTTCTTGTCCAATATATTCTATGAGGGCAATTTTTATTTATGTGACTCCAATACAGGCTTTAGCCAAAACTGTTGGTTTGTGCGCTGTAGCATTAGCAAGCAGCTTCAGTCTATTTATATTAATTGTTCTCTCCTTTTTGCTGATACTTGCAAACTAACCTGCTAAAATGTCATTAATCACTAATTCTTTTCACAGCCAGCTATTTTCAGAAGACACTGACTTCGTGATAGGTTGGATGCCATCGGCCAAATTTTGAGATGTAGCACGAGCAACAAACTACTAATTCCAGGTCATCATTTTTTTTTTTTTTCGTTCTTTCGACTTATCCCGTGAGTTCAGGGTCGCACGGCCGGTCATTGTCAGCATGTTGATTCGGCACAGTTTTTACTCCATGAGTTTTACACCGCCTTTGAACTTGGAGTGAACTTTTCTTTTTTCCACCTCTCTTAGTGGCCTGGCGCTAACTCATTTTTCTTTCAGAAACTATTGATCTCTCTCTCTCCCTGGTGCTGCTATGAATAAATCACTAGAAAGTGACAAAGAGGCTGCTGTTGCTGGCAGACACTGAATGAGGGGGAGGTGGAGGCTCTCAGCTCACTTTCAACTGGCCTGTTTGAAGCGCAGGATGTCTGGTCGCCATCACAGCTGCAATGTTGTCCTGACTGGATGGAACAGTGAGTTGGTTTCTTTGTGTCCAGAAAATAACATAAAATAAAATAAAAAACAGTAGCAAGTGGTTAGTCGTGTGGAATAAGCAAGATCATGTCAAAAATACAATGTCACCCAAATCTGTTTGGTTTGATAGTCTGTTGAGTGGCAATAATAATCTTCTTCTTCTTCACAAATAAATACTGTGGATTCTTCTTCTTCTTCTTTGTTTTATGGCAGCTGGCATCGTTTAAATTGCATTATTGCCTCCTACTGGTCTTAACACCTGGTTAAAGTCTATTCTTCTATTTCTCCATATTACATTACATTTTCAAACTAGACTGACTTGTCCTATCTTGTATCATCTCTCTCCTTTCTCCTGTGTACTTTCTGCATGATACTAGAAAATGTCCTGCAATCTCGTGCAGTTTCCTTGGCACTGGTCACAGTAACCTGTTTGATTCCTCCTGATGTTGAAAAGCATATCATTAGGATTCGAGTGCAACTTCTTCTTTTATGTTTGATCCACTACCTTCCAGCACACACACTTTATTCTGCACTGTGTATAAATGCTGCGCGTTTGTTGCACTATCACAGCAATGTTGCCAGCACTGATTTATTTTGCTTCACACTATGCTTTTATCCTCTGATTTTGACAGACTACTATTTGTTTAATTCATTTTTTTATTGTCAGTTTATCTATTTTTTGTTTCCAGGGATAACAAGGTGTAACTATATGAGATTTATGCCTTTGTTAATTATTGCTGAATTGGCGAAGATATCGCACAGAAAATCCTAAGGATCACTAGCTGTACCTGTCCTAATAGTTTGGAGCCCACAGTCACTACATATGGGTATTATGATTTACTTAATCTGCTGTGCCCACTCTAATACCAACAACACTGCAGGAAACACACTCAGACAGTTTTGCTAATCCCTACTTGGTAACTAAGAACCACTACCGCTGATCTGTACATAGTCTGTACGTTAAAGTTGGATATAAATATAGTGCTCCTCATTCAGGCCAGTAACTTTAGTAAGCTCCATTTTAGGGAGCTCAGGATCTACAAACCCATGCTCTAACATCCATATTACAGCTGGAAAAAATTCTTTGTCATATGTTGTTTGAGTCCCAACCCAACAAAGCTTGTTATTTGAGCACTTTCCATCTGCCAGCATGTTTCCAAGACTCTTCTGAGTGGATGGCTGCTGCCATGCCTTCTGCACTTGATCCAATAGTTGGCAAGTAGTTGTTTCCTGTGGTAATACAGTGGGATTCCTTATGTCTTAACATGACACGCATACACTGGTGAAGTTCTCACTGCCCCTGGACATACAGTACCCTCAAAGCTTGGACCTGATATGTGCAGCTCTGCCAGTGCAGATTTAGCTGCTGACCCATATACAATGCTTTCATAAACTAGTCTTAACCTAGTTAGGTCTATATGATATATTTAATATATAATACACTTAAGTGACTGTATACTGCTTAAGCTCCCCATTCTTGTCCTAAAAGACATCTCTTATTTATTAAAACAATACTTTCTCTACTTTACATCCCCATTTCTTTCCACTTGATTATTTTTTATATTGTATTTTCTACCTTCATACACTATTTTCTTTTCCATGGCCCAAGTTTCTTCCTCTCATCCACAAGGCCTCATTAGCAATAACCATGTCCACTGGTTAGTTTGCAAATATATTGTTTGACTTCAGAATACAGTGGGAGACATATTACTTTGCTGCAGTTTTCTTCTGTGGACCACCTGTTGACTGACTGCTTTCATGGTGGCTTTGATGCTCCTGATGCAATACAGGTGAGTTTAGGGTGGACCAGGGTATCCAGGTAGAAATGGAGGGAAAATGAAGCAAAGGAAATGGAGGAGGCTGAGTGAATGTGGCCAGGCATACTAAAACGAGGAGCCCGTGTATGAATATGATCAACCAGAAGGAAAAACAAAGGCAGAAAATATAAAGGAGAAAAGTGACAGTTGGGAGACTGTAACCTGAATTTAACATATGCGACACATACATAAGTATGTGTAGAAAATCCATGAGATCAAGGTCTCTGCTTCAAGTCTGTCATTATAAACTTTTATTGCTGTAGCTCCTTCAACTTATTTAGAATAACTAATAAGACTAATAAGTAAACATACATATATGCTGATTTTATTAAACAATAATAGCAATTCTGACCTGATTTAGTGTGAATATGTTTTGTATATTCTCATCCACATTTGCATGTTGATTTTTTCTCATGATGACTGTTGCCTTGGCCTTTGTGGTGTCATTAAAAAAAGGAAAGAAAATAGTATTTGTATGAGTATACTTTGCATCAGACTTTTCCTTTTGGCTCTGTCGTCAGGGTCAGTGCTGTTTTTCATCATCCCCTTCACTCTGTCAGCAAGGTGGATTTACGTCTGTGCTGCTGAGCAAGCATTTCCCCAGCCACGCCCTGCCAAATCAAATGTCACACCATCTCGGGTGGTATTAATCACAGTCACACACACATACATATACACATAAATACACACAATCAGGCCCAGAAACAGGAAGAAAAAGACAGAAAAGGTCACTTAATATGATGCTTAGTATTCTGGGAACATAATATCCAACTGTACAACTGTAAATATCCACTCAGACTCCCTTTCCTTTACACACAGCTTTAAAATAAGTTTTTAGTTTATTATTATTATTATTTTAGTTTTCCTAGCCCTTAGAGACTTCTTTGAGAGCATTGTTTAATTATATACAGTATAATGATTTTTTCTTGATTGTATTTCTCACTGATCCACCAATGTGACAGCAAACCCATCCTGTGCACCCAAATATTGCTCAAAAGCAAGATTTCTAAACATTTTAAGGATTGTCTGAATTTGGCACTGTGTGTGTGTGATGGGATGGGATGGTGCAGTCATAAAAATCACTGGTCTGCATTGTATCATGCGTGTTTGTTTTTTCTAATCCTTATTGATAAATAGATAAATAGATTGGACACAATAGTGGAAACATGTTAGTTAATGCAATTCAACTCAACAACTGCACAAAGAACTGTACATCTTACAAATGTTGGATGTTTCTCTCTGAAACCACTCCAGCAATAAACTGAACATTATAAACTTCATGAAGGGAGGATTTAATGCAGGGCTGTTGAATTAGGCCACATTAGTTGTGGCTGGCTGTACCTAATAAACTGCCAAATGACCGTACAGTGATGCGATGCAATTTTATTACATTTTTATTGCATAGTTCATCAACACTACACTTGCTGTCTCCTAGAGTCTGTGACATGTTGATTTGGGCTGCACACAAGTGAGCATTAACATTTTTATTATCATGACCTTTAGTTTTAGGAGCGTTGCATCTTTCACAGTGATCTGTCTCAGAGTCTCTTCCAGCTAGAGAGGAGCAGAGTTGTAAGGGAACAAAGAAGCAGAAAGAGGGCACACAAATAACTGATGATTACACTAAAAGTAGGTAAACCGGAGTCTGAGATGAGACTTTATGGAAAAAAAAACTACTCAGACAATATTGTGCTGCCAAAGCAGAAGTTTTACTGTGGCGGTGCCATGAAACAATGAACAGTACAGAAATAGACATGACCTTTTACATCAAACAAATATGCAGTGCTTTATATTGCTTAATATTAAACAATATGAAAGTTTCAGGACCATTGGACTTTTGCATTACAATGGTTACAATTGATCAACAACCAGATGTATTGAGTTACACCAGCTTAATCACATTCATAAAGCTGCAGTGTGTTGAAAAGAAAAAACATAAGAAAATGTGAAATTACACTGACTTTTCTGAAAATCACAAAGAAAAGAAATGCATTGTGGCTTATCAGTCAAAATTAAAAGGATAAATAAAAACAAGGGATTTAAAGCTTCACTTATCTTTTCTGTCAGTTTTACTGTTTGGATTCAGCTTTTCTTAGCTGACACAATGAAAACTTGAAATAAAAAAACTGTGAAATCTAAAATCTGGACTTTTGTCTGGAAGTGTAAAACAAGTGCAGCAGTAAAAAGAAGTGCAGTGGGAGTCACGAGTGTCAACAAGTTGATACCTGTGAATCCCACATGCCTTGTTTCAATTTTACAACCAATTTACTAAATATTCCATATTTAAAAAAGGTCCACTTTACAGGGCGGCAGTGGCTCACTTGGTAGAGTGGCTGCCTACCCACCATAGGGTTGGAGGTTCCGAGCCCGTTAGAAATTGGGGAGGGTCGCATCAGGGCATCCGATCTAATAACGGTGCCAAATCAACATGCAGACAAATGTCCGCTGTGGCAACCTTGAACTCACGGGAAAAGCCAAAAGGACAAAAAAATAAAAACATTTAAAAAGGTCCACTTTAACAATTTTCTACTTGCTTGCTACTACATGATTCTAATTTAGGGAGTAAATGTGTATTATCATTTTTAAACTTCTGTCTGCTTGTCCTCCAGGTGACATCACCCTATAGATTACTGCCAGGTTAATCAGTTCAGATGATGCAGTCTGATTGCTCTGACTCTGAAGGTTGTAGTGTTGGTCAACATGCTACTCCACAACACCTCCAGACAATGTCATCTGGAGGAGTTTTCAGCTAGAAGCAAAGAGATATTTCATAAAAGAGAAGGCAGAGAAAAGAATATCATTCATATAGAACATGTGTAGATGGATTAGTAACCAGGCCTACTGAGAACAAGCCTGGGGTTCAAGGTTTAAAAGTTACCTTTTAAATGGGACTTCGCTTGAACGGTCACTGCCATTAAATACTATAACTGATGCATTGACCCCAAGACTCATAATTAGTCCTAAACCTTTATCCAGGCATCATTTGCATGTCTGTTTCATGCAGAATGCTATTCTGATAATAACTTCTGTTTGGGTACTGATGGACTCTTTCATACTTAGTACATCACAGTTTATCCGAGTAGTGTTTTACTGAATAATACTATAGTGCAGTGAAAACCCACGAAAGATAGAAAAAACTAGACTAATGGACAGAAAGGGATCAGGAGAAGACACTCAGACAAAAACTAATCTCATCCATCTGCACAGGTCGGATTTCACAGAGGAAATGGGTTTCTTTCGCTCTTCGTCCTTCATTGATTCTTCTTTCTCTTCAGCTCTCAGCGTTTTCCATCACTCCCACCTTTCCCTTCCCTTTACATGGATGGAAAATAAAGCAGCAGGCTGCATTTCTTCTGAAGACACCAGTATTTTTTTTCTATGGTGGAAAACACTCTGGAGCATAAAAAAAGAACAAAAACAGCTTTCTTTCAGTGAACAAAGATGCTTTGCGATAATTAAGTTTGACTGTTTTGTCCTGGGTTAAAAATAAATGCCTAGTTTTGACTGTAACACACTGGAATGTGTGTCCTCACCACCACTAATGATCATTATTTTACTGTTTGAGTGCAATGTTGTCAAAAAGCTCCTTTTGTATTACTAATTTATTAGTGCTCAGCCAAAGCCTGGAGATAAAGTTGGTGGAATTCTCACCGGAGTAGATGACACTGAGTTCACCGATTTCTTCCTGAACTCTTAGGAGGAGGACGTCCTGCAAAATTTCCTGCTGCTGCTCCTCGTCTTCCACCCCGAGAAGCTCCAGGTGATGATTCTTTAATCTGAGCAAAGCACGGCCTGGAAATTCATTCACAAAGTAAGTGTGTGTGAAACATTAAATGGAAGTTCTCAAACCGATGAAAACCAAAGTCAGGGCTGAATTTAACCATTAACATGACCCCCTCCCCTCCAATCCTTTAAAAATACTTTTAAATCAAATTCCATCCAAAGTTGCAGATTAAAGTCAAAATCTAACACTGATCTAACCCTCATGCATGTACAGATAAATGAATTTAAGTATGCAATGACCTGATACAGCGTGTTTAATGATGGCTTTATGGAGTCTGCTCATGTGCGATGGATATTGTTCCTGCACCCACACCAACACTTCTTCCACCGACCAGGATGACACTGGCTTTGACAGGCCCATCGCCCTGCAAACACATCAGCAAACGACCAGAAAAGACAAATAAAATAATAATTTAAAGCTACAATATGCAACTTACACATAGTTTGTGGATGTGTGGTTTTACAGAACTCATTATTGGTGGAAGGCTTTACGTTTCTCCTCAGACTCTACCGGTACATGTGAAAGCACAGTCCCAGGTCGCTTGACTTGCGTCTTACTTGACTGGTTTAGTGTTTAGAGTCTAAAAACTATAACCATCTAATAAAAACCCATAAGACCCACTCATCATCAAATCCCTTATTTTGTCTGACGAACGCCAAAAAAATCCCAGGATATTCATAAAACAAATAGAGAAGCACAAAATCCTCACATTTGATAAGAATATTTTTCACATATTTTGACCTAAAGAGTAACTGAATGATTATTTCTTATAATTATTATGCGTTTACCCATCAAATGTAAGCGCTACTTAAATACATAAAAATAAAATGTAATATTCGACTGATATTTGATGCTTTGGATTAAATCCTTAGAGCCTTCACGCGTGATGTCACCTACTTACTGAGTATAAGACCATTTTCCTGTGATTAGTTCAACAAGCTCCTGAACAGTACGACAAATAGCTGAGCATGGCTGAAAGGTGAAAAACAGTCAGAGGTCAAAAAGTTCTGCTGTTTTCTATTAATAAATAAATAAAAAAAACTGGCTTCTATGCCTCCAGTTTGCTTTCCTCTCAGGCATATCCTCTAGGGTTGCACTGCTATAGGGCGAAAACCGCTAAACTGTTGACGTGACCTTTTCAGCAGGCCAGTCTACTTATTGGGTTATAAATATAAGAATGTAATTTCCTGTGTTAATTAAGGGGGTTGCATGATTGGCCAGAGCTGTAACGAGGTCCCAGAGGAGTAGCTGACATACAGGGAGGAAAGACCTTTACAGAGAGGCAGTGGAAACCTCCCTTCAGAGCCAGGGAGAGCTGAGGGTAAAGAAAATCTTAATGCTGTCTATAATGTTGGTTTTATGCCTGATGACAAAGGTTTCCTAAAGGAAATGGCTGCAAACTGAGCCCCAAAGGGTCTATATCAGCTGGGAGTAAAGTGACTGTATATACAGCTTGTCTTATTTCCTCAGAACCATTTAATTTAGGGCACACTGCCCTGTGCAGTAAACCAAGGCTTGTAAACAAAAGTAATATGCAGTAACAAGAATAGTGGAAAATTGGCTTTTTGTACCATTCAGTGATTGTGTGATAGAATTTTATATTCTACCAGTCCATCCCCATTTAACTGCAATGTATTAATTACGTTTATTCCAAATTATAAACCTGAAATCCATGTGTCCAAGACTGTGAACAAACTAATCTCACAGAAATATTTCTCTTCCTCCAGCGTGACGTCTTCTTCACTTACCGCAACGCTCCACTTTTCTTAATATCTGTTCCTGCTGCCGCTTTCTGCTTGTAGATTGACAGTTTTATTAAACTTCAGGCTAGGTAAAGACGTTGAAGTTAGACAGTCGTTTGTTTAACTTGTAAACTTGATTTCATTCCTTTCAAAAGGCAGTGACTTAAATTTAAAGGTTTAAAGCTTTGTAATGGCTTTTTAAAAATGAAAACACTTTCACCACCCAAAGCTTAAGGCCAGTGTGTCAGATGGATGTTTTTTTTCCTCTACACCTGAATGCAACATGAGTGTTGACATGCTGCCACCCCAGCAGGTAATAAAGTGTGGGTATTTGCATTTCCATCTTTTTTTACATGTTGGGTAAGAATGAGTCAACGTCAAGACAATCCCCCTGTAATATTTTGAAATGAATACTAGTTGTCTACTCCCACAAGAAAATAACTAAACATTCACATCCTCCTACACACACACACACACACACACACACACACACACACACACACACACACACACACACACACACACACACACAAAGCCTTAAAGAAGCTGATCTGTAGCTCGATTTCAGTATTTAATCTGTGTATTGATTATTGTCATTTGGCACATTGAACCCAACAGAGCTACAGGCTGAATGCAGGTTCAGAGTTACAGGCTGGAGTCAACCTTTATGCATCACAAGATCTAATCCTACCACCTTGTGGAGCCTTGTTGAAGTACATCGATACTTTATGGAGTCTTAAAAACGCAGCATTTTCTAAGTTGTAAACTGTAGAAGGGTCTTGGTCGCTGATGAACACTCCTCATTATTAGCAGGATGCAGTCACACTTTGATGTATAAGTTTGGCCTAGTTCAGATTGATTGATTCTTTTAGAAAATAGCTAAACACAGTTCATCATTTTTTTTTTTGAGATTGTGCAGAGTTTTCCATATTATTGTACGCATTAGCCATCAATTCATTTAAAACTACTTCTGCAGTTTTTAAGAAAGGCTAAAACCGAATTGAAACACTTCGCTGCTTCCTGATAAAAGCTGCTTCTTTGCGCTGGTAAATTCATACTAACTAAAACTTATTAAAATTGAACAGAGTTTGGTGGATGGCACTGCGAACAAAACAACAGTCTGTACACAACCCAAACATGTACAACACAGTTTCTCAAACAACATTAAAGTTGCAAATTCTTACTGTTAATAAATAATGGCGTCCGTGTCTGTACCTGTTCAGGCCCTGGAAGTACTACTTCCTCAGGTACCACACTCTTCCTCCTTCAGCTCCACCCAACATGAAGCAGACACATCCTCCTTCTGCTCTCTGTTGTGATGCTTTCAAGTGCTGTTTGAAATGTTGCCATCTCCTTGGCGCACTCAGAAACGAATAAGTCAAATTTAGCTTGAGTAAAAAAGTCATCATAAAATAAACAAGCGGCCACAAACATCACTAGTGAGTTATGCCTTCATACATTTTTATGTGGAGCCAGGACATTTTGAATTTAATTGGATTTTCAAATGGAAAATTTAAAGATTGATGCCTATGAAACTATAATTGCCGAACTCCCTTTTGCTTCTAATTAATTTTTTAAAGAATTTTTTTGTCACATTTTAAAATTGCAGAAGGTTAATAACACAGGAAATGGACTTACTTGCCTGTGATAAAGAACCTCACTCATTCATGGTCTCAGCATATTCATGTATGCAAATATCTAATTTAACAATAAGGTAAGTGGCATTAATATATGATGTAATACAATGAAGAACAAAGTAATGAAAGTAATGATTGTAAAATACAGAAACCTATATAAAATGAGACCCATACACAATAATCTTGCTGGGATCTGACCCCCCACTGTACCTCATTCACCTGCAAACACATGATGAACACAGCCAATTGAATGAATGCTGATTATCTCCATATTTAGCGTTTTTTTAAGTCAAAAACACAAGATAATAAATCTAGATACAAATATTTTTATCTAATTATCAGCACGTTAGCCTGAATTACCAAGCACAGAGCTCAGAACAGTATCAGCTGCTTCACCACAAGGTTGTGCTGTCTCGCCTCAATTTGAGAATCGTCACATCTTGATATCAAAATCTACACTCATATTCAGCCTGCCGACTAATTGTCAAAATGGATTATTTCCATCTCATCCACTGCATTCAGAGTTTAATGTCGAGTCCTTTAGCGACCCCTTTAGGCCACTGACCAGAACCAAAAACATTCTTTTCTACTCTTTACCGTGACTACGGTGAATTCAAACATTTGTCCGATGTACTCTGTTTTGGATGTTGTCCATGTCTTTGTGTTACTCAACTGCTGCACATAATCGTTTGGGGACAATCGTTATTCTTCTGTCTATGGTTCGTCAAGAGACAGATTTACGATGGGTTCCTGAAAGCATCATCATTTACCATTATCAGATTAGGCTTAAAAACAATGAATGGCCTTTATTCTCCTCCGCGAGTATCCGACTCGCTCACATATCTATTAAATCACACAAACTGTGTCCTCAGTCCTACTTGTACTTTAGTACTGGCATCCAACAGAGGGCAGCAGTGTTCATCAGGTGCAGCAACCTTTTAGTATCTTCTCAGCTTCTCAGCATCGACGGTCACATGACGATGTTGTAGCTATTTTATTCCAAATGTTTGAGCTTGTTCTCCACTGCAGAGCTGTTGGCTGAGTCTGATAGAGAGAGAGAGAGAGAGAGAGAGAGAGAGAGTGTGTGTGTGTGTGTGTGTGTGTGTGTGTGTGTGTGTGTGTAAGAGAGAGAGAGAGAGAGAGAGAGAGAGAGTGTGTGCGTGTGTGTGTGTGCGCGCCTGTTTTCAGCTGTATATCAAAAGCCTGAGAAGCAGGCAGTGGGGTTTGCTAGGCGGCGTTGAGAATCCATTCCTTGTGCCTCCCTCCTCATTTCAGAGCTCTGTATTTCCAAGAAATGATTCTTTGACTTTGACACTGATGTTGTCACTGAAAGAGTTCTTGACAATTTCTGCACTTCTAAAGTAAAAAGAAGTAAAATGCAAAAACAAACCATGCAAACATTTTTATATTGGAAGGAGACCAAAACCTGCATAGAGTGAATAGAAATGAAACCTTAGGCTGCAGTTCTATGTATCTGAAGCAATTTAGTGAAATCCGAACCTTAAAATGTTTGCAATTTTACACTACTTACCAAAGCAGTGGTACTGTGAACACCTAATGGGGTAATGTAAAGGATTCTATATCAGTCCACCTTATTCTATTCATAATTATTTTTTTCTATGCCCCGAATTACTGTTAAATGTTTAAGACAAAGCATATGTTGTGGATGTGTTTAAGATAGACAAATGTTTTAACATTAAGGTAAAAAATACCAAAAGAGGCTGAAGCTCAATATAAAGTCAATGTTACTTGATATTGTTTACTTTGATTGTATAGGTTTATTAAAGGTTTGTATTTACCAGTAAATGTTCACTTTGTTGGTTTGGCAGCTACTTCTCTTTTTTTCGTTGCATTTGTTTACTCTCATCTACAGATGTTTCAGTGATGAATATATTCTCCTCTTGGGGGAGCATCAACTCAATAAGTGCATAGCATTTGTAAACAATATGTCATCCACCAACACGCAAATTCTGACCATATACGGATAGGTTGAAGACACATTTTGCATATTTGACGTGACCCCTCCACATTAAAACTATCTACCTTATTTAAAGAATATCGACATCCATGTTTAAGCCATGACCATATAAAGGAAAAAACACATTTGAAAGCAGCACACGCTAACATGAAGCATCAGCAATGTGTTGTACTGTATCTATCCAGCTGTTCGATGCTGGTAAATATTGAGACTTGTACAACTAATGAATATATATCATTGACACATATTTTATACTTGCATGGTTTTTCCTATAACACACGGACATTGGTACTCTTGCACTCTGACTGTTCTGATATGCACCATTGGACACATTTCTCCTAAAATGTTACTACTGTACAATATAGTCAACTGTGTTATAATGGTGTGCTGCAATGTGACTACCCCTACACATGATTCCAGGGTAGATTTCCTACAGAAAACCTCATGTTAGTGTAGTCAATTTAAATATGATCTGTGATCTTGAAAACCCCAGAATTACTTCCACATTTTACTGCTGTTAACTCAGACAAAAAAAGATGGGCTTCAGTTACAAGAATGCACAGGCCTATAAGGTAGCTGTAATTAAACCACTACTGAAAAAATCCTGTCTTGACCCAGGTGTTTTAGCCAATTACAGACCAATATCCAATCTCCCCTTTATTTCTAAAATCCTTGAAAAAGTAGTTGCAAAACAATTATGCGACCACCTGTACAGGAATCATTTCTGTGAAGACTTTCAGTCAGGATTTAGAGTTGCTTGTTCACAACTTACATGTCTTTTAGACCCTGTCCCGACCAAATTGCTTAAAGATGTTTTACCTTTATCAGACAAGATCATATTAGATTTGATCAATCTATCTTTAGAAACTTGCTATGTACCAAAGACTATCTACCTTATTTAAAGCATATCGACATCCATGTTTAAGCCACGACCATATAAAGGAAAAAACACATTTGAAAGCAGCACAGTTGCAGTTTTAGCAAAGTTGCTGTAATCAAACCTCTACTTAGGTCTACTTAAGTTTTGAATTAGCCAGTGGGGCGAGTGATTTGTCTAATCAGCCTCACTGATCAAATCACCATTATTAAGGCTCTTTGCTTTGTTTCATAGACCTGCTCTGACATCCAAAACATACAGTATCAATAGGCCCCCTGTTGCTGCCCTGCATAGTGCTTTGCCTGACCCGCCGATAGCAACCAGGTAACATGTAACCAGGAAGAACCGAGCCTCTAATGTTCTTTGAAGACCGCTTTCACAACTGAGCTGCCTACAGTTGACCCCAAAATACCTTTGTGTAGGTGCATGGATGCATGATTTGGGTCTTATATTTTTATTTTTTATTTTTATGTTGGGTTTAAGACATGAATCAGTGGAAAATATTACATTTTCAATAGACAAAGCACAAGTATGAAGCTGAAATGTGAGACAGTGATGGGAGGAGGGAGGCCTGTGTCAACTACAGTAACTGTAGTGGTTAAAATTTGATCCATTATAAACCCCTCCCAAAAGCAAATGATTAACAAATATGAATACTAAATTATGCAAATGGTGACTGTGAATTATGCCCCGTATATTTAAGGAGACGGCTTCTATCTTCAAATCAGTAGACACACATCTATATCACCTGAGGAAATCTAACAGTGATACCAGCATTTTTTCAGTCGACAGGTAAGAACTACATAATGACAAACAATTTATAAAAAGTGTAGAAGTAGTAAGCGTAGTTATTGTGAAATAAACCATTTTTGCTTTTTTTGTAGGATGAAGTTAACTGTGGCCTTTCTTGTGTTGTCCATGGTGGTCATTATGGCTGAACCTGGAGAGTGCTTCTTTGGAACGATTCTCAAAGGAGCCTTTCATGGTACAGTAATTTAATCAACTGTTTTTTAAAAAATGAAAGATATTTTCACATGACATAACTTTCAAAATCACTGTGTAACTAATAGAAAAAATGTGCCAACCCAAATAGGAATGTTAGTTAAACACATATAGTCAGTGACTTTAGTTTTGGCTATTTACGCTTGCAGAATACTTGATAGTGTCACATTCATTTGTGCAAAATATTCCGTCAGATCCAGTTGTTGTCGAGGTAGTAATACATAGAGACACATAAATAACTGATTTATCGATAATTATCTATCCATGTATTTCCAAACCCTCCCGCCCATTCTCATACCAGAGGCGTCAGAAAGCGCCGCTTTGTCCAATCACTTTTGCATTACATGCTGACGCTTAGGGTACAAGTTTGGGTCAGTGATCGTGCTCTGAAATTTCGGTGTAGCACAATGACACTTCAATATTTGACGCCTAAAGCAATGACGTGGAACATAAAGTCAGAAAGTCTCATTGGGAGGTGGACGAGGTTGTGGATGGCACATTAGGACTTTTCCACAGGGAGACCAGGGTACAACTTTACAGCAAGATGTATGGGGCATGTGGTTTCTATAGTAAGGAAGCATTTGGGGCCATTGTCACTGTATGTAACGTAACTAGTGTAACTTAAACTTACCCTAAAGTTTTTGTGCCTACGTGCCTCAGTGGACCTGTAGCGTCAGTATCAGAGCCCTTGTTCCAAGGGGGACACTGAGTGATGCCAAAGGGTATTTGTGGCATCAGTATATTACACCTATAAGGCCCAATTTGACGCCTTAGGAAGTCAATATTAGACTGTGTGGAATGAGAACGGGTTAGTCCGTCTTAATTATAGAATGGTGATTTCATGTGATAAAATTGTGCTAGTTACATTTTTAAGCTCCTCTTAAAATTATTACATTTATTGTTGTTGTTGTTTTTTTAGGAAGTGACTGAATCATACAGGTTTAGACTAAACTTTAAAAGTGAACACACACTGTTGATCAATGTCAATCAGTGAGTTCAGTTTAATATTTGTTTCTTTTTTCCTTCTCATTTCACACAGTTGCCAAGTGCATCCGTCGGTAAGGAAATGCTTTTACCATAACTACCAGTTTTTCAAATAACCCAGTAATGAAGAAGCATTAGGTTTCTTTCCTAGTAACATGTTTTAACTATATATATATATTTACAATATCTATCACTACTTAATTTTATAATTACTTCTCTGCCTTCTAATCCGGATTCTGTCTTCCTCTCCCAGAGCTCATGGCCAAAAAGAAGATCAGCAAGAGCAGCTGGACACACGTTCAATCGATTACAATGCGGGGCGCCCTGGTTATGACTAGGATGAAGATATCACTCTGTTTTGAACTTTCTGAATGATATGAAAGACAAACAAAAAAATGCTTCTTGCTTTTCATCCCACAAAAATATTTACTCACAATGGCAATACTGAGAAACTATGTTGCTGTCTTGACATACTGCTTTAGGAGTTATTGGGAATAAATCTGCATTACAGTGTAACATCAGTGCCTTTTGTTGTTTATAAATGCCGATATGAATATCATGAATGATAATATAATCTCAACTATAATGTAACAATATAACAATAAACTTAGAGGTTTATACTGACAACTGGTAACACTTTAAGACTCCAGATCCTGGTAGTGAAGCTGTCTACATAAAGCTTAAAACATTAAGATATGCTTAAGAATTAAACTAGGTCTGCATCACAGTTTAAACCCAGTATAATGCAACTCTTCAGTCTCTCAAGTGTTAGAAGTAAAGCAACATGCTCCTGACATTACAGCTACAAAATGAATTTGTCTTCCTGCCCCAGCTGAGACTGAGAAACCAACACTCCACAGCAAAACCATAACTTACTGACTTCCTGGTGCTAAGTACAAGTTGAGAGATGTATTAAATTAGGCACATACTACGATCTACACTTCATTCTATTATTGCAAGCAAGGTAACAGCATGAGTCAACCCTAAGGTGCCCCCAGTGGGTCAGATGAGCACCGTGCACACTGTGTGTGTGTGTCTGTGTGTATGCATGTAAGTGAAGGGGTGAATGAGAAGCAACATTGTAAAGCACTTTTGATAAAAGTGCTGTATCAGCAGACAAATTACCATAAGCATTTACTGTAAAAGAAAAAATTGCAGACCCTGAAAAAAAAAATTAAAGGTGATGTTAATGCCATCAGAGTTATACAAAAGTTGACCATCAAACAAAACAACTTGTGCAAACACGAATGAGTGAGCTGTGCACTTTACTCAAACTAACGTTCACTTTTGTTCACCTGTGTAGCTTCTTGTAATGTCTGATCTGACATTGCTTTTAACCTGAAGGAACCTTTTTGTAGTTCAAGACGTTTCCCCTTTCTTGTGTGTTAGCACCACAAAAATTATGATGAATAAGAGTTCTTAGAACACCGTTTTGAGGAACCTTTTTAGCTCCTACGTAATTGTAAGCACTTTTTTCAAGCAGTTAGCAACCATGACTTCCGTATGTGTAAGCTGATTGAACACTTAGCTGATGCAGCGGTGATAACTGAAATTTGCCAGTGTATTTTGTAAGGCACAAATCGGTTTTGCCCTCATATATTTCAACATAGCGTGAGGCAACCAATGACAAGGAGTTTTATTCCTTGCTATAAAAAGATCTGCCTGTCTACCAAGTCCTGGAGATTAAAATCACCTATTGATCTTTTACTGCTGGATTTGTTCTGTTGCCTTTGCTCTCAATCATAAGAGGTATGAACTTAACATTTTATCATGCATTTAGGAGTAAAACAGACAGCTACTGAGAACAAGCTTGTTAAACTTAAAAACAAGAATTAACAGAATATTTACATTGTATGTAAATTATTATTCATTAGTTTAAGGCTGTTACCCTTAACTGTGGTATAGCTGTGTTAAAGAATGATGGTAAATCCTGCCATATTAACTGTTGGGGGACGTAGGCACCATTGTATAAAGATGAAAACCAGCACACCTGGGCAAATTAAACTAAAATAGCAAGAAATGGTATTTGGAAAAACTGACGTTAATAAATAAAGAGCAAGTTTTCCAGTGACAGTGGATGATCTGCACTTTGGACTACAGTCACACTCAAACAGGGTAAAGCTCTTCAACTAACCTATTATGGCAGCAGCACTGACCTACTGTGGCAATGGTTTTTAAAATCAAGACAATGTGAAAACATGAACTCCAACTCACCAACAGTAAACATCATCCCAAAGTTAACACAGTATGACATCAACATTAAATTCTCTAACAAGTTTGGTTGTTTTAAAACATTTTATGATTATTTAATGGTTATTTACATGACATTTTGTTTACATGTCATGATGAAAACTACCCAGACTGTAAAAATGGGTGTAGCATTCGGTCGGGAGCGTGAATGCGGAATCCAACTCTCCTGGAGCTTGAACAACAATAAAGATTTAATTCAATATATCTAATATTTTCAGGAAACCACAATACTAAGTACCTGTCTAATGCATGCAGGTTTCTGAGCAGGGCTTTCCCTCCTATACCAGTGTATTCCCTTCTGTGAAGTGCAAAAAATGCAATAAATCATAATTGAATATAATTATTTTCTGTTTATTTTATTTTCTGTTTTATTTAATTGTCGCGAGCCTCCACAAGTAAGCACTTTTTCTTCTAGTGTAAAAACACACGTCATTACTGCTCTTGTATGTTTTTATATTTGGAAACTGAACCGCTTTCTTTCTCTACACATCAGACTTATCTCTGGGAAAGAGCAGCAAGACCAGCTGGACCAACGCTTTGACCAAAACAAAATGGCTGCGGACTACACTTCCAGTACTAGGATGGTTCATAGGAAGTTGGGTTTTTAGTTAAAAAGAAATGCTTCTTGGTCTTCAGCATAGCACCAAAAAATTTAAAAATTATCTAGAGAAATGTCAGACATTCTATTAAAGCTTCATCGTAACATATTTTTCCTGTGTCTTATTAAAATGAGCAATACAAGGAAATGGAATACTATATATAAATTTCATCGAATATGAAATACTCTATCACACTGCAGTGTTACTTCTGTTTCTCAGCCTCTGTAGCAGAACATGAACCAAAAACTATTTGAAAGCTTAAACATTTGAAAAAAACAACTCGAAATTACTCCCTTTTAAATAATCTTAAAATCAGTAAGTAAAGCTGTTTAAGCATTTTGTAACTTGGTAGTAGTTGCAGACTCAGAATGTTTAAATGGCAGGGTTGGAAAACATCGCTTTATCATGTTTGCTTTATTGTAAAGCCATCTCAGAGGGCACTTTATCATGCTTTCCCTATTGTGGGCTTAACTTAAATGGCACTTGAGAGTGTAATGCTCGCAAATTTGCAACACAACGGACTACGACGGTGGATTTGAACCCACTGAAAAAACAGGGCAACAGAAGAACCAGCCCAACTGTCTGCCAGGGGTTGGGGTTATGGGGTTTCGGTTTATGGCAGAAGCTGTGTGATATATCCGATTGTAAATTAATGTTCACCAAGAAGCTGTTAATGTAAACACAGTAGGATTTGGTGCCGTTGATCTGGGACGAGCAAGCAACTTTGCGATGCCAGGGGGCTGAAAGGGGGACTGCAGGTTGGATTTTATGAGCCTGCTTCAGAGTTACAGAGTAGGGTACAGTGAACATACCACACTGAAAAAGTATCACAAAAAAAAAGTACTACACTTTGAATAGCTACTTCTGTTGAGCAGCGTTTCCCAAAATCAGGGTCATGACCCCATTTTTATTGGAGAGTTAAGTGCATAGCAAGTTACATGTTGTTCACAGCTGCTTAAAAGTTAATTTAATGTTTGGTCATTTTGTATTTTTGTATTTTTGGTCATTTTTCTTATACACCGGTCAGATACATTATGACCAGCTGTGCAATTTATTGCAATCAAATACAATGGCTCTGCCATGAATTCTGCTTTTACAATGTTATTATTTCTTAGTTTTTATGATGATGATTATTGTTTTTATATATGATTATCATGATTACTGATGATACTACTTATTATTGAGTTTAAAGTGGGTAGCAGAGTCATACTAGACTGTACTATAAGAGGAGGTGGTTCTAAAGTGTGGCCACCCTATTTACAATCAATGAGGTGCCAAAACACTGTATTGAATTGCATTAAATTGCAAAGTTGGTCATTTTGTTATGTCTGATTGGTGTTTATCTGCAGTGTGTGAAAACAGCAGGACACACTTGTGGTTAAGCCAGCTGTTACATGCAACTATACACTATACATACTATACACTTTACACTTTTTTTTTTATACACTATAGACTTTTTCCATTGAAATGAAAAAATAACATACATTTTCTGTCATTTTCTGCACATACCTACGAGTATAACATAAGTTTGTTAGCAAACTCATCTGCACAGCCTCAAACTAACCCCCACTAACATTACAGCTGCTCGCTGAAATAACTGGTTATGACCAGGCTTTTGATAATAGATCACCACAAATTCATGTTTTAGTAAGATAGTCTTGAGGTTGTGAATCAGCACAAAAGCCCAAAATAGATTTGTTATGTTCATTATCAGCAGGTTTAAATGTAGATGTATAATGTATTTTTCTAAGTTAGAAAAAGAGTCAACACAATTTTCTTTTGGTTCTTGAGCTGAAAATTTTTGGAAACACAAGGTATAAATTAATTCATGCTTGTGAAAGACATGTTTCATAAACCTGGCAGGATCTAAAGGCAAACATACATGAGGTCTCTGTTTTTGGGTTAAGTTACATTTTATAAATCCCTTTAGAGAAATTGTTCTCTGCACTCGAGTCACTCAACCAGTTCAGGAGCAAATCACAGTGCTGTGGCTGCCTGGAGACCAGCTCGGTGTCTTCATTAGGGGCAAGTGGCAGGAAAATACCTCGGCGAAAACCAAAAGAGAGAAAAGTTCCATGGGTTTCAAGCTCAGGACACTGTTGTTGGAAACAGAGTAAAGACGCCTACCTTACACTCTTGCCTACACAGAAAAGGCCATGACTGAATATGTTGTAAAACTGTGTATATAGATTTTACAATCCAGACTCTACAATCTGATAAAAACAATGTTTAGCTCATCTCCATGTAAATTACTGCTATTGTTCTTAGAGCAAGACTTTCCCTTTGTTCTTAGAATGACTAAGTGTGACAAAGCATGACCTACAAAAAGGCTAACTGCCTCTGTAATACTGCTCTCTTTTAGCTTGTCCTGTCTACTCGGGGTCTGGGGTTTGGTCTGCACAGGTATATTTATTACATATATATTTTATTTATTTTTATTTAGTTACTTATTTTTGGCCGGATGCCCATTCTGATGCCCCGTGTGTAATACTGCAAGTGTTATTCAGTTATGTCTTAAAAGACAAACCAAATTAAACTACATTTAAATGCATCAGTTACAGCATTTCATCTTCTTTTTTAAAGGGAATCTGATGCATAAGCTTTCCACATTTGCTGTGTTGTGGACAATTTAATTTAAAAAACTAACTCATGGTGGTTAAATAAAGTCAACGGGCAAAAGATGTATAGACCGATTTCGGTTTTTGGTTGAGATTAGATAACAGTGCATTAGCAAGGTCAACAAGTATACAGTTCAAGTATACTGTTAAAAATAAAGTTATAACTTAGCATGACAACTGCATCTGTGTTAATGGGGTAAATGAGTTACCATATTGTGAGTTGAGTGGCAAGTTGCAAACTTGATTTAAGGCCTAAGTAGCGTTATGCTACAAATCAAAATAAAAGGCATATTAATTCTTTCAAGAAGCAGACCCTTTCCTTTAAAACACTTCCAATCTGGAATGTAAAGACACATTTGTACATAATATGCTTGTAAAAGAAGACAAAGTATCACAAAGTCAGTGTGACATGTACAAGTAATGAATATAAATAAGTAATAGGAGCAATTATTTTGATTCATTCATTCATGTTATCCCATATATAAGATGAACTATATTGATAGTCCCACACACACACACACACACACACACACACACACCTTATTCATTCCTTCAGTTATAGTAAGACCATACATTATAAAAGAATTGTCTAATTTATCAAAATAACCTGTTAAAGATTAAATGAAAACTAAAGCATGTTGTAGTCTTTGATGCTCTTTGATGCTTGTAATAAGTAGCACCATAAAGAATTGTTGAGTATTGATTATTTTTAGTATTAAGTCAGAATTAGTATTAGTTTAGTTATTTTAACACTGAAGCTGTGAAGATTCTACAGTCCAACCAAAAGTAATTTAGAGGTTACAGAAAGAAACAATTAGTCAAATGTGCAATGTATCAGCAATGACAAGGACTTTTACAATAACACTGATGATAATCTTTCTGAAACAGAGCACATTATATAAAAATGCAACTTGAGTGGTGAGATTTAAAACTGTGTTTGAGCTCTTATGATAATGGAGAGACAATAACAGCCATTAAAATAAACGTTAGAATTTCATTCTTTTGAATGGCTCTGGCACAATGGTGATCTAAGTAAACTACAATGCACTGGGTTCCAGCACTTATTGCTACTTCTTTTTTTTCCCCACATTTTGTGGGTATGTGTTAACATGTCAGGATCAACATGTTGACTGCTGATAAGTGTTCTGATGTGGCAACGGTGACTTGGCATTAGGAGGAGTGCAAACTTCCTTTATATCTTAAGATAGAACACTCATGCTTAAAAGATTTTACTATATTTTATACTTTGGGTATATGACTCAAATACAAGTGGTTATTAATATTAAACATTTTATTGCTGTGTTCCTGCATTCCGCCTCTGACTCGATATTTTACAAACCAGACTAAAGCATGCTTTTGTGTTTGTTTCCAAGTTATTCTTAAACAACAAATTCTTCATTTAGATCAAGTGCGTACTATGAAGGTGTATCACAATTGGCCGACCGAGATCTGAAATTCAACCGAGAAGGGCAGCGATCCAGGTAATAGCCAGCAACAATTTAGTGAATAAAAATCCCCATAATAAATCTTGTTCACTAAGTTACATTTCTTGAGTAATTTGAGCATGAACTATAATAGGTTTTTATGTTGCAAGACTTAAGGATGAAGATGTTTGTCATTTCCCCAGATGGTTTTCTAAAATGCCTTTGTCATACTGCTTTCACAACATTTTGCTGATAAACAGACCTTCACTTCTTCCATTGGTGGACATCAAAGCCACACAGCTGCTCCACGCACGTAGAGAGGCTAAATGACAACTCTTTTGTTTTTTTTGTTTTTTTGCGTGAGATTGATGCTCAGATATGTGCTGGCTTGTGCAATCTCTGGGGTTGTGAAATTTGGACGGTTCACCGTCTTTTCCAGGGACAGTTCAACTTTGGGCTGTCGTGGCAAAAACTGTAAGGCAAGTTGAGGAGGTAAAAGGCAGCTCACAGTCTTGTTTATGGTGAGTTTAACCAGCAAGACAGAGAAACATGCAGAGCAGAACAGATTTTAGGGTGAATAGAGGAGGAATAGAGAAGTGTGGAGGACTATTGCACTTATTTTTAGGTAGGGGAATCCAGTACATGGACAACTCAGTGGAAATACATTTGTATAACAGAAAACACTGACTCAATATCCCTGTTAAAAGTACAATCTACATTAAATGAAAAATAGACCTGACATCAATCGCTGGCTAAAGTTTAAAAACAACAGAGAATATAGTAGTAACTACCACTCACTGATCCTCTGTCCTCCTCTCTCTGATGTGATTTACTGCTGAGCAGATCCTGCTGGCAGAGGGGGGGGCCTGTAGGAGAGTGGGGAAGCTGAAGACACAAAGTCCATGAGAACATGCTCAGTTGTAAAAGCTGAGTGTTTCACAACATCTAGGCTCTGTCTCTTCACCTGCAGCTCACCTTTTTGTGCCCCCTCTCTGACCATGCAGCTCTCCAGTGTGTATGGAGCTCAGCCCTCAGCCAGACACAGAGCACATCAATTATACCATAGCTATATTTTCAGATCCACTAATCTAAATCGCATTCTTACTCAGAGTCACACGCACTCATTTTAAGTCATATATGTAACAAGTTGACATTGTTCAGCCCTGCTGTTATCAAACTTTCATAGAAATGACAGGACATTTCTCATTTCGCTTAATGACATCAACCAAACTGCTTTGACCTTAAAGTATCCAAGTTTGATAACCAGCCTAAACTCACTTAAGTCATAACTGGTGAACCCATAACTGCACGACTGGTTAAAAGGTGCACTGAATGCGTTTAAAGCATAGTAGGAGAAATACACCTGTAACTGAAAGGCCTGGTTAGTGTTATATTGGAGAATTGTTTAGTCTTTTGGATGTAGTTTTTGGCCAGACTCACCAGTAACTGAACCCTCCTGTAATTCACTTAAGTCATCTCCATATAACTAAATGGTGAAATAGGTTTTATAGGCACTGTATATAGATTAACTACCTACACACAGCTCTAACTTTACTTTACTCCTCTTACTAGGAATGGAAACAGAAGAGACTCGCAGGATTATCAGCCATGAACCTGTTTTTTTTTTTCTTTCCTTTGCTTTGCAATACCATGAGCAAATGGAAAAGTAAACCTGACTACAGATTGATAGTCTTGCGTTTGCATAAAGCACTTGAGATGCAGTGATCATTGGCTCACAGCTCAAACTGATTTACCATGATGCACTGCTGAGGGAAATATGTTAACGTTGCACTGCCTGGGTGAGCTGCTAATGGTAATGTAATTATTGTGACTTTCTAGCAACACACAAAGCTTTGGTTTGGTTAATTTATAAAAAATAATAATACTGGGGTAATATTCCAGAAACAACAAGGCAATTTAGTTAATATATACGGTTATTTAGTACACATTTCATTTACCCCTCTACTTTCACAACCTGACACCAAAGTCTCTAAAGAGAAATTCCACAATGTTTGAAATATAAAAAGGGTAGAAGAAAAGGAAAGAAAAGAAAAAACAAGTTTTTAACACAGCCCAGTGTGAGATGTTGGTGATAGCCATCACATGACAGATTTTAAATCTCCTCTGTGGTGAACTGGCAGAAGGTCAGGGATCGAACAGACAGGTTGCCAGACGTTTGGCTTAGTGGATTCCCAGGGAGCTCACTTTGGCTTTTGTCAATGAGCCTATTTATAGCCAATCCAAGCTCCTCTGATACAAATCTCAGTCCGTCTGTGAAAATCAAACATACTTGACCTTTTTCCAATTCTTGTCATATTCCACAATGTGGATAATCTGCAGATAAGGGACATCTGAATGGATAAATAAGAATCCCAGTGTGTTTAAGATCATTTTCAACTTAAGACAACTATTCTTTGCCACTTTATCAATTATTTTTTCCTACAGATTTATCATGAGGCATCACAAAATAAATAAATAAATAAATAAATAAAAATTAGTGACATGTTCCACGAATTCTGTGTTGAGTTGTGAAAGTAGTCATGGTCTGCTGCTTGTAATTACTTTGCTGCAGCTTTAAATTTGTGCAGCTTTACGATTTAATGCATAATATGAAGCCTATCATGGCTAGAAGTGTGAGACATCGTCATCAACGTCATTATTTGGTATAAAAAGGACAATTTTCAGAGGTGTGTTTGTCCCTAGTCACCATTTTTACTCATTTGTGTTCGCACATCTAACAGGTGGTTGCACACTTTAACTTACAACATGGGCTGTGTACTGTGTTCACATTTGTGTCACAGTTCCAATTAAGCTGCCTGTCCAAATTTTAGCAAGTAAAAAAGGTAAATAGAAAAAGGCCACTAAGACAATAAAATGCAATGTTTTCTTAATGCTGTTAAGATGTTTTGCTTTCAATTTGGAGTATGTTTTAGTTCAAGGTGTTTTTAATAACATTTTATTAATGTATGTAAAATGATATTGTTAGCCATCTGAGGTTGTTTCTCAGAGACCTCACAAAAAACACTAAAGAAAGACATGGGGTTCATGTTCACACACCTTCACACATCATGACAACACAACTTTAGTGATTCCAATAGAGAAAAACTGTCACATGACAAACGAAAAACCTTTAACTAATTAAAACTGTATCAAAGTATCTGAATTCATGCAGCATTGAAAATACTGCAAAATGACATTTATGCAAAATACGTACAGTTTCCTCAGTAAACGCTGGTCAGTTTCACTAAGGTGTTAACTAAGATATTATTTGTTTTTGAAGTAACTGCTATCCTCCGGTGAATGGATGACAGCAGATTTGCATACACTTTTAGGGTTGGAAATAGAAACTCGATTCCAAATTTTAAAAAATGAAAAAAAAATTGCTGCGTCCCAGTTACCTGTAACAAAGACTGAACTTTTGTGTTTCTCATCAGTTGCAAACAAAGATTACAGAACATATCTACAAGGACGTATATAGTTGTCTGCAAGGGACTGTCTGAATGACAATGTCACGCATCAACACAACAGTTAGTTCATTTGTTTAGAGACTTGCTGGAATTTAATTTATTATTCTTTAGTTAGTTCATAACTCACTGCCTCTAGAGAAAGATTATCCTTTGTGTAAGGTGCGCAAGAGCAACAGCAATTCCACAAATCTTACAAGTGTAAAAGTGTAAAATAATCCACATTTCCAAAATTAAGATGAAAACCTTCATTCTCCAGTGTCTAATCTGTAGAAATGGCAGTACACAACTCAAAAAAAGTTTTACATATAAAATTTCAAAACTCATGTAGTCTCCTAGTGGGTAGTTATTAGTAGTAAATTACCACATCCAGGTTTTCCTAAGGATCTTTGAGATTTATGTCTAAAGATGTTTTTGTGCATGCTCAACAATGTAATAATATTATATATATATATATATAATAATAAATGTTACAATATTTATCTGCTGCTGTTCATATGTTGTTCACTTGTGTTTCAAGTCAAGTCAAGTGGCTTTTATTTTCATTTCTACTATACACAGTGGTACACAGTACACAGTAGAAACGAGATAGCGTTCCTCCAAGAACCAAGGTGCTACAAACAACACAAGCGTGTTGTGTTGTGTTGTATCATTTCTAAATTAAATATCCTTTCTGTTGGTCACACAGCAATTAATCTTAGGCCGTAGAAAATTTACATTTTACAGGCAACACTATTAATTGATTGCAACAGAAGTAGAGCAGAAGTAGAAGTAAAATCTTAAGGTTTTGGCAAAAAAGGTCATGAGGTCTAACATCTTGGAGTCTCTTTAACTTTAAACTGTAGCTCACTGGTCACCAAGATGGTTTAGTTAACACCTGAACTCAATATGACATTTTAGTTCTGATATGACACGTGATGTCTTGTACTCTTTTGTGGAAAACATGATCACACAAAATATTCCTCTGGTATCAAGATGTGGCTCTAAACAGAAAAAAAAAAAGGTACCTTTGTGGTTGTGCGTAGGTTGGTTTAGCAGTTAAAATAAATTCCAAATATCTCCAAAATAAAGAGTGTCAAGTTGCTCTATAGCAGTAATTTTTCTTTTTTTTCTTTTGGTCCTTTCGGCTTATCCCGTGAGTTCAGGGTCGCCACAGCGGATCATTGTCCACATGTTGACTTGGCACAGTTCTTATGCTGATGCCCTTCCTGACACAACTCTCCATAATTTCTACCGGGCTTGGACCAGCACTATACAGCTGGGGAGGGGAATGGGCTGTCTGGGGTTCGGTGTCTTGCCCAGAGACACTTCGACATATAGCCGGGACCGGGGATCGAACCACTGACCCTCTCTCCTCAATGTTTTTGAATCATATCAAACTGGCTTAGCTAAGAAAAATGTCCTATAAATGTTTTGGTCGTGATTAGAAATGTGGTATTATTTTTTTGAAACAATAAACTTCATGTCCAATATCAGTATTTAACCAGTGTATTGATTTTTGTCATTTGCCACATTGAACCCAACAGAGCTACAGGCTGAATGCAGGTTCAGAGTTACAGGCTGGAGTCAACCTTTATGCATCACAAGATCTAATCCTACCACCTTGTGGAGCCTTGTTGAAGTACATCGATACTTTATGGAGTCTTAAACTGTAAAAGGGTCTTGGTCGCTGATGAACACTCCTCATTATTAGCAGGATGCAGTAACACTTTGATGTATAAGTTTGGCCTAGTTCAGATTGATTGATTCTTTTAGAAAATAGCTAAACACAGTTCATCATTTTTTTGAGAATGTGCAGAGTTTTCCATATTATTGTACGCATTAGCCGTCAATTCATTTAAAACTACTTCTGCAGTTTTTAAGAAAGGCTAAAACCGAATTAAAACACTTCGCTGCTTCCTTATAAAAGCTGGGTCCTTGCGCTGGTAAATTCATACTAACTAATACTTATTAAAATTGAACAGAGTTTGGGGACAAACGTTATTCTTCTCTCTATGGTTCGTCAAGAGACAGATTTACGATGGGTTCCTGAAAGCATCATCATTTACCATTATCAGATTAGGCTTAAAAACAATGAATGGCCTTTATTCTCCTCCGCGAGTATCCGACTCGCTCACATATCTATTAAATCACACAAACTGTGTCCTCAGTCCTACTTGTACTTTAGTACTGGCATCCAACAGAGGGCAGCAGTGTTCATCAGGTGCAGCAACCTTTTAGTATCTTCTCAGCTGCTTGTAGCGCTGGACTTCAGCTGGAGTTCATCGACGGTCACATGACGATGTTGTAGCTATTTTATTCCAAATGTTTGAGCTTGTTCTCCACTGCAGAGCTGTTGGCTGAGTCTGATAGAGAGAGAGAGAGAGAGAGAGAGAGAGAGAGAGAGAGAGAGGGAGAGTGAGGGAGAGTGTGTGTGTGTGTGTAAGAGAGTGAGACAGAGTGTTTGCGCGCGCATGGATTGTGCAGCATTTTTACTCTGCTTGTTCGTTTAATGCAAAGCATTTTCGCCACCACTCTGACAGCTGACGGACTGAACGAAGAGAGACAACAGACAACAGGAGTCACCGTCAGGGCGCATCAGCATTTTGTGGGAAATTATGAGAAACGCGAAGCTGTGATTTTTTTTATTATTTCTAATTGTCAGCTGATAAGGTGAGACTGAAAAGCTTCCGCTACTTTTAATGTGCCCAGTGGTGAAATTTACCTCCTCCTGTCAGCACCTGTTTAAACATCAATTAACTCAGTGTCACATTACTTTTGTTGTTAACATGTGGTGTAAAATATGAAATGGAGACTGTCTGCATATCTGCATGTTTGGAGATTTTGGACTAAATAACCGTTAGGTGCATCTCTTCTAAAATGTTTAGTGATTAATGTCCTTTTGCGTTGGGTGTTAACAGGTTAATGTCAATTCCCCTCATGATTTATGGTGGATTTCATTGTGGGCCACATTTTGGCCGCTTGTTTTGGGCAACTGCTTAACATCTGGTCACTCGTTATTGGATTGGGCTAAATTGCAATAGCAAACCAGCTGATTTATGCACAAATTATTATGTATTAGACCGGTATGCAACAGTACAAAAAAAAAAAAAAAAAGGAAATGCATATTTGATGGAACTCATCCGCAGAAAATTGTGGCTTTGTGTTAATTCAGTCATGGGTGAAGTATCTCCCCCTTTTAATTAACTGAGAAAATGGGTTAATGTCACATGGATGACTGAGCAAAGACATGGGAGGTTTGCCAATGTGCAGAGGGCTATAAATAATCCACCTACTACACAGTTTTGTTTTTTCTTTATTGGAAGTAGAATAATTGTTACGTGAATGGGACGAATACATCAGGTCAGTGAGCCCACATGTGTCACTCATCATCTTTGAGACCCTTTGTACTAATTACACCTCCCTTATGATCTTTACTCTTTAAAATTCCCGCAGCAGAGACCACACACACTGTTCCCCTCTGACCTGGCAGACAATCGGATGCTCAGTTGGACACAAATCTTACAATGCAACGGCACATGACAAGATAATTATTTTTTCTCTTGCTGAGTGAATCTTTGGTGTCTTTTTCTCAGTTCAGCAAAACTGTCGCTCCAGCATCATCAGCTGAGAGATGATGCTGTGTATTGCTGTAATCCTGTGTATATGGAAGCCGGGAGTAACCTTTGTAAATCATACTGACGAAGGCCTGATGACTGAAATCACACGGTGAATAAAGCTTGGAGAAGAGAAGTGGAGCGTGGTTGACTTTTGATGAATGTGTCATCTGTCAAAAAAACCTATTTTAGCGATTAGCATCGTTCTTCATTCAGCAGCAAGTAACTTCCTCATCAGTGCAGTGGATTGAGCTGTAACAATCACACTGACCTGGGGAGCGTAAAGCCTGATCTTTCCTCTCATTGGTTGAGTTTCGATCATCGCCGCTGCTAACAAGTTGCTAATCTGTCCAACCTTAGGGGGGCTGAAGAGGAGCTCGCGGAAAGTGAGTTTGTCTGGTTTTTGTTTAAAACCCAAACTGTGAGCTTGTGGGGGCGTGAAGTCCACATGTGTAAAACTCACCAGTGCTCTCTGCTGAAGTTCAGAATGTTCCAGCCTTCGTCTCTGCGCTGTGAAAACTCCCAACATTGTTAGAGTCCTGCTGTTAGTGCTAAGCGTCTAAACTCGCTGCAGCCATTTGACTTGCTCACCGACTCACATGGACCAAGTTACATTAAAAAAAAGTATTTACATTTTGAGTAGTTTTACAAATGTCAGTGGGATTTTGTGTGAGGTTTTCTTGTTTCTAACAGATGCGTGAAATTCAGCCACGCACGTTAACTGCTGTGGGCTGCGGACGCCATCTTGTGATCTACAGTAAATGGTATGTTTATCTGTGCCTGTTGTTTCAGTTTTTCAAATTTGATGGAAAGAGAAAACAGGACCCTACCTGGAGAAATTAATTGCCAGTAACAAGCAACAGCGTTTGTAGTGGCTTTACTGCAAGATCTGCTAATTTGAGTACAGGTCCTCTCACTTCTTACTATGGCGGCAGCTCTGACTGACTGAAGCAACTATTTTCAGAACCATAAAAAGTCAAAACACAGAGTGCAGCTCTGCAATAGAAAGTCAGGGTAAACCTGACAAGATGGCGACCATGTCCCCCAACACTTAAGACACAATCATAGTCACACACAGCCTGTAGTGCAGCCTTGCTTTTCCTTGGCTTGTTGTCACACTGAACCTTGAACTCTTTGTAATGCTTGGATTGGGCTCGAAGAAGGAAAGAGTCTACTTCCTATAAGGGCTCAGTCTTATTGGTTTCGGTGATAGAGGCCTGAGGGAATCATAGATGGCCCATATTGAGCATTAAAGGATTCTTGGGTGTTTAATCAGATGCAGACATTAAGAAGAGTTATTTATTATTCCTAATGTTAGGTTTGGACTGTGGCTATATAATGTTGGAAATGCAATAGGCAGCTTTTTTCTTGGCCTTTTGTCACCTATTGTGAGTGCAGCTGCACCGGAAGAATGCTGTGTAACATCCTTTCTAGATCTGGTTTTCTTTATCGTAAATTCTGTGTGGCATTGCAGTTGAAGTGTGAGCAGACAGATGTGGACTTTGCTTTCCCACCATCCTCTGATGACACAGAGTAACAGACAACAGTGTGTGTGTGTGTGTGTGTGTGTGATGAAACAAGCATTATGTCTCACCAAAGTCAGTTTAATTAAAAGATAACTCACCTCATGAATGCACCCACACACAAACACATATGCAGGGGTACGGAGGGTTTAGCCGGATCTCCTAGCAGCCCTAATGATTCCTGCCTAGCTTCAGTCTAAATGTCAATCTGACCCCTGTCTCCCCTGTGTAATGAGAAAGTCCAGAACTGAGCGTTTTTTAACTACTTCGTCAAACACTCACAGATCTGCCGCCAGGGCTTGTGGGAGTTTAACACCCACCGTTTTTCCCTCAGATGTCTGTGTGTGACACAGCCTTTCTGTCATGACTTGTATCTATTTGCTCTGCCTTCCCTTTGACTTTATGGTTTGCATCATGTGTAGCCTGGGATACTCTGACCCGCTGTGTCCGACCCAGAGTCAACAGTCTGGTGTGTGGCTACCATGTGATGTGGAAAAGGTAGTGATTAGGATTTATTACTAGTCAAATTCTTGACGGATAAAATATGAAATTCAACCTGCTTTAAATTTAAAATTGAGTTGTACTAGAGTTTGTGCCAGATTTGAAAAGAGTAGGTCAGCAGTAGCTGGACCTGTGGGACGATATTGTCAATCATTTGTTTTAAACACAATTACTTCCCATGATAAGTGGCTTCTGAGACACTTTTTATTTCCCTGAGGGCATGTTTTCAATAGATTTATGAGTCTATTTGGCCCCTGGTCTTGAAACAACATGTTGGAATCCTTCCATAACTTTCTGTTCATTCTTTGCCTCCCATAAATACTTCATCGCAGCTGTTTCTGTGCTACCTGTTTGTGTGAGTATTTTGTCAAATGTAAGAAAACTGATACTGGATTTTTTCCCCACACTATTATTGATATCTGTATATATAACAAAGTATCTGAGAGTTTAAAATATCCACTGACAAAATGGTTCAGCAAACTGATGTAATTTGCTTGTCCCCAACGTGTTTATGTAAAGTTTTTTTTTTTTTTACAATGATTTTCCACAGTGTTTCTCATTTAATTAAATGATTTAATAGAAATGTGAACACATCTCTACAATTTGACAGCCTTCTTGAGTTCACTCCTTCTAAACGCAGGGACCTTTGGATCTTTTCCACCTCTATCATCCTTCTCAGATGATGTGAATGCAAGATAAAGTTTACTACTGCTGCATACTTCACATGGATGAAAATCTCAGACGTTAAGGAGTTTGGAGTTGCTGTCAAAAAGGCAGGCGAATGTCCAAGATGCCTCCACCACACCTACTTAATATAAGGAGGTTTTCCAACTGGATCCCAGGGTAGATCCAGAACATGCTGGAGTGATTTTTATATCACATCTGACCTGAGATGACTTTCTGGTGCCTTGAATTGAGTTGGATGATAAAGCTGTGGAGACAAATTGCCTTATCACTTTGGGTGGAAATGGATCTTTGGGATGTGTAGATGAACAAATCAAAGTGATTATTTCAAAACCACGTGGCTCAGTATTTGTCCAGTGACCTTCAGTGAACTAATACCACTTGACTGAGATAATAATGTGAGCTTTGGCTTTTCTGATGCATTATTATGAGAATCCACAGCCACCTACACATATTCTTCATGGCCAGTAGGTATGATCAGGTGGATCACTCCTTTTCTGCCCCATGATTGACCTTTCTATAATGGTTTATGCAAATTTATCGAGAGCTTCTCTAAAATACCCTTGTAAGAGGCAAAAAAACAAAGATGGGATGGAGCAGAATCACAACCCCCGTCTCACTGTGTGAATGCAGAAGGAAGCTAATCACATAACACTGGTTGAGAGACAGCCACAATCCTCCCAGACCTCACACCACAATGATTTCCTTCTGTTTATCTTGGACCTACAGCTTTGCATGTATGTGGGTTTGTGTAGCTTGAAAAGTGCAACAGAGATGGTGACAGCTGGTCAACCTGTTTTACAGCACTAGAGGGCAGCAGTCAAAACTTGTTTGAATTGCTATAGTCATGAGGCCCCCTACTGATATAATAGATTGTCTATGTCTTTTTAAAATATATTTTTGGCATTTTTAAAACCCGTTTTTGGACTAAGACCAACAATTTATGTCACTTGTGTCTAAATCCAAAAACTCATTTACATGGTCAAGCTACTTTGTTGCTCAAAAACATTACATCACTGCACTGATGGACGTTAAATGGTAAATGGTGGACACTTAATACATAGCAACTACTTTGGGGTTCAGTGTCTTGCTCAAGGAAAGTTTGACAAGTGACAGGAGGAACCAGGACTCTAAACCTGCCATTGGTGGACCACTGCTCTACTGCCTGAGCCATAGTCGCCACTAAATGTTTCTCTATAACTAAACAAATGTGGTGCCTATCAAAAGGCCCCAAAGACAAAAAAAAAAGGCAACAATGTTTTTATAGTCTGGGTTAAGAGAGAGTTAGCAGCATGTGCAGACAATCTCTTCAGCTTCAGTGTTTGTGGAACAGAATCTGATGAACAAGAAGAGATCGTTACTGGAGCCAGTGTGTTTGAAAAGAAACATCACCAGGTTTGTTGAGTGGGAGACAGCTAATGCTACGATACCACTTCACTAGCTTCTTCAGCTCTGACAACAGATGGACCCCGTTTTTTTTTCTTTTGTGAATAAGAAACATGTCACTCAATGTTAACGTGGTGCGTGACTCACTGACATGTACAAGAAAAACAAGGTTCTGGATTTAGAGATATAATGGTAACTAAAAACAATTTAGTGTAGGTGTCTGAGAAACAGCAGAAAAGAAAACCACCCAACAGCATCAATTTACACAACTTTGTCTGAGCTGCAGGAAACAATTAAAATTATAAATTAGATATTTGCGTCTTCCCAATTCTGATGCAAATTGTCATAATCTAATAATCTGAATCCTCTCGTACTTGGTAATTGTAACAACAACTTTGACACATTTTGCCTCTGAGAGATGAGCTTGAATCATACAGTATGTTATCTTCTCTCTTCAGTGAGGAGGAGCAGATGGAGAACAAGGCCATGTATCTGAGCACATACGAAGAGCGGGAGAACGGCTCCATGTATGAGGAGGCCTACGACGGACACAACTTATCCAAACTCAATCTGTGTGATGAAGGTAAGGACATTTCATGCTTTGAGAGTGTGAGGCTGCAAACACTGAACAGAGCTCAGCAAAACTCAGGGTTAAAATGCACAAATATTACAGACTTACAAAGAAGCAGATCCTTCCACACTTTTACCGACATTTTATGTCCTCGTGCTGGCCAATATATGTTTTGTTTATGCTGCAATAAGAAAGTTTCTACCGTCATATGTTGTACATTATCTTGTGCTGCAACGTAACAACAAGATTTTCTAACAGAGAGAGAAAACTGAGAAGAAAGTCTTAATGTATTGCTAATTACACACTAAAAAAAAAGAAAACTAATTGCATTTTTAAAATGCATGAATTGTTGAGGTGCTGATATTTGTGCATTTTTAGAATTTTTTTGATGTCTCTAGGCTGATGACAGCTGTAGCCTGAGGCAATATGTTTTGAATTGTCCTGTACTATTATTATGAATGTGAATGAATGTTAATGTTTCAAATATCCATTTAGTTTCAAGGATGAACAGTTTGCATTTGTACAGAAATGTATGTAAACTACAACATGACTGGTTGGCATCCACACATACAGCTGCAACGTCTTCATTGTTGTTTGTCTTCTAAGACAGATTTGCACACCGTGACAGATTTAAAGAAAAGGACTTTCTGTGAAACTATCATGGCATGTGAAACTATGTGAACTCAGACAAACCCACACTTACTAATAACCAGTGCAGACCTCATGGATCATTGTCCACATGTTGACTTGGCACAGTTCTTATGCTGATGCCCTTCCTGACACAACTCTCCATAATTTCTACCGGGCTTGGACCAGCACTATACAGCTGGGGAGGGGAATGGGCTGTCTGGGGTTCGGTGTCTTGCCCAGAGACACTTCGACATATAGCCGGGACCGGGGATCGAACCACTGACCCTCTCTCCTCAATGTTTTTGAATCATATCAAACTGGCTTAGCTAAGAAAAATGTCCTATAAATGTTTTGGTCGTGATTAGAAATGTGGTATTATTTTTTTGAAACCATAAACTTCATGTCCAATATCAGTATTTAACCAGTGTATTGATTTTTGTCATTTGCCACATTGAACCCAACAGAGCTACAGGCTGAATGCAGGTTCAGAGTTACAGGCTGGAGTCAACCTTTATGCATCACAAGATCTAATCCTACCACCTTGTGGAGCCTTGTTGAAGTACATCGATACTTTATGGAGTCTTAAACTGTAAAAGGGTCTTGGTCGCTGATGAACACTCCTCATTATTAGCAGGATGCAGTAACACTTTGATGTATAAGTTTGGCCTAGTTCAGATTGATTGATTCTTTTAGAAAATAGCTAAACACAGTTCATCATTTTTTTGAGAATGTGCAGAGTTTTCCATATTATTGTACGCATTAGCCGTCAATTCATTTAAAACTACTTCTGCAGTTTTTAATAAAGGCTAAAACCAAATTAAAACACTTCGCTGCTTCCTTATAAAAGCTGGGTCCTTGCGCTGGTAAATTCATACTAACTAATACTTATTAAAATTGAACAGAGTTTGGGGACAAACGTTATTCTTCTCTCTATGGTTCGTCAAGAGACAGATTTACGATGGGTTCCTGAAAGCATCATCATTTACCATTATCAGATTAGGCTTAAAAACAATGAATGGCCTTTATTCTCCTCCGCGAGTATCCGACTCGCTCACATATCTATTAAATCACACAAACTGTGTCCTCAGTCCTACTTGTACTTTAGTACTGGCATCCAACAGAGGGCAGCAGTGTTCATCAGGTGCAGCAACCTTTTAGTATCTTCTCAGCTGCTTGTAGCGCTGGACTTCAGCTGGAGTTCATCGACGGTCACATGACGATGTTGTAGCTATTTTATTCCAAATGTTTGAGCTTGTTCTCCACTGCAGAGCTGTTGGCTGAGTCTGATAGAGAGAGAGAGAGAGAGAGAGAGAGAGAGAGAGAGAGAGAGGGAGAGTGAGGGAGAGTGTGTGTGTGTGTGTAAGAGAGTGAGACAGAGTGTTTGCGCGCGCATGGATTGTGCAGCATTTTTACTCTGCTTGTTCGTTTAATGCAAAGCATTTTCGCCACCACTCTGACAGCTGACGGACTGAACGAAGAGAGACAACAGACAACAGGAGTCACCGTCAGGGCGCATCAGCATTTTGTGGGAAATTATGAGAAACGCGAAGCTGTGATTTTTTTTATTATTTCTAATTGTCAGCTGATAAGGTGAGACTGAAAAGCTTCCGCTACTTTTAATGTGCCCAGTGGTGAAATTTACCTCCTCCTGTCAGCACCTGTCTTACAATGCAACGGCACATGACAAGATAATTATTTTTTCTCTTGCTGAGTGAATCTTTGGTGTCTTTTTCTCAGTTCAGCAAAACTGTCGCTCCAGCATCATCAGCTGAGAGATGATGCTGTGTATTGCTGTAATCCTGTGTATATGGAAGCCGGGAGTAACCTTTGTAAATCATACTGACGAAGGCCTGATGACTGAAATCACACGGTGAATAAAGCTTGGAGAAGAGAAGTGGAGCGTGGTTGACTTTTGATGAATGTGTCATCTGTCAAAAAAACCTATTTTAGCGATTAGCATCGTTCTTCATTCAGCAGCAAGTAACTTCCTCATCAGTGCAGTGGATTGAGCTGTAACAATCACACTGACCTGGGGAGCGTAAAGCCTGATCTTTCCTCTCATTGGTTGAGTTTCGATCATCGCCGCTGCTAACAAGTTGCTAATCTGTCCAACCTTAGGGGGGCTGAAGAGGAGCTCGCGGAAAGTGAGTTTGTCTGGTTTTTGTTTAAAACCCAAACTGTGAGCTTGTGGGGGCGTGAAGTCCACATGTGTAAAACTCACCAGTGCTCTCTGCTGAAGTTCAGAATGTTCCAGCCTTCGTCTCTGCGCTGTGAAAACTCCCAACATTGTTAGAGTCCTGCTGTTAGTGCTAAGCGTCTAAACTCGCTGCAGCCATTTGACTTGCTCACCGACTCACATGGACCAAGTTACATTAAAAAAAAGTATTTACATTTTGAGTAGTTTTACAAATGTCAGTGGGATTTTGTGTGAGGTTTTCTTGTTTCTAACAGATGCGTGAAATTCAGCCACGCACGTTAACTGCTGTGGGCTGCGGACGCCATCTTGTGATCTACAGTAAATGGTATGTTTATCTGTGCCTGTTGTTTCAGTTTTTCAAATTTGATGGAAAGAGAAAACAGGACCCTACCTGGAGAAATTAATTGCCAGTAACAAGCAACAGCGTTTGTAGTGGCTTTACTGCAAGATCTGCTAATTTGAGTACAGGTCCTCTCACTTCTTACTATGGCGGCAGCTCTGACTGACTGAAGCAACTATTTTCAGAACCATAAAAAGTCAAAACACAGAGTGCAGCTCTGCAATAGAAAGTCAGGGTAAACCTGACAAGATGGCGACCATGTCCCCCAACACTTAAGACACAATCATAGTCACACACAGCCTGTAGTGCAGCCTTGCTTTTCCTTGGCTTGTTGTCACACTGAACCTTGAACTCTTTGTAATGCTTGGATTGGGCTCGAAGAAGGAAAGAGTCTACTTCCTATAAGGGCTCAGTCTTATTGGTTTCGGTGATAGAGGCCTGAGGGAATCATAGATGGCCCATATTGAGCATTAAAGGATTCTTGGGTGTTTAATCAGATGCAGACATTAAGAAGAGTTATTTATTATTCCTAATGTTAGGTTTGGACTGTGGCTATATAATGTTGGAAATGCAATAGGCAGCTTTTTTCTTGGCCTTTTGTCACCTATTGTGAGTGCAGCTGCACCGGAAGAATGCTGTGTAACATCCTTTCTAGATCTGGTTTTCTTTATCGTAAATTCTGTGTGGCATTGCAGTTGAAGTGTGAGCAGACAGATGTGGACTTTGCTTTCCCACCATCCTCTGATGACACAGAGTAACAGACAACAGTGTGTGTGTGTGTGTGTGTGATGAAACAAGCATTATGTCTCACCAAAGTCAGTTTAATTAAAAGATAACTCACCTCATGAATGCACCCACACACAAACACATATGCAGGGGTACGGAGGGTTTAGCCGGATCTCCTAGCAGCCCTAATGATTCCTGCCTAGCTTCAGTCTAAATGTCAATCTGACCCCTGTCTCCCCTGTGTAATGAGAAAGTCCAGAACTGAGCGTTTTTTAACTACTTCGTCAAACACTCACAGATCTGCCGCCAGGGCTTGTGGGAGTTTAACACCCACCGTTTTTCCCTCAGATGTCTGTGTGTGACACAGCCTTTCTGTCATGACTTGTATCTATTTGCTCTGCCTTCCCTTTGACTTTATGGTTTGCATCATGTGTAGCCTGGGATACTCTGACCCGCTGTGTCCGACCCAGAGTCAACAGTCTGGTGTGTGGCTACCATGTGATGTGGAAAAGGTAGTGATTAGGATTTATTACTAGTCAAATTCTTGACGGATAAAATATGAAATTCAACCTGCTTTAAATTTAAAATTGAGTTGTACTAGAGTTTGTGCCAGATTTGAAAAGAGTAGGTCAGCAGTAGCTGGACCTGTGGGACGATATTGTCAATCATTTGTTTTAAACACAATTACTTCCCATGATAAGTGGCTTCTGAGACACTTTTTATTTCCCTGAGGGCATGTTTTCAATAGATTTATGAGTCTATTTGGCCCCTGGTCTTGAAACAACATGTTGGAATCCTTCCATAACTTTCTGTTCATTCTTTGCCTCCCATAAATACTTCATCGCAGCTGTTTCTGTGCTACCTGTTTGTGTGAGTATTTTGTCAAATGTAAGAAAACTGATACTGGATTTTTTCCCCACACTATTATTGATATCTGTATATATAACAAAGTATCTGAGAGTTTAAAATATCCACTGACAAAATGGTTCAGCAAACTGATGTAATTTGCTTGTCCCCAACGTGTTTATGTAAAGTTTTTTTTTTTTTTACAATGATTTTCCACAGTGTTTCTCATTTAATTAAATGATTTAATAGAAATGTGAACACATCTCTACAATTTGACAGCCTTCTTGAGTTCACTCCTTCTAAACGCAGGGACCTTTGGATCTTTTCCACCTCTATCATCCTTCTCAGATGATGTGAATGCAAGATAAAGTTTACTACTGCTGCATACTTCACATGGATGAAAATCTCAGACGTTAAGGAGTTTGGAGTTGCTGTCAAAAAGGCAGGCGAATGTCCAAGATGCCTCCACCACACCTACTTAATATAAGGAGGTTTTCCAACTGGATCCCAGGGTAGATCCAGAACATGCTGGAGTGATTTTTATATCACATCTGACCTGAGATGACTTTCTGGTGCCTTGAATTGAGTTGGATGATAAAGCTGTGGAGACAAATTGCCTTATCACTTTGGGTGGAAATGGATCTTTGGGATGTGTAGATGAACAAATCAAAGTGATTATTTCAAAACCACGTGGCTCAGTATTTGTCCAGTGACCTTCAGTGAACTAATACCACTTGACTGAGATAATAATGTGAGCTTTGGCTTTTCTGATGCATTATTATGAGAATCCACAGCCACCTACACATATTCTTCATGGCCAGTAGGTATGATCAGGTGGATCACTCCTTTTCTGCCCCATGATTGACCTTTCTATAATGGTTTATGCAAATTTATCGAGAGCTTCTCTAAAATACCCTTGTAAGAGGCAAAAAAACAAAGATGGGATGGAGCAGAATCACAACCCCCGTCTCACTGTGTGAATGCAGAAGGAAGCTAATCACATAACACTGGTTGAGAGACAGCCACAATCCTCCCAGACCTCACACCACAATGATTTCCTTCTGTTTATCTTGGACCTACAGCTTTGCATGTATGTGGGTTTGTGTAGCTTGAAAAGTGCAACAGAGATGGTGACAGCTGGTCAACCTGTTTTACAGCACTAGAGGGCAGCAGTCAAAACTTGTTTGAATTGCTATAGTCATGAGGCCCCCTACTGATATAATAGATTGTCTATGTCTTTTTAAAATATATTTTTGGCATTTTTAAAACCCGTTTTTGGACTAAGACCAACAATTTATGTCACTTGTGTCTAAATCCAAAAACTCATTTACATGGTCAAGCTACTTTGTTGCTCAAAAACATTACATCACTGCACTGATGGATGTTAAATGGTAAATGGTGGACACTTAATACATAGCAACTACTTTGGGGTTCAGTGTCTTGCTCAAGGAAAGTTTGACAAGTGACAGGAGGAACCAGGACTCTAAACCTGCCATTGGTGGACCACTGCTCTACTGCCTGAGCCATAGTCGCCACTAAATGTTTCTCTATAACTAAACAAATGTGGTGCCTATCAAAAGGCCCCAAAGACAAAAAAAAAAGGCAACAATGTTTTTATAGTCTGGGTTAAGAGAGAGTTAGCAGCATGTGCAGACAATCTCTTCAGCTTCAGTGTTTGTGGAACAGAATCTGATGAACAAGAAGAGATCGTTACTGGAGCCAGTGTGTTTGAAAAGAAACATCACCAGGTTTGTTGAGTGGGAGACAGCCAATGCTACGATACCACTTCACTAGCTTCTTCAGCTCTGACAACAGATGGACCCCGTTTTTTTTTCTTTTGTGAATAAGAAACATGTCACTCAATGTTAACGTGGTGCGTGACTCACTGACATGTACAAGAAAAACAAGGTTCTGGATTTAGAGATATAATGGTAACTAAAAACAATTTAGTGTAGGTGTCTGAGAAACAGCAGAAAAGAAAACCACCCAACAGCATCAATTTACACAACTTTGTCTGAGCTGCAGGAAACAATTAAAATTATAAATTAGATATTTGCGTCTTCCCAATTCTGATGCAAATTGTCATAATCTAATAATCTGAATCCTCTCGTACTTGGTAATTGTAACAACAACTTTGACACATTTTGCCTCTGAGAGATGAGCTTGAATCATACAGTATGTTATCTTCTCTCTTCAGTGAGGAGGAGCAGATGGAGAACAAGGCCATGTATCTGAGCACATACGAAGAGCGGGAGAACGGCTCCATGTATGAGGAGGCCTACGACGGACACAACTTATCCAAACTCAATCTGTGTGATGAAGGTAAGGACATTTCATGCTTTGAGAGTGTGAGGCTGCAAACACTGAACAGAGCTCAGCAAAACTCAGGGTTAAAATGCACAAATATTACAGACTTACAAAGAAGCAGATCCTTCCACACTTTTACCGACATTTTATGTCCTCATGCTGGCCAATATATGTTTTGTTTATGCTGCAATAAGAAAGTTTCTACCGTCATATGTTGTACATTATCTTGTGCTGCAACGTAACAACAAGATTTTCTAACAGAGAGAGAAAACTGAGAAGAAAGTCTTAATGTATTGCTAATTACACACTAAAAAAAAAAGAAAACTAATTGCATTTTTAAAATGCATGAATTGTTGAGGTGCTGATATTTGTGCATTTTTAGAATTTTTTTGATGTCTCTAGGCTGATGACAGCTGTAGCCTGAGGCAATATGTTTTGAATTGTCCTGTACTATTATTATGAATGTGAATGAATGTTAATGTTTCAAATATCCATTTAGTTTCAAGGATGAACAGTTTGCATTTGTACAGAAATGTATGTAAACTACAACATGACTGGTTGGCATCCACACATACAGCTGCAACGTCTTCATTGTTGTTTGTCTTCTAAGACAGATTTGCACACCGTGACAGATTTAAAGAAAAGGACTTTCTGTGAAACTATCATGGCATGTGAAACTATGTGAACTCAGACAAACCCACACTTACTAATAACCAGTGCAGACCTGGTCAAAAAAGAGCAAAGACACAAGCACTGCTGTCAATATTTGGCAGTCACTCTGTGGCCATCTACAGTATAAAGGTCAAGAATGTCCAGGAAGTGTGTGTGTGTGTGTGTGTGTGTGTGTGTGTGTGTGTGTGTGTGTGTGCTACAGGTGCAGTTGAATGAATCCACAGTTGACCCTGTGGTGTTCTCAGGTTTCGATCCAGGACTCTGTGAGTTTGGTGGGAAAGATTTACTGAACATTAACTCGAGAATTTGTTGACATTTTTATGGAAAGTGGAGAATGGTCTCACACAACAGCAAGGGTGGGCTCATCCAACATTTCTAATCCTTGAGCCTTTTTTACACCTCGTTCAATTAAAGGAGCCATTCCTCACCCCGGAGTTGTTTATTTCCTTTGGGCACATCAGCAGAGCATTGGGGACACTTCAGGAGGATTCTATGACACCGGGTTATTTGCTTAGAGTGGGATCCAACAGCTGCATGTGTAATCTGCATTATGAGCCAAACACAATGTAAATTATTGGAGGAAAAATGACTTTCTTCTGGAAAGAAAAAGTGAGAGTTTATTGGTTGTGGACTCCATAAAGCACACTGACATGTAATCAAGTGTTTCCACCGTGTGCTTACTCGTAATTATTACAGCACATTACATTCAATTTCATGACATTTTAATGCTTAAATACTGTATATGTCTCGTCTACGTTTACAATACTGTGCCAAGACAGACTTGACCCAGCTCTGAATGTTACTCAAGGAAGAAATATCGACTCTTTGGGTCTCTGATATCACCTGATAAACCACCGATGTACATCTCTTTGAAAGGTGTTGTCCTCTTATTTTGACTGGTTTGCATTTTTGCTGCGGCTTTTCTCTCCTAAAGTCAAAGAACCAATGGTTCTTTTTGTCAAATTTTTTTGCTGTACTGTGCTGTGTGTTTAACCAGTAAACAAAGAAATGTGTACAACATAAGCTACAGCTATACTTTAATACCTATGCTTTTTTTTAAAAACATACTTACTTTGGGCATATAGCATATTCAATAAAAAGTCTGGAATATTCTCATGCCTAGTGTTTTTCGAATGGCTTTTCTTGGCTTTTCATTAGGTTCAGGAAAACTTCGAAGGAAGTTTGCCTCTACATCCTGGTTCTTCTCACCATCTTTGGACTCTGCCTGGCAGGTAGTATGAAAATTCATGGATTTATATTTGAATGGGTAGCAGTTTATTGTCAAGGTATATGAATGCTAGGAATATACAGAAATTACTGCAACGTCTAAGGTCATTTTCTCAACCTAAAGTTCAAACCTTGGTTTGTGTTTTTGTTAAATTGTTTACATTTGATCATGTTAGCTTTGAATTTCATGTTACGTTTTTGTGAGTGCAGTAAAGAACTTTACCTTCCATCCCTACATCTTGTTGCTGTCCCATTCATGGCCTAAGCACTGCACCTCCGTGCTCTCATTTCTCCTGTCTTTTTCCAGTCTTCCTTGGATCTTCCTTGTGGGTCAATTTAAATTCTGTTTCTTCTTCTGTTGTTTAAGGGGTGATGACAGGCTGACTAAGCTTTCTGTAATTGAACCATTCCAAAAGCGTTTTAACACTGTGGTTCAGTTTGATTCAGACCGAGACCACCTCTTTAGGGAATAAACTCTGGTTCTTCCGGGGTGTTTTAGTCATCATATAAATTATTAATAATCAATTCATGATCATGCCTTTTTCCTAGTTACATCTGCTGTTGCAGGACTTTTTAAATACTAATACTAAAGACTAATCACAGTGTTACTCCTACTTTAGTGTCAGTAGTTATACAATACTATATTGTACACAACGCGCCGATGCAAAAATCACTGGTTTTACCCCAAAGATGCACAGGTTCCTTGTGCAAGTTGAGTAGATTGGGCCTTTATAACACATTTTGTACCAGTGTTATCATGTGTAGGATTTTGTGATTTCTCTATTCCCCTTTCATCCTTTCTTTCTGCTTTGTCTCCTTCCTTCTCTACTAAACACTCCTGTTTGCCAATGGCCTGGCTCCTAAATCATGCTGTTTGCAAGCTGTCTCCTCAGGCAAGTGTGTAAGGATGTGTGTGTGCTTGTATTTGTGTGTACAGTCTACACACACAGCTCCGAGTACCTGTTTCACACACTAACCCCACTTGCCTGGCAGTATTTTCCTTTGGTTTATTAATCACAAATGTTATGTAGGTCAATATAACATGTTACAAATAGGAAAATAATAAGGTGTTGATGTTCGGAGAGCTTTTGCAGCTGTACACTGTTTTTGATTTATCCACATGTATATAGTGCCATTTTGTGTAGAAGGGGACGTTTAACATGAATGCTTACGTAGGTGTTAACGCAACGTCAGCTTCTGCCATTTTTGTCACACTTGCCCTTTTCAGATTTCAACACCAGCAGCAAAGAGGCATCGCTGGCACAAAGAGAGAAGGTTCGGACTAGTCCGAGGGGCATTTACTCTGCACCCGAGCATTTTTCTGTCATCTTTTATGTGAACTTGCGAGTTAGGCTTTATGAAATACTTTAAATATTTTAGTTTCATTTCTATGTTTTTTTCATCCAATTTAACAAATGAAATGTGGAAAACTATGTCAAAGAGGTTGCTTGGACACGTGAAGCTACAGAGAAATATCATCAAGATCTGTGGCTCCACTGGCCTTTCACAGTTGTATAATAAGTTTCAGGTCATTGTTTAGCTGTCTGATTTAATCTCACCATTCTGACAGTGACATTTTCAGGCAGCAGCAGGCAGTTGTTTTCAGCAAAATGTTCCAAAAACCCAGTGAAAACTACCTGCACAGAACATATCAGTCGTATGGATATAGTCAGGGACTAGTGGTAAATGTAGTGGAGCATTTAACAGCTAAAGACAGAGATATTCCCCTCGGAGGTGGGCAGAGACTAAAAGCTGAACTAAAAGGAGACTAACTATTAGACTTACATTTGCAATTAGGCGAGAAACGGGACTCAAAAGGAAGGATTTGGTAAGAAGCTTGAAAATGTGGGACCAAGCGGCTCCAAACTCAGCTACAGCTGGTTTAGGGCACACATGTTATAGTCATACAGTGGTCCCCAGCTTTATCGCTTCAAGTTAGCTTCAGTTATGTCTGAGTGTTAATGTAAAATTAGATAGAAAGCTAATGTACAACCACACAACTAAAAATTTAACAGCAAAAAATGAATGAAAACTATCTAACTACACTGTCACTATACTCAACCCATAAAATCCAACTCAGGAGATTTTGATTTTACAGGAGGGGACGAGGAGGCAGGTGAGGGAGAGTGGAAATGGTGGGTGGTTGGAGACGAGGCTGCTTGCATACATTACCTGCCAACCAGACCAGCCCAGTAGCAATATTTAGTTGCAGTAGCTTGGTTTCAACCAGTAGAGGACAGTCCCTTTGCATATTTCTGACAAAATGTAGAATGTAAATATTGCACTAAAATTTCAAGGTTTGGACCTGACTCAATCAACAACAATACTAATTCTACTTCTAATGTTTTGGCCATGCTATTTAAAATGAATTAGGGGGCCAAAACATTAGAACCACTTCTCAACCACCACCTATGACCTCAATAATAATCACATTTGACATTTTCAACATTAAACAAATCAGAAATTATAACCATGTAAATGTAGATTTGGTGGCAGAGCTGCTGTATTGGATTGCATTAGATTGTACAGGTGGTCATAATGGTATATGTCCCCCCCCCCGAATTTTAAAAAAGGAAACCAAGATGGCTGTTCTTATGAGCAAGGAAGAGGAGATTTTTACAAATAACACTTATTTTATTTGTGATCAAATTTAAGTACAGGGACTGACTTGCAGGCTCAAGCTTCATTTTATAAGAATTTGAATTAGTGTTTCAAAGCAAAGTGTCTGATGTTAAACTGCTGTTTACAGGAAACTCTTCTCTACTTCAGGTGGAATATTTGCTATACCACTACGATCTCTCATGGCAGCTCTCCTTCAGCCCAAGACCAGATTTATTTTTTGTTCATTGATCCAAAGCACACCTCCAATGAAGTTTGACACTCAGTATTTTTTTAGACTGATCTTGCAGCAAAAACTGAGCTTGTCTGGCTTTGTGAGGCAAATTTTGTTTTCCTGATGCAACCACATATAGGTTTTACATTCTCTCTTCCTCAAAAGAAATAGATCCAGACTTGAACAAAACAAACAAAAACAGCTACACTTTTCATTTATATTGCATTAAACTCAATAATACATCAAACATCTTTCACGTTGTCATTATGGGGTATTGCTTGTAGAATTTTGAGGCACATAATGAATTTAATCCATTTCAAAATAAGGCTGTAACATAACAAAATTTGGAAGAAGTTAAGTGCTATGAATGCTTTCTTTAGTGTCTTTAAATGACTACTACTTTAAAACACAGACCTAAAGTTACAAAAACAGTTCTATTGATCTTCACATCACTTCTTTGAAGTCTTCTCTTTGACATCTGTGGTGGTGATACCAGAGACCAGCAGGATTTTTGCGACATTTGAACTTCTAAACCACAATTAAACAACAGAACTGCAAGGCATTTGTTCTCCTGCAGTGTCCACTACACATCCAGCTTAGCTGCGTGTTTAGCTTCAGGCTAACAACAGTACGATGCACAAGCAAAGCTGTCTGCATACTAAAGTGTTTAAGGACAGAGTTGTGTAAAACATAAAAATTACATCATCTCGCCTCGGGCAGTAGAAAGCTATAAGCAGACTTTGAGCTTTTTAGCTGCATGTAGGTATCTACTTGTGTGTGCACCACAGGCAGTGCCGGCAGACTCTGCTCTTTGATATGCCTGCCATTTACAAGGGAGGAACTTTAATGCTGCACCATTTCACACACATGATCACATAGACAGACGGTAGGGGGTGAGTGGCCTGTTCATGTGATGATTCTAGCTTTGCCAGAGATGACGTCCCCCAGGGCCAGACAGGAAAGATTCACTTTCTCTGGAAATTCCGATTCATAAGCAATGTAGCCAATTTTATTTCACTTAATAGCACGGCGCTGCCGTTTTACTTAATGTTTACTGAAGGTTCTTTCTAAGTTTTTTTTTTTTTTTGATCCCATGTTGGACACAGAATTTACACAGAGCTGCCATGCAGGAGGGGTCCACACATAAAGGCTACAAACTCTCATAGTTTGTCAGCTCTTAAACTATGACTCTAGTCATTCAAGTCAGAGACACACATTCAGAGACACTTTCAAAAGTATGAAAATGTAGCTGCTAAGTGCCTTGGTCAGCTCTATAAATGTCAGAACATTTTCTCAGAAAAACCTGGTTGAAAAGTCCCCAACTATTGCTTTAAAGGCCCGAGACTGAAGACCTGGTTTTAGGTTTAATACTATAATCAGGTTTGATCAACTTTAAGGTTAATTGTTGAAGTTTATACCAAACAGTAGTATTTGAGTGAGAGTCGTCACGAGTATAGCAGTGCAAAAATGTGTGTTTTCCATTTGGCCTGCTGCCATCAGTTCACTCAGCTGGTCTGAAGTGAAACAAGGAGACAAGCGGAGCGTGCTGGTGGCAACATTCAGCTGTCACTCTCAATATCCCAGTCACACACAAACAACACACACACCTATTTGCACACACTCGGAGAGCTGCTCTCATATTTCTCACACACAATGCTCTGCCTAATTAGGGTTGTAATGTGAACAAAGGCAGCAGTCCTATCTGCCACAGCAGACCTCAGAGCGCTCAAGTTCAGACAGGAAACCTCTTAGTGAAGTCATGTGGGGTCTTTGATTTGTTCTTCTGTCTCACACACACAAATGGTTCCACAGCACAAAACACACAATTTTGCAAAGTGACATTAGCAGTAATAACACTTACACAGACCTTTAGATGACCTTGCCCCTTAATAGGTTTCATCTCAGTGACAGAAGTAATCTGAGCTCTGGTTAATGTATTTGAACTGTATTGTATTTGAACTCCACTTGTTTTTTTTTTCTGACAGGATGCAGCTATACAAACTTTTGTAGAAACTCTGAGACGACATGTTGAATCTATTTTGGCATTTTAAGGAACTATGACTCATCTCCTATAATGCAGTAGGAAATTAATTATCATTATTATCATTCACGCTTATGCGTTAGGATATTCAGTGCACGTTCTCCTAACGTGTTCCCAAAAATCGCAAGCATAAATCTTACATGGGTATGTGTCTATGTAATAAAGACAGTACAAGCTGGTTATGCTGGGTGATGTTTGTGCTGTTGATGCATTTGGAAATACTCCGAAAAGGTCAAGATGCAGAAATGTAGTTCAGTGAATTCAACCCAGTAACAGTAAGTATTTCATGAAGTACTTTCCTGTATTTCTCCTGATGCCACAGATATACTCAATGCAATCTACTGCTTTTTGTATTCGATAAAAAAATGAAAGGAAAATTGTCCCGTACATGTCTATTGCACCAAAGGGAGGCTTGGACACCTTTTTGGATTACACACATTTGTCCACATACAGACTGGAAACACACACACACACACACACACACACACACACACACACACACACACACACACACACACACTCTCGCTCAAACGCCTCTGTCCTCCTGTCATTAATGAAGCAGATAATAAGCTGCTTCACGCTCTGCTGTAGAAAAACCAAAATCAAAACCCTGTTGATTTAAGAATCAAAATGCGTACACTCATGGGTTTTTCATCTTCCATGCTCTGTGGCAATGATGAGGTAGAGCTGTGTGTGTGTGTGTGTGTGTGTGTGTGTGTGTGTGTGTGTGTGTGTGTGTGTGTGTGTGTGTGTGTGTGTGTGTGTGTGTGTGTGTGTGTGTGTGTGTGTGTGCGCGCGCATGTTTTCAAGCTGTATATCAAAAGCCTGAGAAGCAGGCAGTGGGGTTTGCTAGGCGGCGTTGAGAATCCATTCCTTGTGCCTCCCTCCTCATTTCAGAGCTCTGTATTTCCAAGAAATGATTCTTTGACTTTGACACTGATGTTGTCACTGAAAGAGTTCTTGACAATTTCTGCACTTCTAAAGTAAAAAGAAGTAAAATGCAAAAACAAACCATGCAAACATTTTTATATTGGAAGGAGACCAAAACCTGCATAGAGTGAATAGAAATGAAACCTTAGGCTGCAGTTCTATGTATCTGAAGCAATTTAGTGAAATCAGAACCTTAAAATGTTTGCAATTTTACACTACTTACCAAAGCAGTGGTACTGTGAACACCTAATGGGGTAATGTAAAGGATTCTATATCAGTCCACCTTATTCTATTCATAATTATTTTTTTCTATGCCCCGAATTACTGTTAAATGTTTAAGACAAAGCATATGTTGTGGATGTGTTTAAGATAGACAAATGTTTTAACATTAAGGTAAAAAATACCAAAAGAGGCTGAAGCTCAATATAAAGTCAATGTTACTTGATATTGTTTACTTTGATTGTATAGGTTTATTAAAGGTTTGTATTTACCAGTAAATGTTCACTTTGTTGGTTTGGCAGCTACTTCTCTTTTTTTCGTTGCATTTGTTTACTCTCATCTACAGATGTTTCAGTGATGAATATATTCTCCTCTTGGGGGAGCATCAACTCAATAAGTGCATAGCATTTGTAAACAATATGTCATCCACCAACACGCAAATTCTGACCATATACGGATAGGTTGAAGACACATTTTGCATATTTGACGTGACCCCTCCACATTAAAACTATCTACCTTATTTAAAGAATATCGACATCCATGTTTAAGCCACGACCATATAAAGGAAAAAACACATTTGAAAGCAGCACAGTTGCAGTTTTAGCAAAGTTGCTGTAATCAAACCTCTACTTAGGTCTACTTAAGTTTTGAATTAGCCAGTGGGGCGAGTGATTTGTCTAATCAGCCTCACTGATCAAATCACCATTATTAAGGCTCTTTGCTTTGTTTCATAGACCTACTCTGACATCCAAAACATACAGTATCAATAGGCCCCCTGTTGCTGCCCTGCATAGTGCTTTGCCTGACCAGGTAACATGTAACCAGGAAGAACCGAGCCTCTAATGTTCTTTGAAGACCGCTTTCACAACTGAGCTGCCTACAGTTGACCCCAAAATACCTTTGTGTAGGTGCATGGATGCATGATTTGGGTCTTATATTTTTATTTTTTATTTTTATGTTGGGTTTAAGACATGAATCAGTGGAAAATATTATTAAGTTTGACTAAAACATTATTCACTTCAACTTCCCTAAAGCTGAAATGTGAGACAGTGATGGGAGGAGGGAGGCCTGTGTCAACTACAGTAACTGTAGTGGTTAAAATTTGAACCATTATAAACCCCTCCCAAAAGTAAATGTTTAACAAATATGAATACGAAATTATGCAAATGGTGACTGTGAATTATGCCCCGTATATTTAAGGAGACGGCTTCTATCTTCAAATCAGAAGACACACATCTATATCACCTGAGGAAATCTAACAGTGATACCAGCATTTTTTCAGTCGAGAGGTAAGAACTACATAATGACAAACAATTTATAAAAAGTGTAGAAGTAGTAAGCGTAGTTATTGTGAAATAAACCATTTTTGCTTTTTTTGTAGGATGAAGTTAACTGTGGCCTTTCTTGTGTTGTCCATGGTGGTCATTATGGCTGAACCTGGAGAGTGCTTCTTTGGAACGATTCTCAAAGGAGCCTTTCATGGTACAGTAATTTAATCAACTGTTTTTTAAAAAATGAAAGATATTTTCACATGACATAACTTTCAAAATCACTGTGTAACTAATAGAAAAAATGTGCCAACCCAAATAGGAATGTTAGTTAAACACATATAGTCAGTGACTTTAGTTTTGGCTATTTACGCTTGCAGAATACTTGATAGTGTCACATTCATTTGTGCAAAATATTCTGTCAGATCCAGTTGTTGTTGAGGTAGTAATACATAGAGACACATAAATAACTGATTTATCGATAATTATCTGTCCATGTATTTCCAAACCCTCCCGCCCATTCTCATACCAGAGGCGTCAGAAAGCGCCGCTTTGTCCAATCACTTTTGCATTACATGCTGACGCTTAGGGTACAAGTTTGGGTCAGTGATCGTGCTCTGAAATTTCGGTGTAGCACAATGACACTTCAATATTTGACGCCTAAAGCAATGAAGTGGAACATAAAGTCAAAAAGTCTCATTGGGAGGTGGACGAGGTTGTGGATGGCACATTAAGATATAGGACTTTTCCACAGGGAGACCAGGGTACAACTTTACAGCAAGATGTATGGGGCATGTGGTTTCTATAGTAAGGAAGCATTTGGGGCCATTGTCACTGTATGTAACGTAACTAGTGTAACTTAAACTTACCCTAAAGTTTTTGTGCCTACGTGCCTCAGTGGACCTGTAGCGTCAGTATCAGAGCCCTTGTTCCAAGGGGGACACTGAGTGATGCCAAAGGGTATTTGTGGCATCAGTATATTACACCTATAAGGCCCAATTTGACGCCTTAGGAAGTCAATATTAGACTGTGTGGAATGAGAACGGGTTAGTCCGTCTTAATTATAGAATGGTGATTTCATGTGATAAAATTGTGCTAGTTACATTTTTAAGCTCCTCTTAAAATTATTACATTTATTGTTGTTGTTGTTTTTCTAGGAAGTGACTGAATCTTATAGGTTTAGGCTAAACTTTACACACAATGTCAGTCAGTGAGTTCAGTTTAATGTTTGTTTCTTTTTTCCTTCTTATTTCACACAGTTGCCAAGTTGATCCATGGGTAAGGAAATGCTTTTACCATAACTACCAGTTTTTCAAATAACCCAGTAATGAAGAAGCATTAGGTTTCTTTCCTAGTAACATGTTTTAACTATATATATATATTTACAATATCTATCACTACTTAATTTTATAATTACTTCTCTGCCTTCTAATCCGGATTCTGTCTTCCTCTCCCAGAGCTCATGGCCAAAAAGAAGATCAGCAAGAGCAGCTGGACACACGTTCAATCGATTACAATGCGGGGCGCCCTGGTTATGACTAGGATGAAGATATCACTCTGTTTTGAACTTTCTGAATGATATGAAAGACAAACAAAAAAATGCTTCTTGCTTTTCATCCCACAAAAATATTTACTCACAATGGCAATACTGAGAAACTATGTTGCTGTCTTGACATACTGCTTTAGGAGTTATTGGGAATAAATCTGCATTACAGTGTAACATCAGTGCCTTTTGTTGTTTATAAATGCCGATATGAATATCATGAATGATAATATAATCTCAACTATAATGTAACAATATAACAATAAACTTAGAGGTTTATACTGACAACTGGTAACACTTTAAGACTCCAGATCCTGGTAGTGAAGCTGTCTACATAAAGCTTAAAACGTTAAGATATGCTTAAGAATTAAACTAGGTCTGCATCACAGTTTAAACCCAGTATAATGCAACTCTTCAGTCTCTCAAGTGTTAGAAGTAAAGCAACATGCTCCTGACATTACAGCTACAAAATTAATTTGTCTTCCTGCCCCAGCTGAGACTGAGAAACCAACACTCCACAGCAAAACCATAACTTACTGACTTCCTGGTGCTAAGTACAAGTTGAGAGATGTATTAAATTAGGCACATACTACGATCTACACTTCATTCTATTATTGCAAGCAAGGTAACAGCATGAGTCAACCCTAAGGTGCCCCCAGTGGGTCAGATGAGCACCGTGCACACTGTGTGTGTGTGTCTGTGTGTATGCATGTAAGTGAAGGGGTGAATGAGAAGCAACATTGTAAAGCACTTTTGATAAAAGTGCTGTATCAGCAGACAAATTACCATAAGCATTTACTGTAAAAGAAAAAATTGCAGACCCTGAAAAAAAAAATTAAAGGTGATGTTAATGCCATCAGAGTTATACAAAAGTTGACCATCAAACAAAACAACTTGTGCAAACACGAATGAGTGAGCTGTGCACTTTACTCAAACTAACGTTCACTTTTGTTCACCTGTGTAGCTTCTTGTAATGTCTGATCTGACATTGCTTTTAACCTGAAGGAACCTTTTTGTAGTTCAAGACGTTTCCCCTTTCTTGTGTGTTAGCACCACAAAAATTATGATGAATAAGAGTTCTTAGAACACCGTTTTGAGGAACCTTTTTAGCTCCTACGTAATTGTAAGCACTTTTTTCAAGCAGTTAGCAACCATGACTTCCGTATGTGTAAGCTGATTGAACACTTAGCTGATGCAGCGGTGATAACTGAAATTTGCCAGTGTATTTTGTAAGGCACAAATCGGTTTTGCCCTCATATATTTCAACATAGCGTGAGGCAACCAATGACAAGGAGTTTTATTCCTTGCTATAAAAAGATCTGCCTGTCTACCAAGTCCTGGAGATTAAAATCACCTATTGATCTTTTACTGCTGGATTTGTTCTGTTGCCTTTGCTCTCAATCATAAGAGGTATGAACTTAACATTTTATCATGCATTTAGGAGTAAAACAGACAGCTACTGAGAACAAGCTTGTTAAACTTAAAAACAAGAATTAACAGAATATTTACATTGTATGTAAATTATTATTCATTAGTTTAAGGCTGTTACCCTTAACTGTGGTATAGCTGTGTTAAAGAATGATGGTAAATCCTGCCATATTAACTGTTGGGGGACGTAGGCACCATTGTATAAAGATGAAAACCAGCACACCTGGGCAAATTAAACTAAAATAGCAAGAAATGGTATTTGGAAAAACTGACGTTAATAAATAAAGAGCAAGTTTTCCAGTGACAGTGGATGATCTGCACTTTGGACTACAATCACACTCAAACAGGGTAAAGCTCTTCAACTAACCTATTATGGCAGCAGCACTGACCTACTGTGGCAATGGTTTTTAAAATCAAGACAATGTGAAAACATGAACTCCAACTCACCAACAGTAAACATCATCCCAAAGTTAACACAGTATGACATCAACATTAAATTCTCTAACAAGTTTGGTTGTTTTAAAACATTTTATGATTATTTAATGGTTATTTACATGACATTTTGTTTACATGTCATGATGAAAACTACCCAGACTGTAAAAATGGGTGTAGCATTCGGTCGGGAGCGTGAATGCGGAATCCAACTCTCCTGGAGCTTGAACAACAATAAAGATTTAATTCAATATATCTAATATTTTCAGGAAACCACAATACTAAGTACCTGTCTAATGCATGCAGGTTTCTGAGCAGGGCTTTCCCTTCTATACCAGTGTATTCCCTTCTGTGAAGTGCAAAAAATGCAATAAATCATAATTGAATATAATTATTTTCTGTTTATTTTATTTTCTGTTTTATTTAATTGTCGCGAGCCTCCACAAGTAAGCACTTTTTCTTCTAGTGTAAAAACACACGTCATTACTGCTCTTGTATGTTTTTATATTTGGAAACTGAACCGCTTTCTTTCTCTACACATCAGACTTATCTCTGGGAAAGAGCAGCAAGACCAGCTGGACCAACGCTTTGACCAAAACAAAATGGCTGCGGACTACACTTCCAGTACTAGGATGGTTCATAGGAAGTTGGGTTTTTAGTTAAAAAGAAATGCTTCTTGGTCTTCAGCATAGCACCAAAAAATTTAAAAATTATCTAGAGAAATGTCAGACATTCTATTAAAGCTTCATCGTAACATATTTTTCCTGTGTCTTATTAAAATGAGCAATACAAGGAAATGGAATACTATATATAAATTTCATCGAATATGAAATACTCTATCACACTGCAGTGTTACTTCTGTTTCTCAGCCTCTGTAGCAGAACATGAACCAAAAACTATTTGAAAGCTTAAACATTTGAAAAAAACAACTCGAAATTACTCCCTTTTAAATAATCTTAAAATCAGTAAGTAAAGCTGTTTAAGCATTTTGTAACTTGGTAGTAGTTGCAGACTCAGAATGTTTAAATGGCAGGGTTGGAAAACATCGCTTTATCATGTTTGCTTTATTGTAAAGCCATCTCAGAGGGCACTTTATCATGCTTTCCCTATTGTGGGCTTAACTTAAATGGCACTTGATAGTGTAATGCTCGCAAATTTGCAACACAATGGACTACGACGGTGGATTTGAACCCACTGAAAAAACAGGGCAACAGAAGAACCAGCCCAACTGTCTGCCAGGGGTTGGGGTTATGGGGTTTCGGTTTATGGCAGAAGCTGTGTGATATATCCGATTGTAAATTAATGTTCACCAAGAAGCTGTTAATGTAAACACAGTAGGATTTGGTGCCGTTGATCTGGGACGAGCAAGCAACTTTGCGATGCCAGGGGGCTGAAAGGGGGACTGCAGGTTGGATTTTATGAGCCTGCTTCAGAGTTAAAACAGAGTAGGGTACAGTGAACATACCACACTGAAAAAGTATCACAAAAAAAAAGTACTACACTTTGAATAGCTACTTCTGTTGAGCAGCGTTTCCCAAAATCAGGGTCATGACCCCATTTTTATTGGGTTGCCAACCTGCAGAGTTAAGTGCATAGCAAGTTACATGTTGTACACAGCTGCTTAAAAGTTAATTTAATGTTTGTTCATTTTGTATTTTTGTATTTTTGGTCATTTTTCTTATACACCGGTCAGATACATTATGACCAGCTGTGCAATTTAATGCAATCAAATACAATGGCTCTGCCATGAATTCTGCTTTTACAAGGTTATAATTTCTTAGTTTTTAGGTTGAAACTCTCTGATACTTCTATGTGTTTATTATTGAGTTTAAAAAAGAATTTCAGACATTTTCTGCACATACCTATGAGTATAACATAAGTTTGTTAGCAAACTCATCTGTGCAGCCTCAAACTAACCCCCACTAACATTACATCTGCTCGCTGAAATAACTGGTTATGACCAGGCTTTTGATAATAGATCACCACAAATTCATGTTTTAGTAAGATAGTCTTGAGGTTTGAATCCGCACAAAAGCCCAAAATTGATTTGTTGTGTTGATTATAAGCAGGTTTAAATGTAGATGTATAATGTATTTTTTTAAGTTAGAAAAAGAGTCAACACAACTTTCTTTTGGTTCTTGAGCTGAAAATTTTTGGAAACACAAGGTATAAATTAATTCATGCTTGTGAAAGACATGTTTCATAAACCTGGCAGGATCTAAAGGCAAACATACATGAGGTCTCTGTTTTTGGGTTAAGTTACATTTTATAAATCCCTTTAGAGAAATTTGTTCTCTGCACTCGAGTCACTCAACCAGTTCAGGAGCAAATCACAGTGCTGTGGCTGCCTGGAGACCAGCTCGGTGTCTTCATTAGGGGCAAGTGGCAGGAAAATACCTCGGCGAAAACCAAAAGAGAGAAAAGTTCCATGGGTCCTCAGGACACTGTTGTTAGCAACAGAGTAAAGACGCCTACCTTACACTCTTACCTACACAGAAAAGGCCATGAGTGAATATGTTGTAAAACTGTGTATATAGATTTCACAATCCAGACTCTACAATCTGATAAAAACAATGTCTCGCTCATCTCCATGCAAATTACTGCTACTGTTCTTAGAATGAATGTGAGACAAAGCATGACCTACAAAAAGGCCAACTTCCTCTGTAATGCTGCATGTTTTTTTAACTCTCTTTTAGCTTGTCCTGTCTCCTGTCTGGGGCTTGGTCTGCACATGTATACTTATTACATATATATTTTATTTATTTTTATTTAGTTACTTATTTTTGGCCGGATGCCCATTCTGATGCCCCGTGTGTAATACTGCAGGTGTTATTCAGTTATGTCTTAAAAGACAAACCAAATTAAACTACATTTAAATGCATCAGTTACAGCATTTCATCTTCTTTTTTAAAGGGAAGCTGATGCATAAGCTTTCCACATTTGCTGTGTTGTGGACAATTTGATTTAAAAAACTAACTCATGGTGGTTAACCCTCCTGTTATGTTCGTTTCCGAGGAACAGCCTTGATGTCCCCGGGTCAATTTGGAACACACCTAATTATACAAAAGTGTCAGAAACCAAAAAATCTCAAAAAAAATTGTTTATATCTCATCATTAACTCTATTACTAACCATTTCAATCAATATTTAATTCAATGATGTTCTTTACTGTTCACAGATCATGGTTCAATGAGCATAAGTCACTCGTTTATTAAAAAAGATCATGTTAAAACCTTTTTTAATTTACATTGAAAAGACCTACATATAAATTACAATAGTTTTATATGCAATTGATTTTTAAAAATGTTTTTTATATTTTGATTTTTTTTTGTTTATGGAGTGATGTTGATAAATTAAAATGAGACACCTCTTCTGTTCAGGGTCAAATTGACCCGTTTTAAAGTTAACCATCTAAAAAAAATATTTAAAAGTATTTTTTCACTTTGAAACTTCTCCTGCTTGGCTTATTTAGTGTAATCAACATATAAAATAAAAATGGTTCAGTTCACATATTTGTAACATGTAGGGGGGGGGGGGGTGTCTAAGACATGCATAAGAAATAGGAAAAATTATTTTGATTTATTCATTCATGTTATCCCATGTATAAGATGAACTATACTGATAGTCCGACACACACACACACACACACACACACACACACACAAATCTTATTCATTCTTTCAGTTATAGTAAGACCATACATTATAAAAGAATTGTCTAATTTATCAAAATATCCTGTTAAAGATGAGATGAAAACTGAAGAATGTTGTAGTCTTTACTCTTTGATGCTTGTAATAAGTAGCACCATAAAGAATTGTTGAGTATTGATTATTTTTAGTATTAAGGCAGAAATAGTTTAGTTATTTTAGCACTGAAGCTGTGAAGCTTCTACAATCCAACCAAAAGTACTTCAGAGGTTACAGAAAGAAACAATTCAAATGTGCAATGTATCAGCAATGACAAGGACTTTTACAATAACACTGATGATAATCTTTCTGAAACAGAGCACATTATATAAAAATGCAACTTGAGTGGTGAGATTTAAAACTGTGTTTGAGCTCTTATAATAATGGAGAGACAATAACAGCCATTAAAATAAACGTTAGAATTTCATTCTTTTGAATGGCTCTGGCACAATGGTGATCTAAGTAAACTACAATGCACTGGGTTCCAGCACTTATTGCTACTTCTTTTTTTTCCCCACATTTTGTGGGTATGTGTTAACATGTCAGGATCAACATGTTGACTGCTGATAAGTGTTCTGATGTGGCAACGGTGACTTGGCATTAGGAGGAGTGCAAACTTCCTTTATATCTTAAGATAGAACACTCATGCTTAAAAGATTTTACTATATTTTATACTTTGGGTATATGACTCAAATACAAGTGGTTATTAATATTAAACATTTTATTGCTGTGTTCCTGCATTCCGCCTCTGACTCGATATTTTACAAACCAGACTAAAGCATGCTTTTGTGTTTGTTTCCAAGTTATTCTTAAACAACAAATTCTTCATTTAGATCAAGTGCGTACTATGAAGGTGTATCACAATTGGCCGACCGAGATCTGAAATTCAACCGAGAAGGGCAGCGATCCAGGTAATAGCCAGCAACAATTTAGTGAATAAAAATCCCCATAATAAATCTTATTTACTTCGATTAACTTCTTGAGTAATTTGAGCATGAATTATATAGTTTTTATGTTGCAAGACTTGAGGATGAGGATGTTTGTCATTTTCCCAGATGGTTTTCTAAAATGCCTTTGTCATACTGCTTTCACAACATTTTGCTGATAAACAGACCTTCACTTCTTCCATTGGTGGACATCAAAGCCACACAGCTGCTCCACGCACGTAGAGAGGCTAAATGACAACTCTTTTGTTTTTTTTGTTTTTTTGCGTGAGATTGATGCTCAGATATGTGCTGGCTTGTGCAATCTCTGGGGTTGTGAAATTTGGACGGTTCACCGTCTTTTCCAGGGACAGTTCAACTTTGGGCTGTCGTGGCAAAAACTGTAAGGCAAGTTAAGGAGGTAAAAGGCAGCTCACAGTCTTGTTTATGGTGAGTTTAACCAGCAAGACAGAGAAACATGCAGAACTACACTCCAGAGTGGGTCAATTGACAAGGTTTTACTGGTTATTGGTGCCTTTAACCACTCAGCTCAGCAGCTGAATTTACATAAAAGCACAAAGAAGGACTCAACCTTACAGAACATACACACAGTGGTCAGGAATCTAATTAGCAAGTATCTGAGACCACTCGTCTCCTAAGGGACAGCTTCCTTATGAAGCTCTGGTCTAAAGACAGTGCAGACAGAAGGTCTGCTGAAGTGTGAATGTAGCATTTGGTCACCATACACAGGCATTTTGCTATTGAAGAAAAATTTCTCTCACATGGGCCACGTGGGGGCGTGAATCGCAGACCATTTGGTAAACAGGCACTCTACAAATTGAGCCACCGACGCTCCCATACAGTGGTTAAATGCCAACAGAAATCAATATTATCATTTCCTTCAGGCCTTCAGCATTACATTTGGCATAGTTATAAACTGTTGTTTACAATTCTTAATTTGTGGCTTGTAAAGATGCTATAAAATTGTATAAACTAAGTAATGAATGAAAGTTGGGAGATGTTTGTTGTTTTCAGTATGTGTTGAGGTTTCTTGTTAAACACATATTGGCTGCAGCTGGAAATGTGTGTTTGGAGCCACTGTAAAGTTCTTGATGGAAAGGTGAATTTATTTTGACTGGGGGTAGAGTGGGTCAGCCAATAATCATGATCACATGTGTTATAATGTGCCAAGATATTGCAACAATGACTACAATTGAAACAATTCCCCTTGCTTTAGCAAGCATCATAAGCAAAGCACCAATCTAAAACACGCATGAATGCAAAAACCACAGTCAGCCATTTTCAAGATGATATTGGGCAGAGCTATGCAGGGCCAATGTCTGATGCTACTACTATTTGCTGTCATAATGTCACACTTCAGTCACACTTCAGTAAATCCAAGCTGGTCTCAGAACAGCGTTACAGAGCTTCTGTGTACATGATCAGTTTTGATCATTAAAGCTTTGCTGTTTGGAAAACAACTGTACTGTAAGAAAAGATGTATAGGCCTCATTCTGTGCATAAAGATTCATATGATACTGATCAATAAAGAGTTGGAGTCTATTTCAACACTTATTGAGAAACTCCATTTGGTCCCACCCACTGACAGAAAAGCAGGCATTTCACAACGTTTTGGTAAAGTAATTTATATCGGCTGTAGATCTCACAACCACTAATTTATACCGCTAACCGTTCTCTTTTTCTCTATCAATCAGTGGACAGGTAAACAGTAAATATTTTAACTTTGTTTTTATATAATGCAATGTAAAGTATAGATTGCCTGTATTGTGACGTTACATCTTATAAATAGAATGAAAATATCTGTAATGAGATCAGAGATAAGAACCTTTTTAAGACTTAAATGTTACCTGAAACATGGATAACTAGACATAAAAAATGCAAAAAAAGAAAAATTGATTGCTGGTTTAAAACTAAAATACACATCATTGTTTTTCAGGATGAAGTTTGTCATGATCTTTCTAGTGCTGTCACTGGTGCTCCTCATGGCTGAACCTGGGGAGTGCTTTTTTAAACGGTTAGGATCTATGTGGAAAAGTGCCAAGGCGGGATATCGAGGTAAATCACATTCTGTATCAACCTCCAATTTTTGGTTAACAGCAAGCTACATTAGTTTGTTACATGCATAAATATATACAGTACATTCCCACCACCAGATTGCCAGTGTATAAATTATCAAGTCTTGAGTTTTACCAAAATGCTTAATTTATTACAGTACAAACAGCTCAGATGTATTCAGAGATACAAAGAGCAGCACCAATGATGTAAAACCCCAATTCCAAAAAAGTTGAGGGGATTTGTAAACATAAACATTGAATGCAAATCTCATCAACCCATATTTTATTCCCAACAGAACATAAACAACATATCAGATATTGAAATTGGGACATTTTACCATTTCATGGAAAATATTAGCTCATTTTGAATTTGATGGCAGGAGCACGTCTCAAAAAATGTTGGAAGACGGTGATGTTTACTATTGTGTAGCATCCCCTCTTTTTGAACAACCATCTGTAAACGTCTGGGAAGTGAGAAGACCAGTTGCTGGAGTTTTAGGAGAGGAATGTTGTCCCATTCTTGACTGACACACGATTCTAGCTGCTCAACAGTCTTTTTTGTTTTATGATGCACTAAATGTTTTTTATCGGTAAAAAGTCTGACTGCGGGCAGACAAGTTCAGCACCTGGACTCTTCTCCTCCAAAGCCATGCTGTTATGATGGATGCAGCACGTATGTGGTTTAGCAGTGTCTTGCTGAAATATGCAAGGCCTTCCCTGAAAGAGACTTCATCTGGATGGGAGCATATGTTGTTTTAAAACCTCTATATATTTTTCAGCTTGATGGTGTCTTTGCAGATGTGTAAGCTGCCCACACCATAGGCACCAATACCCCCCAATACCATCAGAGATGCAGGTTCTGCCTGCTGTTCACAAACTGAATGGTCCCTCTCCTCTTTAGTTTGCAGAACAGGGCGTCCACATTTCCAAAAAGAATTTTATTCAATTATTTTTAAAATTTTAAAGAATTTTATTTTATTCATCTGAACACAGAACACTGGAAAATGGAAAACATTTTGCCTCAAACCATTTAAAATGAGCTTTGGCCCAGAGAACATGGCAGTGTTTCTGGATCCTGTTCACATATGGCTTCTTCTTTGCATGATACAGATTTAAATTACATTTATGGATTGTACAGTGAACTATGTTCACCCATGCAGCGATGTCAGGTAGAGAATGAGGCCTGTTTTCAATGTTTAATGAGTGCTGCCTGAGGGCCCATGATTATGTGCATCCACAAAGATTCCTCCTGATTCTCTGAATCTTTTGATGATATTATATACGGTAGATGGTTGGATCTTCAAATGCTTCGCAGTTTTACATTGAGCAAATTTTTTCTTAAATTGTTCCACAATTTTTTGGCCCAGTTGGTCTCAGATGGGTGAACCTCTACCCATTTTACATTTGAGAGGATCTGCCTCTCTGAAATGCTCCTTTTAGCCATGTTATTGACCTGTTGCCAATTAACCCAATTAGTTGTCAAATACTCCTCCATTTCCTTTTGATTGCAGCAATTACTTTTATTCATAAATTCAAAATGAACTAATATTTTCCATGAAAATATTTTCTTAGTTTCAACATCTGATAAATTATTTTAATCACAATAGAACATAAACATGGTTTGATGGGATTTGCAAATCATTGCATTGTTTTTATTTACGTTTTACACATCTTACCAATTATTTTGGAATTGGGGTTTTACTACAATAGTAAATTGCCTATCATTAATTCTACAATTTTGTTTTATAACGTAATCTTCATCTCTTTAGCATTCAGAAATAACTACAGGACGGAAAAACTTGAGAGATTGCGCCAAAGGTAGGCACTTTTGATGGTGTGCGATATTTACGCATATTTATGTTTTTACAAATTGAAAAGGGACATAAAAAAAATTTAACTCACAGGTTGAAATTGTTCAGCCCTGCTGCTATATAACTTTGGTACTGTATATAGATTAACTACCTACACACAGCTCTAACTTTACTTTACTCCTCTTACTAGGAATGGATACGGAAGAGAGTCGCAGGATTATCAGCCATGAACCTGTTTTTTTTTTTTCTTTGCTTTGCTTTGCAATACCATGAGCAAATGGAAAAGTAAACCCCTAACCACAGATTGATAGTCTTGCGTTTGCATAAAGCACTTGAGATGCAGTGATCATTGGCTCACAGCTCAAACTGATTTAGAAAAATCTAAAACTGTTTGATTTTGCAACCTTTCCTGAGAAATAAAGCAGCATTACACAAAGGCAAACTTTTGCTTTCTGGTATTCAATGAATAAGTTCCCGAACTTCCACAGGGAAGCACAAGTTGAGGGCACTGGGTGAGTATGTGAGGTTTGAAGCTTCACATCAAATCTACTGGCAAAATAAAGTTTGTTGGCCAAATCCACAGTCCCCCTTAGACACATGGCAGGTGGTCTTTCAACCTGTGATGCTCCTCATGCCTTTCCACACTTCTGTTAGACAGGTTGTTCCAGTTTTATGTTCATGTTTAACCATGATGCACTGCTGAGGGAAATATGTTAACGTTGCACTGCCTGGGTGAGCTGCTAATGGTAATGTAATTATTGTGACTTTCTAGCAACACACAAAGCTTTGGTTTGGTTAATTTATAATAAAATAATAATACTGGGGTAATATTCCAGAAACAACAAGGCAATTTAGTTAATATATACGGTTATTTAGTACACATTTCATTTACCCCTCTACTTTCACAACCTGACACCAAAGTCTCTAAAGAGAAATTCCACAATGTTTGAAATAAAAAAAGGTTAGAAGAAAAGGAAAGGAAAGAAAAAACAACAAGTTTTTAACACAGCCCAGTGTGAGATGTTGGTGATAGCCATCACATGACAGATTTTAAATCTCCTCTGCGGTGAACTGGCAGAAGGTCAGGGATCGAACAGACAGGTTGCCAGACGTTTGGCTTAGTGGATTCCCAGGGAGCTCACTTTGGCTTTTGTCAATGAGCCTATTTATAGCCATTCCAAGCTCCTCTGATACAAATCTCAGTCCGTCTGTGAAAATCAAACATACTTGACCTTTTTCCAATTCTTGTCATATTCCACAATGTGGATAATCTGCAGTTAAGGGACATCTGAATGGATAAATAAGAATCCCAGTGTGTTTAAGATCATTTTCAACTTAAGACAACTATTCTTTGCCACTTTGTCAATTATTTTTTTTCGATAGATTCATCATGATGCATTACAATAAAATAAAAATAAAAAAAGTGACATGTTCCACAAAATTCTGTGTTGAGTTGTGAAAATTTTCATCATCTGCTGCTTGTAATTACTTTGCTGCAGCTTTAAATTTGTGCAGCTTTACAATTTAATGCATAATATGAAGCCTATCATGGCTAGAAGTGTGAGACATCGTCATCAACGTCATTATTTGGTATAAAAAGGACAATTTTCAGAGGTGTGTTTGTCCCTAGTCACCATTTTTACTCATTTGTGTTCGCACATCTAACAGGTGGTTGCACACTTTAACTTACAACATGGGCTGTGTACTGTGTTCACATTTGTGTCACAGTTCCAATTAAGCTGCCTGTCCAAATTTTAGCAAGTAAAAAAGGTAAATAGAAAAAAGCCACTAAGACAATAAAATGCAATGTTTTCTTAATGCTGTTAAGATGTTTTGCTTTCAATTTGGAGTATGTTTTAGTTCAAGGTGTTTTTAATAACATTTTATTAATGTATGTAAAATGATATTGTTAGCCATCTGAGGTTGTTTCTCAGAGACCTCACAAAAAACCTAAAGCACACCCACAACACTGTAAACCCTGGACAGTTATATTATTAGACTTTATAAAAATAGCAGTATGACTTGATTCAATACTTTATATTTATGCCCCCCCCCCCCCAAAAAAAAAGAAAAAACAGCCCCACACTTCCAGAACTTCAACTGCAATATTGATCAATACCAATTATCCAGAATTATGCTGCCTGGACTGACTGCACAAATAAAATATCATTGCAAGGTTGTTAGCTTCTATGAGATACAATTGGGTACATTTTATCACAATATGTGAAACCTTGTAATAAAAAAAAAAAAAATCTCCTCAAAGGCCAAGCTGCTCAAAATCAAAACAATGCCTCATCAAGACTCTTGCAGCTGCATAAACAGGCATTTATTTATAACAGCATTTACTAACTAACTTCCATTTACAAAATGCAAAACCGTCCATGTTTGTTCATATTTCACAGTAGATCATTGGCCAGGTTTGGGCTGACTTCACCAAAGAAGCATAAAAAAATGCTGTGAAAAACAAGCAAACAGGTTTACCACCCAAATAGGATAAGGAAGCAAAGTAAGGAAAATTATAATTAAATAATATTTAGCTATTAAAATAATCTGTTAATAATATAGTTTTTCTGATGCTACTCTATCGTGAATTTAGAAAGAAATGAATGAATTAAAGCAGGACAGTCCAATAAAGCATAGGATGCAATAAATATTACTGATTTAATGATGAGAAAACAGGTTGCAGCAGCAATGAATAAAAACCAAAAGAAAAATAAATAAAAAAAGACACAAAGGGGAAATTAAACATAACCAAATCGATACAGCGCTACGACCTGAAATGAGTGAATGAATGGATGACGCCATCATACAGAAGACAGCTTTACAGTTAGTGATACGCCTCATTGCATTTTTTCCCCCCGTGTGTCTGAGTGTAACTGGGTAGTAGGAGAGTTGAACTGTCAGCCATGCAGGGTGATTTACACAAGGCCTTTACACTAAAGTACCGCGAAGCACATTAGACAAATGACACAAAGAACAGGAAAGATTTATTCTAGACAGATAAGCAAAGGGTGGGAGGGCATGTGAGGGGGATGTAGGAAGGAGTCACACACAAATACACTGAGGACAAACCATCAGAAATGTGGTATTATTTTTGAAACAATAAACTTCATGTCCTATATCAGTATTTAACCAGTGTATTGATTTTTGTCATTTGCCACATTGAACCCAACAGAGCTACAGGCTGAATGCAGGTTCAGAGTTACAGGCTGGAGTCAACCTTTATGCATCACAAGATCTAATCCTACCACCTTGTGGAGCCTTGTTGAAGTACATCGATACTTTATGGAGTCTTAAACTGTAAAAGGGTCTTGGTCGCTGATGAACACTCCTCATTATTAGCAGGATGCAGTAACACTTTGATGTATAAGTTTGGCCTAGTTCAGATTGATTGATTCTTTTAGAAAATAGCTAAACACAGTTCATCATTTTTTTGAGAATGTGCAGAGTTTTCCATATTATTGTACGCATTAGCCGTCAATTCATTTAAAACTACTTCTGCAGTTTTTAAGAAAGGCTAAAACCGAATTAAAACACTTCGCTGCTTCCTTATAAAAGCTGGGTCCTTGCGCTGGTAAATTCATACTTATTAAAACTTATTAAAATTGAACAGAGTTTGGGGACAAACGTTATTCTTCTCTCTATGGTTCGTCAAGAGACAGATTTACGATGGGTTCCTGAAAGCATCATCATTTACCATTATCAGATTAGGCTTAAAAACAATGAATGGCCTTTATTCTCCTCCGCGAGTATCCGACTCGCTCACATATCTATTAAATCACACAAACTGTGTCCTCAGTCCTACTTGTACTTTAGTACTGGCATCCAACAGAGGGCAGCAGTGTTCATCAGGTGCAGCAACCTTTTAGTATCTTCTCAGCTGCTTGTAGCGCTGGACTTCAGCTGGAGTTCATCGACGGTCACATGACGATGTTGTAGCTATTTTATTCCAAATGTTTGAGCTTGTTCTCCACTGCAGAGCTGTTGGCTGAGTCTGATAGAGAGAGAGAGAGAGAGAGAGAGAGAGAGAGAGAGGGAGAGTGTGTGTGTGTGTGTAAGAGAGTGAGACAGAGTGTTTGCGCGCGCATGGATTGTGCAGCATTTTTACTCTGCTTGTTCGTTTAATGCAAAGCATTTTCGCCACCACTCTGACAGCTGACGGACTGAACGAAGAGAGACAACAGACAACAGGAGTCACCGTCAGGGCGCATCAGCATTTTGTGGGAAATTATGAGAAACGCGAAGCTGTGATTTTTTTATTATTTCTAATTGTCAGCTGATAAGGTGAGACTGAAAAGCTTCCGCTACTTTTAATGTGCCCAGTGGTGAAATTTACCTCCTCCTGTCAGCACCTGTCTTACAATGCAACGGCACATGACAAGATAATTATTTTTTCTCTTGCTGAGTGAATCTTTGGTGTCTTTTTCTCAGTTCAGCAAAACTGTCGCTCCAGCATCATCAGCTGAGAGATGATGCTGTGTATTGCTGTAATCCTGTGTATATGGAAGCCGGGAGTAACCTTTGTAAATCATACTGACGAAGGCCTGATGACTGAAATCACACGGTGAATAAAGCTTGGAGAAGAGAAGTGGAGCGTGGTTGACTTTTGATGAATGTGTCATCTGTCAAAAAAACCTATTTTAGCGATTAGCATCGTTCTTCATTCAGCAGCAAGTAACTTCCTCATCAGTGCAGTGGATTGAGCTGTAACAATCACACTGACCTGGGGAGCGTAAAGCCTGATCTTTCCTCTCATTGGTTGAGTTTCGATCATCGCCGCTGCTAACAAGTTGCTAATCTGTCCAACCTTAGGGGGGCTGAAGAGGAGCTCGCGGAAAGTGAGTTTGTCTGGTTTTTGTTTAAAACCCAAACTGTGAGCTTGTGGGGGCGTGAAGTCCACATGTGTAAAACTCACCAGTGCTCTCTGCTGAAGTTCAGAATGTTCCAGCCTTCGTCTCTGCGCTGTGAAAACTCCCAACATTGTTAGAGTCCTGCTGTTAGTGCTAAGCGTCTAAACTCGCTGCAGCCATTTGACTTGCTCACCGACTCACATGGACCAAGTTACATTAAAAAAAAGTATTTACATTTTGAGTAGTTTTACAAATGTCAGTGGGATTTTGTGTGAGGTTTTCTTGTTTCTAACAGATGCGTGAAATTCAGCCACGCACGTTAACTGCTGTGGGCTGCGGACGCCATCTTGTGATCTACAGTAAATGGTATGTTTATCTGTGCCTGTTGTTTCAGTTTTTCAAATTTGATGGAAAGAGAAAACAGGACCCTACCTGGAGAAATTAATTGCCAGTAACAAGCAACAGCGTTTGTAGTGGCTTTACTGCAAGATCTGCTAATTTGAGTACAGGTCCTCTCACTTCTTACTATGGCGGCAGCTCTGACTGACTGAAGCAACTATTTTCAGAACCATAAAAAGTCAAAACACAGAGTGCAGCTCTGCAATAGAAAGTCAGGGTAAACCTGACAAGATGGCGACCATGTCCCCCAACACTTAAGACACAATCATAGTCACACACAGCCTGTAGTGCAGCCTTGCTTTTCCTTGGCTTGTTGTCACACTGAACCTTGAACTCTTTGTAATGCTTGGATTGGGCTCGAAGAAGGAAAGAGTCTACTTCCTATAAGGGCTCAGTCTTATTGGTTTCGGTGATAGAGGCCTGAGGGAATCATAGATGGCCCATATTGAGCATTAAAGGATTCTTGGGTGTTTAATCAGATGCAGACATTAAGAAGAGTTATTTATTATTCCTAATGTTAGGTTTGGACTGTGGCTATATAATGTTGGAAATGCAATAGGCAGCTTTTTTCTTGGCCTTTTGTCACCTATTGTGAGTGCAGCTGCACCGGAAGAATGCTGTGTAACATCCTTTCTAGATCTGGTTTTCTTTATCGTAAATTCTGTGTGGCATTGCAGTTGAAGTGTGAGCAGACAGATGTGGACTTTGCTTTCCCACCATCCTCTGATGACACAGAGTAACAGACAACAGTGTGTGTGTGTGTGTGTGTGATGAAACAAGCATTATGTCTCACCAAAGTCAGTTTAATTAAAAGATAACTCACCTCATGAATGCACCCACACACAAACACATATGCAGGGGTACGGAGGGTTTAGCCGGATCTCCTAGCAGCCCTAATGATTCCTGCCTAGCTTCAGTCTAAATGTCAATCTGACCCCTGTCTCCCCTGTGTAATGAGAAAGTCCAGAACTGAGCGTTTTTTAACTACTTCGTCAAACACTCACAGATCTGCCGCCAGGGCTTGTGGGAGTTTAACACCCACCGTTTTTCCCTCAGATGTCTGTGTGTGACACAGCCTTTCTGTCATGACTTGTATCTATTTGCTCTGCCTTCCCTTTGACTTTATGGTTTGCATCATGTGTAGCCTGGGATACTCTGACCCGCTGTGTCCGACCCAGAGTCAACAGTCTGGTGTGTGGCTACCATGTGATGTGGAAAAGGTAGTGATTAGGATTTATTACTAGTCAAATTCTTGACGGATAAAATATGAAATTCAACCTGCTTTAAATTTAAAATTGAGTTGTACTAGAGTTTGTGCCAGATTTGAAAAGAGTAGGTCAGCAGTAGCTGGACCTGTGGGACGATATTGTCAATCATTTGTTTTAAACACAATTACTTCCCATGATAAGTGGCTTCTGAGACACTTTTTATTTCCCTGAGGGCATGTTTTCAATAGATTTATGAGTCTATTTGGCCCCTGGTCTTGAAACAACATGTTGGAATCCTTCCATAACTTTCTGTTCATTCTTTGCCTCCCATAAATACTTCATCGCAGCTGTTTCTGTGCTACCTGTTTGTGTGAGTATTTTGTCAAATGTAAGAAAACTGATACTGGATTTTTTCCCCACACTATTATTGATATCTGTACATATAACAAAGTATCTGAGAGTTTAAAATATCCACTGACAAAATGGTTCAGCAAACTGATGTAATTTGCTTGTCCCCAACGTGTTTATGTAAAGTTTTTTTTTTTAACAATGATTTTCCACAGTGTTTCTCATTTAATTAAATGATTTAATAGAAATGTGAACACATCTCTACAATTTGACAGCCTTCTTGAGTTCACTCCTTCTAAACGCAGGGACCTTTGGATCTTTTCCACCTCTATCATCCTTCTCAGATGATGTGAATGCAAGATAAAGTTTACTACTGCTGCATACTTCACATGGATGAAAATCTCAGACGTTAAGGAGTTTGGAGTTGCTGTCAAAAAGGCAGGCGAATGTCCAAGATGCCTCCACCACACCTACTTAATATAAGGAGGTTTTCCAACTGGATCCCAGGGTAGATCCAGAACATGCTGGAGTGATTTTTATAACACATCTGACCTGAGATGACTTTCTGGTGCCTTGAATTGAGTTGGATGATAAAGCTGTGGAGACAGATTGCTTGATCACTTTGGGTGGAAATGGATCTTTGGGATGTGTAGATGAACAAATCAAAGTGATTATTTCAAAACCACGTGGCTCAGTATTTGTCCAGTGACCTTCAGTGAACTAATACCACTTGACTGAGATAATAATGTGAGCTTTGGCTTTTCTGATGCATTATTATGAGAATCCACAGCCACCTACACATATTCTTCATGGCCAGTAGGTATGATCAGGTGGATCACTCCTTTTCTGCCCCATGATTGACCTTTCTATAATGGTTTATGCAAATTTATCGAGAGCTTCTCTAAAATACCCTTGTAAGAGGCAAAAAAACAAAGATGGGATGGAGCAGAATCACAACCCCCGTCTCACTGTGTGAATGCAGAAGGAAGCTAATCACATAACACTGGTTGAGAGACAGCCACAATCCTCCCAGACCTCACACCACAATGATTTCCTTCTGTTTATCTTGGACCTACAGCTTTGCATGTATGTGGGTTTGTGTAGCTTGAAAAGTGCAACAGAGATGGTGACAGCTGGTCAACCTGTTTTACAGCACTAGAGGGCAGCAGTCAAAACATGTTTGAATTGCTATAGTCATGAGGCCCCCTACTGATATAATAGATTGTCTATGTCTTTTTAAAATATATTTTTGGCATTTTTAAAACCCGTTTTTGGACTAAGACCAACAATTTATGTCACTTGTGTCTAAATCCAAAAACTCATTTACATGGTCAAGCTACTTTGTTGCTCAAAAACATTACATCACTGCACTGATGGACGTTAAATGGTAAATGGTGGACACTTAATACATAGCAACTACTTTGGGGTTCAGTGTCTTGCTCAAGGAAAGTTTGACAAGTGACAGGAGGAACCAGGACTCTAAACCTGCCATTGGTGGACCACTGCTCTACTGCCTGAGCCATAGTCGCCACTAAATGTTTCTCTATAACTAAACAAATGTGGTGCCTATCAAAAGGCCCCAAAGACAAAAAAAAAAAAGGCAACAATGTTGTTATAGTCTGGGTTAAGAGAGAGTTAGCAGCATGTGCAGACAATCTCTTCAGCTTCAGTGTTTGTGGAACAGAATCTGATGAACAAGAAGAGATCGTTACTGGAGCCAGTGTGTTTGAAAAGAAACATCACCAGGTTTGTTGAGTGGGAGACAGCTAATGCTACGATACCACTTCACTAGCTTCTTCAGCTCTGACAACAGATGGACCCCGTTTTTTTTTCTTTTGTGAATAAGAAACATGTCACTCAATGTTAACGTGGTGCGTGACTCACTGACATGTACAAGAAAAACAAGGTTCTGGATTTAGAGATATAATGGTAACTAAAAACAATTTAGTGTAGGTGTCTGAGAAACAGCAGAAAAGAAAACCACCCAACAGCATCAATTTACACAACTTTGTCTGAGCTGCAGGAAACAATTAAAATTATAAATTAGATATTTGCGTCTTCCCAATTCTGATGCAAATTGTCAGAATCTAATAATCTGAATCCTCTCGTACTTGGTAATTGTAACAACAACTTTGACACATTTTGCCTCTGAGAGATGAGCTTGAATCATACAGTATGTTATCTTCTCTCTTCAGTGAGGAGGAGCAGATGGAGAACAAGGCCATGTATCTGAGCACATACGAAGAGCGGGAGAACGGCTCCATGTATGAGGAGGCCTACGACGGACACAACTTATCCAAACTCAATCTGTGTGATGAAGTTAAGGACATTTCATGCTTTGAGAGTGTGAGGCTGCAAACACTGAACAGAGCTCAGCAAAACTCAGGGTTAAAATGCACAAATATTACAGACTTACAAAGAAGCAGATCCTTCCACACTTTTACCGACATTTTATGTCCTCATGCTGGCCAATATATGTTTTGTTTATGCTGCAATAAGAAAGTTTCTACCGTCATATGTTGTACATTATCTTGTGCTGCAACGTAACAACAAGATTTTCTAACAGAGAGAGAAAACTGAGAAGAAAGTCTTAATGTATTGCTAATTACACACTAAAAAAAAAGAAAACTAATTGCATTTTTAAAATGCATGAATTGTTGAGGTGCTGATATTTGTGCATTTTTAGAATTTTTTTGATGTCTCTAGGCTGATGACAGCTGTAGCCTGAGGCAATATGTTTTGAATTGTCCTGTACTATTATTATGAATGTGAATGAATGTTAATGTTTCAAATATCCATTTAGTTTCAAGGATGAACAGTTTGCATTTGTACAGAAATGTATGTAAACTACAACATGACTGGTTGGCATCCACACATACAGCTGCAACGTCTTCATTGTTGTTTGTCTTCTAAGACAGATTTGCACACCGTGACAGATTTAAAGAAAAGGACTTTCTGTGAAACTATCATGGCATGTGAAACTATGTGAACTCAGACAAACCCACACTTACTAATAACCAGTGCAGACCTGGTCAAAAAAGAGCAAAGACACAAGCACTGCTGTCAATATTTGGCAGTCACTCTGTGGCCATCTACAGTATAAAGGTCAAGAATGTCCAGGAAGTGTGTGTGTTTGTGTGTGTGTGTGTGTGTGTGTGTGTGTGTGCTACAGGTGCAGTTGAATGAATCCACAGTTGACCCTGTGGTGTTCTCAGGTTTCGATCCAGGACTCTGTGAGTTTGGTGGGAAAGATTTACTGAACATTAACTCGAGAATTTGTTGACATTTTTATGGAAAGTGGAGAATGGTCTCACACAACAGCAAGGGTGGGCTCATCCAACATTTCTAATCCTTGAGCCTTTTTTACACCTCGTTCAATTAAAGGAGCCATTCCTCACCCCGGAGTTGTTTATTTCCTTTGGGCACATCAGCAGAGCATTGGGGACACTTCAGGAGGATTCTATGACACCGGGTTCTTTGCTTAGAGTGGGATCCAACAGCTGCATGTGTAATCTGCATTATGAGCCAAACACAATGTAAATTATTGGGGGAAAAATGACTTTCTTCTGGAAAGAAAAAGTGAGAGTTTATTGGTTGTGGACTCCATAAAGCACACTGACATGTAATCAAGTGTTTCCACCGTGTGCTTACTCGTAATTATAACAGCACATTTCACTTAATTTCATGACATTTTAATGCTTAAATACTGTATATGTCTCGTCTACGTTTACAATACTGTGCCAAGACAGACTTGACCCAGCTCTGAATGTTACTCAAGGAAGAAATATCGACTCTTTGGGTCTCTGATATCACCTGATAAACCACCGATGTACATCTCTTTGAAAGGTGTTGTCCTCTTATTTTGACTGGTTAAAGTCAAAGAACCAATGGTTCTTTTTGTCAAATTTTTTTGCTGTACTGTGTGTTTAACCAGTAAACAAAGAAATGTGTACAACATAAGCTACAGCTATACTTTAATACCTATGCTTTTTTTTTTAAACATACTTACTTTGGGCATATAGCATATTCAATAAAAAGTCTGGAATATTCTCATGCCTAGTGTTTTTCGAATGGCTTTTCTTGGCTTTTCATTAGGTTCAGGAAAACTTCGAAGGAAGTTTGCCTCTACATCCTGGTTCTTCTCACCATCTTTGGACTCTGCCTGGCAGGTAGGATGAAAATTCATGGATTTATATTTGAATGGGTAGCAGTTTATTGTCAAGGTATATGAATGCTAGGAATATACAGAAATTACTGCAACGTCTAAGGTCATTTTCACAACCTAAAGTTCAAATCTTGGTTTGTGTTTTTGTTAAGTTGTTTACTTTTGATCATGTTAGCTTTGAATTTCATGTTACGTTTTTGTGAGTGCAGTAAAGAACTTTACCTTCCATCCCTACATCTTGTTGCTGTCCCATTCATGGCCTAAGCACTGCACCTCCGTGCTCTCATTTCTCCTGTCTTTTTCCAGTCTTCCTTGGATCTTCCTTGTGGGTCAATTTAAATTCTGTTTCTTCTTCTGTTGTTTAAGGGGTGATGACAGGCTGACTAAGCTTTCTGTAATTGAACCATTCCAAAAGCGTTTTAACACTGTGGTTCAGTTTGATTCAGACCGAGACCACCTCTTTAGGGAATAAACTCTGGTTCTTCCGGGGTGTTTTAGTCATCATATAAATTATTAATAATCAATTCATGATCATGCCTTTTTCCTAGTTACATCTGCTGTTGCAGGACTTTTTAAATACTAATACTAAAGACTAATCACAGTGTTACTCCTACTTTAGTGTCAGTAGTTATACAATACTATATTGTACACAACGCGCCGATGCAAAAATCACTGGTTTTACCCCAAAGATGCACAGGTTCCTTGTGCAAGTTGAGTAGATTGGGCCTTTATAACACATTTTGTACCAGTGTTATCATGTGTAGGATTTTGTGATTTCTCTATTCCCCTTTCATCCTTTCTTTCTGCTTTGTCTCCTTCCTTCTCTACTAAACACTCCTGTTTGCCAATGGCCTGGCTCCTAAATCATGCTGTTTGCAAGCTGTCTCCTCAGGCAAGTGTGTAAGGATGTGTGTGTGCTTGTATTTGTGTGTACAGTCTACACACACAGCTCCGAGTACCTGTTTCACACACTAACCCCACTTGCCTGGCAGTATTTTCCTTTGGTTTATTAATCACAAATGTTATGTAGGTCAATATAACATGTTACAAATAGGAAAATAATAAGGTGTTGATGTTCGGAGAGCTTTTGCAGCTGTACACTGTTTTTGATTTATCCACATGTATATAGTGCCATTTTGTGTAGAAGGGGACGTTTAACATGAATGCTTACGTAGGTGTTAACGCAACGTCAGCTTCTGCCATTTTTGTCACACTTGCCCTTTTCAGATTTCAACACCAGCAGCAAAGAGGCATCGCTGGCACAAAGAGAGAAGGTTCGGACTAGTCCGAGGGGCATTTACTCTGCACCCGAGCATTTTTCTGTCATCTTTTATGTGAACTTGCGAGTTAGGCTTTATGAAATACTTTAAATATTTTAGTTGCATTTCTATGTTTTTTTCATCCAATTTAACAAATGAAATGTGGAAAACTATGTCAAAGAGGTTGCTTGGACACGTGAAGCTACAGAGAAATATCATCAAGATCTGTGGCTCCACTGGCCTTTCACAGTTGTATAATAAGTTTCAGGTCATTGTTTAGCTGTCTGATTTAATCTCACCATTCTGACAGTGACATTTTCAGGCAGCAGCAGGCAGTTGTTTTCAGCAAAATGTTCCAAAAACCCAGTGAAAACTACCTGCACAGAACATATCAGTCGTATGGATATAGTCAGGGACTAGTGGTAAATGTAGTGGAGCATTTAACAGCTAAAGACAGAGATATTCCCCTCGGAGGTGGGCAGAGACTAAAAGCTGAACTAAAAGGAGACTAACTATTAGACTTACATTTGCAATTAGGCGAGAAACGGGACTCAAAAGGAAGGATTTGGTAAGAAGCTTGAAAATGTGGGACCAAGCGGCTCCAAACTCAGCTACAGCAGGTTTAGGGCACACATGTTATAGTCATACAGTGGTCCCCAGCTTTATCGCTTCAAGTTAGCTTCAGTTATGTCTGAGTGTTAATGTAAAATTAGATAGAAAGCTAATGTACAACCACACAACTAAAAATTTAACAGCAAAAAATGAATGAAAACTATCTAACTACACTGTCACTATACTCAACCCATAAAATCCAACTCAGGAGATTTTGATTTTACAGGAGGGGACGAGGAGGCAGGTGAGGGAGAGTGGAAATGGTGGGTGGTTGGAGACGAGGCTGCTTGCATACATTACCTGCCAACCAGACCAGCCCAGTAGCAATATTTAGTTGCAGTAGCTTGGTTTCAACCAGTAGAGGACAGTCCCTTTGCATATTTCTGACAAAATGTAGAATGTAAATATTGCACTAAAATTTCAAGGTTTGGACCTGACTCAATCAACAACAATACTAATTCTACTTCTAATGTTTTGGCCATGCTATTTAAAATGAATTAGGGGGCCAAAACATTAGAACCACTTCTCAACCACCACCTATGACCTCAATAATAATCACATTTGACATTTTCAACATTAAACAAATCAGAAATTATAACCTTGTAAATGTAGATTTGGTGGCAGAGCTGCTGTATTGGATTGCATTAGATTGTACAGGTGGTCATAATGGTATATGTCCCCCCCCCCCGAATTTTAAAAAAGGAAACCAAGATGGCTGTTCTTATGAGCAAGGAAGAGGAGATTTTTACAAATAACACTTATTTTATTTGTGATCAAATTTAAGTACAGGGACTGACTTGCAGGCTCAAGCTTCATTTTATAAGAATTTGAATTAGTGTTTCAAAGCAAAGTGTCTGATGTTAAACTGCTGTTTACAGGAAACTCTTCTCTACTTCAGGTGGAATATTTGCTATACCACTACGATCTCTCATGGCAGCTCTCCTTCAGCCCAAGACCAGATTTATTTTTTGTTCATTGATCCAAAGCACACCTCCAATGAAGTTTGACACTCAGTATTTTTTTAGACTGATCTTGCAGCAAAAACTGAGCTTGTCTGGCTTTGTGAGGCAAATTTTGTTTTCCTGATGCAACCACATATAGGTTTTACATTCTCTCTTCCTCAAAAGAAATAGATCCAGACTTGAACAAAACAAACAAAAACAGCTACACTTTTCATTTATATTGCATTAAACTCAATAATACATCAAACATCTTTCACGTTGTCATTATGGGGTATTGCTTGTAGAATTTTGAGGCACATAATGAATTTAATCCATTTCAAAATAAGGCTGTAACATAACAAAATTTGGAAGAAGTTAAGTGCTATGAATGCTTTCTTTAGTGTCTTTAAATGACTACTACTTTAAAACACAGACCTAAAGTTACAAAAACAGTTCTATTGATCTTCACATCACTTCTTTGAAGTCTTCTCTTTGACATCTGTGGTGGTGATACCAGAGACCAGCAGGATTTTTGCGACATTTGAACTTCTAAACCACAATTAAACAACAGAACTGCAAGGCATTTGTTCTCCTGCAGTGTCCACTACACATCCAGCTTAGCTGCGTGTTTAGCTTCAGGCTAACAACAGTACGATGCACAAGCAAAGCTGTCTGCATACTAAAGTGTTTAAGGACAGAGTTGTGTAAAACATAAAAATTACATCATCTCGCCTCGGGCAGTAGAAAGCTATAAGCAGACTTTGAGCTTTTTAGCTGCATGTAGGTATCTACTTGTGTGTGCACCACAGGCAGTGCCGGCAGACTCTGCTCTTTGATATGCCTGCCATTTACAAGGGAGGAACTTTAATGCTGCACCATTTCACACACATGATCACATAGACAGACGGTAGGGGGTGAGTGGCCTGTTCATGTGATGATTCTAGCTTTGCCAGAGATGACGTCCCCCAGGGCCAGACAGGAAAGATTCACTTTCTCTGGAAATTCCGATTCATAAGCAATGTAGCCAATTTTATTTCACTTAATAGCACGGCGCTGCCGTTTTACTTAATGTTTACTGAAGGTTCTTTCTAAGTTTTTTTTTTTTTTTTGATCCCATGTTGGACACAGAATTTACACAGAGCTGCCATGCAGGAGGGGTCCACACATAAAGGCTACAAACTCTCATAGTTTGTCAGCTCTTAAACTATGACTCTAGTCATTCAAGTCAGAGACACACATTCAGAGACACTTTCAAAAGTATGAAAATGTAGCTGCTAAGTGCCTTGGTCAGCTCTATAAATGTCAGAACATTTTCTCAGAAAAACCTGGTTGAAAAGTCCCCAACTATTGCTTTAAAGGCCCGAGACTGAAGACCTGGTTTTAGGTTTAATACTATAATCAGGTTTGATCAACTTTAAGGTTAATTGTTGAAGTTTATACCAAACAGTAGTATTTGAGTGAGAGTCGTCACGAGTATAGCAGTGCAAAAATGTGTGTTTTCCATTTGGCCTGCTGCCATCAGTTCACTCAGCTGGTCTGAAGTGAAACAAGGAGACAAGCGGAGCGTGCTGGTGGCAACATTCAGCTGTCACTCTCAATATCCCAGTCACACACAAACAACACACACACCTATTTGCACACACTCGGAGAGCTGCTCTCATATTTCTCACACACAATGCTCTGCCTAATTAGGGTTGTAATGTGAACAAAGGCAGCAGTCCTATCTGCCACAGCAGACCTCAGAGCGCTCAAGTTCAGACAGGAAACCTCTTAGTGAAGTCATGTGGGGTCTTTGATTTGTTCTTCTGTCTCACACACACAAATGGTTCCACAGCACAAAACACACAATTTTGCAAAGTGACATTAGCAGTAACCAGCCTAAAAAATAAATACATGAAAAAATAACACTTACACAGACCTTTAGATGACCTTGCCCCTTAATAGGTTTCATCTCAGTGACAGAAGTAATCTGAGCTCTGGTTAATGTATTTGAACTGTATT